>NC_064641.1:299750785-300060385 GCF_023864345.2 Schistocerca serialis cubense
TGGTTATGTCAATTTACTTGACCAACTACGATTTTCACTTAAGGATTTTATTTAACCAGGGCGACGTATCTCTAAAAAATACGACGCTGTGTAATTAGTGTCACACAAGTGAACAACAGTTTAGATCGTTCTGGAGACGGCTCGGTAATTAGCCAATAGCGGTAATCAGTCAAGAAAATTTGCGATCTTAACGTAGGATTTTTATCCACTTGTTTTTTCTTACGTTCATCTTTCGAAGTAAGCATTCCTTTAATTTATTATTTTATCATTTATTATTCTATGTAGGTGAAAGTGCGATGTTAGTAGCCTTCGGCAAAAGTGAGCTGTCAGGAAGCTACCGGAGCGGCGTTGCTCGGCTCGCTATGTAGGCCAGGCGCGCGTATTGCGCCCAGTGGGCGTAAACAGCGGCGCCTGGGGAGCGGCGAGGCGCTCCGACAGAGGTCGGTGGATGGATGGGCGCCGGCAAGCTGCCCTAATTGAGATCGCGGAAGCGCCGACAAGAAACTGCAAATTGGGAAGGCAGCGGGCGCTCTTCTCCGGCATCGCGCCCCTTCCTCCCGTCCCTCCGCACCCCGCCTCGTGGATTACCAGGCCTTGTGTGGCGGGTGTCGTCTGCGTCATACGAGGCGGGAGGCGTGCCCCGCTTTGCCGGAACGGCGCAAGTTGCAGCCGCAGGACGACAACCCGCGGATCAGCCGGCTGCTGCGGCTGCTGTCAGCTTACGCCCCACGTCCCTCTGCTGTTTATCTCGTGGCGCCCGTCGGAGACATAAACTACAGCAGTATCGTACACAAAGGCTTGCACTACTTCTGAATTACACCTTGCCGCCAGTTCGATGCCCCTGATTTGATCTTCACGGAGAGTAGCTAACCTGTACCACAAGTCGTGTTGCATCCTAAAATGTGGAGGAAGGAGGGCCGAGGTTAGGTAGGTAGGTCATTAGAGTCGGAGCACAGTGTTAGAGAGCGGCAAGAAATTGGACGTATTCTTGTCAAAGGAACCGTGCCAGAGTTTGCCGTAAACCATACAAGGCAACCTTGACTGCAAGCGTAGCACCCAGAAGGGGAGGAAGAAACTATATCAAACTTCACGGGTTGAAAGTGTACTTGATGTTTTTTCAGTGATTACACATACGAATCACATTTACAGAGAACTTGGCAGTTATGTGCCCAGTTGCCACTACAACGCTGCACCCCTTCTGGCCTGGACGCCTGTCGTAAAGTCGTTTTATCCCCTCCTGCGACAAACTGGCCAAAAAAAACTGGTCCTTTTTGTCATTGAGACTGCCACTGAGGTGAAGTTTACGTCAGAATTGTTCTCTTCACTTATCCTGTCGGGGACAGATCTGGGGATCTTGCTGGCCACGGGAGTACCAGAGCATCATGTGCGTCCCGGATATGGGCGAGCATTGTCGTGTTAAAATAATGGCATCACGTTAGTGCCGCATGATAGGTAACAGAAGAGGAAGCAGAATGCCTGTGACGAACTGTTTTGCCCTTAGAGATCACTCCGCCACTACCAGTTGGGACCTGAAGCCTAATGGCTTCCCGCGCCGTGATGCCAAGAGTAACAGCGCTATACCTCTCCAGAACATTGGAAGAATGGAGCCTCTTACCAGGTCGCCGCCATACTCGCCAAGGAGGGTCATCCGGAGTAGTGCAGTGCTGCTATTCATTTCTGAACACGATGAGATGCCATTCATCAACAGTCCATGCATCGTCTGCGTCGTCGTGTTAGCGACAGCCTACTTATGGGACGGTAATTCCCTAGTCAGACTGCTGCAGTCTCCGATCAGTGCTGCGGGAAGGCGCAGTGTTGCAGGGAATCCGTTTCTTGTTCTCAAATGTGAAGAGGTTACGATGTGGTTGGTGCAGAGTACGGCAATCCTCCCTTCTCGTGGTCGGTCGTGATCGACCGGCACCTTGACGACGAGAATGTCTGCGCTCTCCTTATCGTGGGCCCACTCTCACATCGGACTGTCCCACAAATACGGATGTCGCGCGATCCGACCTGCTGAAACGGAGACACACAATGAGGCCACTTTCAAACTGTCATTTTTTGATAACGCTGTCTCATAGGAATTCGCAGTATCTTCCTGTTCATAATTCAGCATCTGATTCTGTTTACACCCCTTATATATATTTTCCAACTATTTTACTGCGCTGTAGCTTGTTGACGCAGAAGCGGCGGAATTAGCTAAACGCCAAATTATAACAGAAATGATCTATTTCAAAATAATACAATAGTCTACGCAGAAATCTGATTGTCTTCAAAAAAATCACAGCGGCTGTGGCCCCGTACAAACAGAAGTAGTTGGAATAGTAATCGTTTAAGTACCCGTCGATGATGAGTTCGTGATGAAACTGCAGTGGGATCCGACCTTTTCTACTGGCTTCTTCACTCACTTTGTCGGTCAGTGTATACAGTGTGTCTATCCTTATAGTCAGGCATTTTCTCTGGTGTTTCGACAGATATTTCCAATTTCGTTTTTTCAATGTGTAGCCGGAGTCAGCCCAAACATACACGGCTGATCAAGTCTCACGCGTCGCCGAATGCCAACAGAAAACGGCTTGTTTACCGTTACGGGGAAAGTGATTTTTAAAGCGAAATTTTACGCATCCAGTCGACAGCGCGGTCCCAAATTAATAACAGGAACAATAAAATGCATGAAGAGTAACCAGTACTCCACCAGCGGCTGAACAGAGGTGCTGCTTCGCGGTAGCAGTCGGCGTTGAGGGGATGGTGGCGCTGTCGCTGCTCTAGTACTGGTTGTACTCTGGGTTTTTATGTCGCTGTTAATACAGCTGGACAAAACAAATAACTCACTATATTATTCTGCTTTCCTTCAATGGAATGAGCACGCAATTCCGCGTTAAAATTATTTTCCTCGCAACGGGAAACAAACCGATGCTTTCGGTCTACACTGGGCGTCGCGTGAAACATGTGATGAGCAGCATTTGTTTGGGCCCACTCCGTCTGCACATTGCAAAAACTAAACTGCAAATATCTGCCGAAACTCCAGAGAAAATGCGCCAGACGACCCCGCAGGAGAGACCCCCCTGTATATGCACAGTCTTCTGTTTGTACGGGGCCACAGCCGCTGTGAATTTCTTGAAGACAATCAGATTTCTGCTTAGACTATTGTACTATTTTGAAATAGACCATTTCTGTTATAATTTAGCGTTTAGCTAATTCCGCCGCTTCTGCGTCAACAAGCTACAGCGCAGTAAAAATTGCTGTGCATGTGGTGTGATATACTATTCCACACATGTCAGTGTGTCTGAAGTAATATATGATGGCGTACTTATTAATGATTTTCGCACTACCATAGTAGGTATAGTTACAACTATCTTATGCAGGTTTTTCCACAGTGGCAGTATACACCACATTGAAATAAGCTAGTGTAACATTAAAGTGAAAATGAACATGCTCAGCGTTTTAAAAGCACGTGGAACGCATGCCAGCGATATTAGTAGCGGCTATGTGAATAAACATTTTTACTGTGCTGTAGCTTCAGAATGTCGAAAGGGGGGAAATAAGCTAATTGCTAATTTCTGAAATAAAAGAGTTTATTTCGAAATAAGACAGTAGCCTATGCAGAGAAAAGTTTTCACTCAAGGAAAACCTAATTATGGATAGCCGGATTGACAATTAAACATGGCACGCCATTAATGCGACATTGTACTAATATTGCACTGTTGCTCATTAAAATTGCAAGACCATGAAGGCGGCAGGTAATGACTGTCAAATTGGTAGTGAAGTCTCCTACAAACTTGGGTATGCAAATGATCATCATTTCAGGACAAACGCACAAAATAGTAGGCAGTCAGGCCATTTACATTCTGCATGTAAGGAAAGATAACATAACGGGTTCCGCATTCAGAAATCGCAGTTGAATTTAGATTGTTTGTGAGAAGATGATGTTGTGCCTCTAGTAAGCATAAGAAGCATCTGCTGCCACGAGTCTGAATTTGGCACTGGCAGGATCGTGGCATGTCGAGACTATAATTTATCGTTGCGTAGAACTGCTGCTCGCTTTGGCCGAATGTGGTGTTCGTAGGTTCCGGAGGGCCATAGTACCATGGACGAGCTCAGCGTCCACACGCGACTAGCACGCGAAAGGATAGACATAGTCCCTCGGCCGTGTAGGATCGTACAGCCGCTTCACGTATCTTGACTCAGGAAATGGGCTTGTGTGCAAAAAGACAGGTATACACATGTACAGTGTGACGAAGTTTAGAGTGCCGCGGGTTGTCAGCACGGTCACCGTAGCTACGTCTTCCCGTGGTGCGATAGCAGGAAGTCGCGCCGACAGCGGGGTGCGTCGACTTTTCAGAGACTCACTGTTCTACAATGCATGTAGCCGCTGTGCACCGTCCGAGGAGAACAAATGTCTCATTGCATTCCTCAGTGGCATACCCGCCCAGCACCTGTTGGAACGCTTCTGGTTCGCACATCTATTAGATTTACGATATACTATGGTCTGTGGCTGTACTCTATCTTCGAGCTCTACGTGGACGTTATCTTTCAGCAAGATAACCCAAGACCAAATGTTGCCCATGCTCTCCTGACCTTACGTTGACAGAGGCCCTGGCAAGCACCTTCTCCAGATATTTAACCCATTGGAAACGTCTGATATTGTGTTGCCGACAGACTGGCGCGCCATCACTGGCCAGTCCCTGCGATTAATGAACTCTAGCACAGAGCTGAAGCAGAATGGATTTACGTATCCGTATCTGTCATACAAGCTCAGTTCTATTCGATGCCCAGTGCACTGTGTTAATAGATTTCGGACACTATATACGCCCAAATCACGTACAGGTTTGATACGTAGTCTTCCTACTCTACAGCGAAATAAATAATCGTTCAGCATTTGCTTGTATTGCAATTATCAGTGCAGTACAATAGTTAATCAGATGGTTCAAATGGCTCTGAGCACTATGGGACTTAACATCTGAGGTCATCAGTCCCCTTAAACCTAACTAACCTAAAGGACATGACACACATCCATGCCCGAGGCAGGATTCGAACCTGCGGCTGTAACGGTCGCGCGGTTCTTGACTGAAGCGCCTAGAACCGCTCGGCCACCACGGCCGGCACAGTAGTTCGCAAACCTGTTTGCTTTTGGAACGGACAACTGCATTCAGCTGTGAAGCGTGCAGAAGTTCAATAAGCTAGAGTGTGGAACTGTATTAAATATTAAATGAAAATTTTGAAGTGTAGATTGTCGTGGGAAATTTCAACAGAATAATCTTGCTCGTGAGAATCTAACGCAGCATGCAGGCTTAGATTTCAAAAATGAAGAAGTTTAAAAGTTAACAATAGTGGTTTGGATTTGTTCTACTCTTTTTCAAGAATGCAACACGTTCATTGTACTTGACAGCGAACACGGATGCTTGCCTTTTGCGCACAGTAAGCTGCTGGAACTGAGGCGGCCCAAATACAGGCTTAAATACAGGCTTATACCACTGAAATGGATTGATTTTATGCAGCATCTTTCAGTGAACACAGCAAAAGAGGTACAGGTACTAGTAAAGCTACGTCTAGCGCCATAGGAATGAATTTTAATGGAATGAAAGAAAATTGAATCATACTTGAGATCAGGCAGTGCAATGCCACGGTAAGCCTTGGAGCGGCCCCTACTGTTGCGTGGAAGACTACCCGCAAAGCATACGTCTGCGAAACGCCGCTGTGGTTAAAGACCACAAGCACTTGACCGTAAATTTTGGGGTGTGACATCCCAGCGGCGCCTCGTTAGCTGAAGAGACGTACAAGCTCCACAACCAGAAAATACCGCTAGTTCCTCCCATCTTAGCGTCAGTTCAAGTTTACCAAGAGCCCCCACAGCGCTCCTCCAAAACGGAATGTTTGTAAATTTTGTGTCGCAGTTTCCAGTAGCTGCATAAATAAGGAGGCACATCTATTACGTCTCCTGGTATGTAACCTGTAAAAGTTATGATATTTTAGTTACTCTCTGACCTAGACGTCCTGTGCTTTGTACCAAGCGAAGAAGTATACGCTGTCACGCATGTGATCAACATTTTTATCGCTTTTTTTCACAATGGTGGTGCTTACATTTAATAACTTCGTATGTATTTATGAAGCTTAAAGTATATCTTGAAGAGTGCGTAACCATTTTAAATGTCTCCAGAACAAATGTACTTTCATTCAGCTGTCTACAAAATTCTGAGAGTTCCATGTAAAACTCACGAAGTTCTCGTTGTCACTCTGTGCTGTAATAATTCTTGTGTTGCCACTGCAGCGGCATCATGCTTGGCTACGTCCCTCTGATGATCAATTTTCGAGTATTTGTTATTATTTTATCATGCTTAGAGATTGATAATAATCCGCAACATGTTACCGAACATTCCTTTGTATTTCACCTCTCCGTGCTGGTCACACAGTAAAGCTACATTTATTCAGGAAATAGACCAGTTGTAGTGCCCACAGCCTGTGGTCTAGTGTGTAGCGTCGCTGCCTCTAGATCGCGGGGCCCTGGGTTTCATTCCTGGCTCAGTTAGAAATTTTCTTCGCTCGGGGACTGGGTGTTTTGTTGTCCTCATTATTTCATCCCGTCTTGATCGACGCAAATAGACTTGCACCAGCCGGCCGAACAACCCCGTTATTTCAGCCGCTCGCAGTACTGTCATAGCAAGGCCTTGTTTGGTAATGTTACATGGCCAAACCAGTCCATCGTTCATACAGATGCAACCACAACCCCCCGCCATGAACTCAAGCCAGGTTTCTGCGTGCAACAGAAGCAATGCCTCATCAAATGGCAGGACGGCTGATATTATGGCAATGGCGTTGTGTACTACTCTTTCCACACACTGCTGTCAACATTGCTGTGTGGTTGTTATCAATATGGCGCCAGCTGGGATTATTTGTACGGACAATGGTGCTGTCATTCAGGTTATGGTATTAGAACTGAGCCGACAATCCAATTAGAAGAGAAAGCACAAATATCACATTTGGAAAAGAAATGTACACACAAATAAAACGGTGGTATCAAACCAGGTAATTGACACAGCACTCGTAAACGGAGTACCATATGTGAACACTTTTGGGTAACGAAAGTTAATTTCGAGTACTAAAGATGCAGCCCTCGCTCAAGTAATACTAGAGACGTCACATCGATATTTGGCAGGTGGCTGTTACATCTTTCCAATATTGTGGCCTATACCACGTTCTCAAAATTGCAATTTCAAAGTTTTTGTGTGATGTGTTAGTTGATATTTACGATTCTCTAAAAACTCATTACATATCTAATATTTTCACTCTTACACCACACATGAGTTAAACATGACGAAATATTAAATTTATTCTGTACTGAATTTTGCAGCTATACTTGGTGCAAGCGCACTAAAAGACACTGTAGTATAGTTGATTTCCATTATTAAAAGGTACACTCTATCTGAAATAATACTTGCGGTGAAACAACCATCTCCAAGCGTGCGGCAGTCAGCGTGTTAAACAGCGTTGAAGTTCGCAGTACTAGAATCTGATCAAAATGACGTATGTATGATACCTGTACAATGTTTGGGTCTTGTGCAATAAATAATTGAAAGTGTTCCCGGACTTTATGTACACCCTGTATTTTCGAAATACACAAGTATAAATGCGAAAACCATGTAATACGTCATCTTAGCTTCAAAGATGGCGGAGCCCTCTGATGCTAATCGGTTGTGTGAGAAGGAAAATTTATTTTTAAGTTTTGTAACATGGCTAAAAGTGACGTGACACGAGTGGCACCACAGGAATTTGGGTGTTTCACATGGAACATCGGAGACGCAACTTGAGTGGCGGCGAAGTGGCGTTATTTTTATTGCTTGTGGAAACCCGGCTTTGTCGAACCTCTGCACAGGTAGCCCTCCGATGTGATTCCACCTATGCTACCCGTACAATTGAGACACGCAAGCCACTTTAAGTCCCCCCATGGTTTGTGAGTGGAGGGGGAAGGACTCGTATTTTGTGGTGGTAAAATCCGATCTACAGATAATAAATCTCCGAGGCTAAAGCATTGTCTGCAATGCGTCCCATAGCAGCCGAATGGTGCAATGCGTGGATGTCACAGTTGTGAAAACAAAGGTTGTCGTGATCCCTCATTTATACAGTCAGTTAAGATTCAGTTAATTCGGGGGCCAGGAGAAAAGACTTGATGCTGTTCTTGAAGTTATTTGCTGATACTTATAATCGTGTGGAAGAGTGCGTTACCCAGTGAAATCCCAGAGAAGACACCATCGTATGTGGAGAACACGATTTCTGAAGTTGGATACATGACCAAATTGGCCCCAGCGTGGTTGCTGAGTGTGTGACGTTTCTCGCCGGGTTCGCCGACGTCGATCCGTCCTTCTCACCGGAGAGTCAAGAGTCCAACAGAGCACGGATGTAGGTGCAGCCCGCAGTGTGCATAGAATATACCGCTGGTGATCGACCACCGGTGTGGGGACTTCCTCGTGTGACGTCGCTGGAGGCGCCGCGCCGGCAGGAAGCCGTCCTTCGGCGTCGCGGCCAGTCGCTGTGGAAGCGGCCCGGCCGGCTGTGTTTATGGCCTCGGATGGCCGCCTCGCCTCGCCTCGCGAGTCTGCTGGCAACGGCGAGCCCTCGCAGCGGCAACAGCGCCAAGTCACGCTCCGCGCCGCCTCAGCTCGCTTTCTGCGACCGCGCCGCTCCGCCAAATTCCCGCCTTCCAGCCTAGCCACCGCCCCCACCACCTTCCGGATCTGCTGCGCTGACAGGCTTCCTGTAGCAAAAGCCATCAGTGTGTACATAGACCGATGATCCAAAACATTATAACCGCCCGCTTGTTGGTCCACCATTGGAACTCAATACAACGTCCATTCTGCGTGACACGGACTCGGCAAGGTTTCGGGAGTTATGTGGCACAAGATGTCTACGTATAGGTGACTAGCGTAACTTACCGGCGAATAGCGCCCGAGACACCGTCCCAAATGTGTTCCATAGTATTTAGAACAGGCGAATTTGTTGACGAAGACATCTACTTAAGTTGACCATCATATTCTTCAAACCACTGTTCCCCTGTTCTGGCCATCTGACGCCAACAATTATCCTGGTGGAAAACGCCATCTCCGTCGGGGAAGACATCAGTCATGAAGGGATGCATGTGAACTCGAATAATGTTCATCTTGCTTAAGCGATGATCAGCAGCACGTACAATTAAAACAAAAAAAAAATGCGTGACACTGTGCTGTCTGTAATAATGTTGTTATATTTTTCCACCAGTTTCTGTTCTGAACCGTCACCAGTGGCGAGAAACTTATCACAGATGTATGCCATATCATACATGCATTGACATAAGTTACCAGAGTAAACCATAACTGTCAAGAAAAATAAAAAAATGTGACTTGTTGTCCTTGTGACAGTGTGCCACCATATTTTAATCTTGTCACAATTTTTTATTTTTCTTGGCAGGTGAAGTTTTCTGTGGCAGTTTACGTCAAAGCATGTATGAAAAGTGATACATCTGTGATAATTTTCGTGCCGTTGATCATAGTTCAGAACCGAAACCAGTAGAAAAATAGAATAACATTATTACAGACAGCACATCCTCATGCACGCAGTTAAAAAAGAATAATGTTCACGTAGCACACAGCTGTCATAGTGCCTTCAATCACCACCACAGGTCTCCCCATGGAAGCCCGGGTGAATGTCCACATAGCATAATAGAGTCTCCACCGGCCTGAATTTGTGTCTCGGTGCATGTTTCTATTCGCCTGGATGACGGCGTATAGCAACAAACGTGAGTCATCCGACTAGGCGACATGGTCGTATCTCCATGATGAAGTCGTAATTGAGGACGTCGTTGGGGGATCTCGTAGGGGTGATACGCTCCCGAGCCCCAAATTCAACAATGTGCCCAGAATGGTTTACAACGAAATGTGCCTGCACGAGTATTATACTCTGTCGTCATATGTGCAATACAGCTCCTTGACAGAGCGAGCAAGCCTCCGACCACCACATTCTGTGATGAGGCCTTTACGCTTAACATCTATTCGCCTTGCTTTCATCGTCCTTCATCCACTTTCCATAGATGCTCCCGACAGTAGGAATCCCACAGCTGACCAGCTTCAACATGTCGAAGATGGTGTTCTAAGACGCCGGGCCACAACAGTGTGAAACGTGGCATGCCGCTTACCTGTATTAGTTTCATATTAGCACGTTTTACGACTCTCAACTCTGTTAAAACTTTATATCGGAAAAGTACCAAGTCGCAGCGTAATGTAGGCCGCGAGGAAAATTATGGATCCTCCCATACGTGGTTCACATAAGAGAAGAAGCATGGTCATTGAACCTTTTTATGTGACTCTCTCTAAGGAACCGCAGATGTGTTAAAACCAACCTTCGATTTGACAACTTTTTTTTACTTTTACAGAAAGACTATATATAATTTACACATTGGTGGCTTAGGAAAAGTGGAAATAACTATAAAAATAGAGACAGAAAGAGTATCCTCCTGGATAGCACCAGATATCAAAGGCTAATCAATAATTTTTAAGTGCAATTGCGTTGGCAGTAGTCTGGTATTTATTCGCTATTATCGTGGTGATGATGTTGTCAATCGGTGTACAGCATTCTGGTTCTTCGGGATCGGTACTTAAATGAGACAAATGCGATTAAAATTTGTAAAAATTCATTAAAATATCATCTAAAGGCTGTATTGAGACTATAAAACTCCCATAAAAAATACAGATCTTAAAACAGTATACGTTCAAATGGTTCAAATGGCTCTGAGCACTATGGGACTCAACTGCTGTGGTCATAAGTCCCCTAGAACTTAGAACTACTTAAACCTAACTAACTTAAGGACATCACACACATCCTTGCCCGAGGCAGGATTCGAACCTGCGACCGTAGCGGTCGTGCGGTTCCAGACCGTAGCGCCTTTAACCGCTCGGCCACTCTGGCCGGCAGTATACGTAATATAGGTACAGCAATCGCATACATCTGAAGATGTGAACCAGGCTGAACTTAATAGAGGCAAAGAACATTTTTTTTTGAAAACGGCTTTCGTGATAGGTCGATAGTTGTATGTCGTATATAACTGACGTGTGATAAAATACGCCAGTGATATCGCGGAGAAGTAACGTTACAGATTGTTGGCTACTTTTCCCAGCTCGTATTGCACTCCGAAGACTTCTTAATACAGTGTAAGAATATACCCTACTTGGTACGAGCTTTTTCTGCTTCTATATATTCGAAGTGGCAAGATTGGAGAAAAGTAAATAGGAGGTATGTCTAGCGCTTCTGTCCCTGGAGTAATGAAAGAAGAGAAGCGATGTGCAAAAAGAGACGGCTTCGCGCCTGGTTGGGCAGAGTTGCCTTCTTTCTTTGTTCTAATTTCGTCTCTTTGGCAATTTATTGGTCGGTTGAACAACGTTGCCACTTCAGCGCAAAGGTCATTCTATTGTTCGGTGTGAAACTGCAGTGCCCGAAGGTGACCTCCAAGAGCTGGATGTCTGCGGTAGGAACGGAGGAAGGCTGCGTGCGAATCTTGGCAGCGAGTTTATGAAGGCAGGCAGCCAGTGAGAGAATCCTGCGTTTCATCCTTATACAGATTCTGAATTGATTTGGGCCCTTGCTGGATCATGCTAATTCGCCTGTAACTTGTGATTCTTCTCGTATCCTTGCGTTCGCTTTGTCAAAAATATACGACTACTTCGTACCGATTTCCTTTTTCATTTTCTTATTGAGATGGAATTGCACGGTATTATATACAAAAAGATTATTTTGTTCGCGGTTTTCATTCTTTAACAACCCACTTAATTTGTTGTTTGCAGTCGTTGTAGTGTGATTCTTTTTTGAAATATATTAGCACTTAGAAATTTCTAGCTTCTTTTCTTACGTTCTACGAAAGTGATTTGGTATGTCCGATAAAAAAGCGAGAAAAAATATATGTTTCGCCAGCAACTCACCTTACTTCTCGGCATTATCTCCTTTGAGTGATATGTACTTGGTCCAGACTCCTCCAACTTTTTCATCCCATTTTGTGTACTATTGTGACAGGAGTAAGGCATAAAACATCAGTGTCAACCGAAGAAATACCCCAGAAATATGCAAGTCGACCACACTTTTTGATTTAAGAGAAAGTAAAATTAGAGGTAAAACACACCAAGTAAAAGACGCACTTTAGTGTCTATTGTAACTAACTGTTTTTAGGTTAGAAAACAAATTAGAGTTGTCTGTTCATACTGCAAACCACTAACAATTTTTTATACCAGCAAACCGCAACGGTGTACGGCGATGTAAATACGTATCTTCTAGTAGTTGCGCATACCTTTAATAACATACCGTGTTTTCAACAGCCAGCGTGAAATGAAGAACCTAGAAATACTCTTGCCATCCGCTTATGTATCGCCCCTGCAGAACTCAGGAAGACGAGGTTAGAGCGTATTTGACGGCATATCTCACGAAAGCCTCATTTTCGCTGGTATAATGAATGGAACACCACCCTCTGGAACGTTATAATTTTTATTAATGATGACCAGTTTCGATCTGACTTGCAGATCTTCTTTAGATCTAATGCTCCAAGTGATCTGCGAAACAGATCGAAACGTCATCATAAATTAAAACAATTGTGATCCAGATAGTGTTTCTTCGTTCAAAATTAGACAAACTCTAGCTCGCATAGATGCATTTAGGTAATAATTCTTCCACTCATCTTACATGAATGTTAAATGAGAAGTACTCACCACCAAGCGCCTCACAATAGTGTGCAGAGTATAGATGTATGTGTTTATGTACATGGTGTCCCAAAATAATGTGTGCACCGTAACTGAATGTATCTTTAACTAAAGCAGATAGACGTGAAAAATTTTTGTGTCGTGTACATTAAGATATAACTCAATCTGTGCTCAAAATGGCCACATTTCACAGCAATGCATCGTCGACAACGACTTAGAACAAAGTGACATACCAACTGTATTCTTTCTAGTGGAATAATATCGTAGGCTTGCCCAATTTGTTCTCTCAGATCATCCAGTGTTTGAAATTTTCCGGCGTACACTGTTCTTGTGGCATTACACCAAAGTCTAAAGGAATTAAATTCTGTGACCGAGCTGGATACTCCACAGCACTTCATCTTCGTCCTGTCTACCTCGAAGACAACGTGCGACTGAAAAAAATTCTGTCATAGTAAGCTTAAATGAGGTGGAACCCTTCCTGTTGAAAGTAATAATCCTCATTATCAAAACTGTTATAATCTGGAGTTATCAAATGCAACATTAGTAAGAAAGAATCATCATAGCACTAGAGTATTACCTCACAAACTTTTTCGGGGATTGTGTGGTCAACACTTCTCATGTCTGTTGAATATCTTTTTTTCTTTCGTTGCGTCCCTTGCATCATGCACGGTTCCATCGACTTCAAACTTGTCTCAAATTATTGTTATTGTTAACAGTGTACGTGATGGTGCTTCAGGTTCAGTTCTCCAACGTTTTCAAACCTCAGTCTCGTTATCTGTTTCCTAGTAACGCTTTAGCATCCACTTCCGTTGTTGAAACGAGAACGTCATGTTTATTTCCAGTCCTGCATCAAATGGAAAGCATTTTCGCTGCCTACAGAATTATTACCCACAAAAAATGAAAAAAAGAAACTATTCCTATCTTGTTTAATTAGAGAGAGATTCAGTTTCAAAGACTTTATGCGTTATTCTGGGACATCGTGTAGATGTAGATTATTCTGTAATTTTGCCACATGCTAAGTATATAAATAAGCTGTACTGCTCGCTGCAAGTGTCGGGTGAGCATGCTGCGATGCCGCCGGGGGAACAGAGCAGGCAGTTCTTGCGGCACCGGAAGCAGGGCGCCGGCGGTGCCGGTGCCGGAAATATCTCACGGGAGAGGAGAGCACAACACAGTCGAGTGCGGCCGGATTCGCCATTATGCTTCCTTATCTGCGCCGCCTCCAAGGACGCTAGCTAACCGCTCTCGGCTGGCCTGCGCGCACCCTCTGACCTTTTGCCAGCGGACAGGCGCACGGCCCAAGACACTGTTCTCGAATTTGGGAGCACCCGGTCAGAATGATTGAGGTTTCTTACTTTTTCTGTTAAGTAAGCCCAGGTAAAAATACCTTGAGAATTGCCTTAAAAAGACCGCTGCATTTTTCCTCCCCATCCTTGTACACCTGATCTGCCTCTCCTTCACTGTGTCGATGCCAATGTGATTTCGCTAGGTAATTCCTGAACTTCTTCATCTACATACACACTCTGCAAGCCACCGTACGGTGCTCGATGCTGTACCACTACTAGTCATTTCCTTTAATTGGAGGATTGTACTTTTGCCCGACGCATCGCGGTGCAAGGCATCGAGTATCGAGTACACCGTCGGCCCCGTGAGCTGTTTAATATTCCTAGTTTCTTTGCTTGCTCTTTCTGCAATTGTCCTGCTATACATCGTGTTCTTTTCTCCATTGACCCTCGTGATAAAGGGAATGTAAATGGTACGTTATACACAAACACTGATAATAGAGGGTGCCTTAATGTTATCATTCCTGTAACTAGCTTCCGTTATTTACCCCTGCGCTTCTATATCATTTCGTTCACGGAATTTAGCTGAATACCTTATTTTATTCGTAATGGATAGGAAGAGCTCCGCGATTGCTCCAGAAGTAATGACAGCAACGCAGAACCAGGTTAACGGTGTAAAATCGTATGTACGTGGCTCCTTGCTGTCACTGTTACTTCACATGATTCCCTTTTTACTTCTATCTTTTTTTAATTTTGTAAATTATTATAATATTAATAAATTCATTTGCAATTGCGAAATCTTTCTGACCGTTAGGTGCATTAGGTATGAAGGCCTTACCTATTGGTGACACATGAAAATTTGTGCCGGACAGGGACTCGAACCCGGATTTCCCTCTTGTCACGAGCGATCTCATTAACCACTTCGGTTATCCGAGCACGCTACCAATGTTGAATACGTTTGTCTCCTTGAAACGCTGTGGCGAGAAGCCAAGTAAAGTCGCGAGCGATGGGGTCGTAGACAGAATGATACACGGAAGCTGAACCAGTTCTGGAAGCGTGTTCGGATAGCCGAACTGCTCGTCCTCTTAATCATGCACCTAATTCGTGACGCTTCGTCGAGGGTCACGGTCAATGGATGGATGACGACATCAATATCGATCGCACGGTCAGTCCGACCGGGTTGCCCCCTTCAACGATCATGTATGTCGTCGCACGAGAACCGCTCCTCTGCGGCTTGCAACGACGTTTATCGGCGATCACCCTTAGAGGACACACATGCAGATGCGACGCCTATGCAGAAGACCTCGTACCAACGAGGAAAATCAAGAGGCAACACGTTGGATCGAACAGTACGGGAGCGGAGCGGGCAGCCATGACCATTGGGAGGGGACTACCTGATGAATATATGGCGCCTTTCTGGACGATGGAGACACTACGTTGTCTAGCAATCGTTTTTATTTGAGAATCCGTCGCACCACCTCGATCAACTTTCAGCGTCTTCTTAAGAACATCAGGACGGGCGTTCGAAGTCAGTTATTGTGAGCAATGGTAATATTTTTAAGAGGTGCAGTTTATTAACGTTTATATGACATCCCACATGACACACGTCGAACAAATTTTGCCTATCTCTACAGTGATTGCGCCTCGGATCCAGAGGGCTTTCGGTTATTTTATCGGTAATGGTCACATACCCAAGGTCAAGCATGATACCCTCACGCTCCCCAAGCGAAAAGGGTCTCGCCCTGGTCACTGTCCATGCGCGCGCTACAGCTCTTCACTTGCGTGCGATCTTGAAATGAAGCAATCACAGCCTCAGCTGTATCACTGGACGTCTGGTCGACCAACTCGCACGTAGTTCACGTCAACCGCCGATCACCTTGGCGCACATTGCACCAGCGCTATCATATCAAACTTTTCCTTCTGGAATACAATTATGTCCATGAAGACTTTCCTCGCACTGGGGCTCCAACTATGCGAGGTATTTATCAGCTCTTAATGCGGACTCACTCCAGGAATGCTGTCGAAAAACGTCACCGGCAGGTTAAGTGGCCGGGGGTGTTGCGCGTAGTTCATCAACCATACTTCACTATGGACACGAGCGCTACCTGGTACATAGTTGTTGCCGGTAAATACCGTATGCGACGTCAGATACTGCCCCTTTATCTCCTGGTGCCAACGCACATAGTCATTCCCAGTATTCTCCTGTGTCCGGACGAGACGTATTTCCGCCATCAAAGATGAATGCCGTCACCTGCATAAAAGGCATGATTGTCCTATATCTTTTCAGAAGTGGACCCGAGAACATGATCGATTTTTGGACGTTTTTGCTAACACGATACCACATAATGAGACGACACGTTAAATACCAGTCCACTTTTACTAACTATCTACGGAGCATTTTTCCCAACCCGCCCCGCAGTTGGAACCTCCCCGGTGAGCGGCGATGACAGGTGAAGCTATATTCTCATGACCACAAAGCCTGATTTCCTTACACTAGGTTTGCAGCTTTCTCAGACTCATCCTCAGATTGGCCATGCAGAAGTCAGCTTATGTAACGCAGTGTTGGATACTACCACAAGCCAGTTCCTAACATCACATTATGCATCTAAAAATGACTTTTTATGCTTCGGCAAGACTCTCCTGAAAAGACTAGGAAATTAGTTCAAGGAAGGGAAAGAATATTTTAAAGGTAACTGGTTGCAGTTTTCTGTATTAATTTCAATTGATACATAGTTACATGGTCTGTAATTCATCATCATACTTCTAACTGATTTGATGCGGGCCGCCACGAATTCCTCTCCTTTGCGATTAGTACTTGCACCCATCGTCCTCCATTAGTTGTGGGCTGCATTCCACTCTCTACCTTCCCCTACAGTTTTTACCATGTACGGCTCCCTCTAGTACTGTGGAAGTTGCTGCCTGATGTTTTAACGCATGTGGTATCATGTTGCCCCTTCTTCCTGTGTTAATGTCTGCCACAAATTCCTGTCCTCGCGGATTCTGCGGAGAGGTTCCTCTCTTCTAATCTTATCGGTCTAACTGATTTCCAGCACCGTTATGTAGCACCATTTCTCACATGTTTTGATTCTCTTCTTCTCTTCTTATTCCACTGTCCATGATTCACAACGCTACAATGCTGTGTTCGAACTCCAGTTCAAATGGTTCAAATGGCTCTGAGCAATATGGGACTTAACATCGGAGGTCATCAGTCCCCTGAAACTTAGAACTAAAACCTAACCAACCGAAGGACATCACACACATCCATGCCCGAGGCCGGATTCGAACCTGCGGCCGTAGCGGTCGTCGCGGTTCCAGACTGAAGCGCCTAGATCCGCTCGGCCACACCGGCCGGATGAACTCCAGTATTTCAGCTTAGATTTTTTTTTTCAAATAATACCAAAAACTAGTGAAGGTTTAGTTATGATTGCGATTACACGTTGTTTCTTGAAAAAAATAAAAAAAACAGCAACCAGCCACAATTGATAATGATATTTGTTTACACATATAGCGCCGTTACCGTTTTAGAACCGACAGTTTCATCTTCATACGACTATTAAAGCACTTACTTGATGTATATTGAACCACACAGTGTAAAACACAACACACACACATCAAAAAGTTTTTGCAGCATGGGAAAATGTATATAATGATGGTGATATCACAAATATACATACATCAAAAAAAGTTTAGCATCACCTCGGTTCCAAGAGTTCCGGAACCTGTACAGAAAATTGGAATAAAGATCAACATAAACATCATTTCCTCCCTTTTTATTGCTCATGTAAACCGCACATTGCATGTTGTACCACCTTCAGATGTGGTGGTCCAGATTGCTGTACACACCGGTACCTCTAATACCCAGTAGCACGTCCTCTTGCATTGATGCATGCGTGTGTTCGTCGTGGCATACTATCAACAAGTTCATCAAGGGACTGTTGGTCCAGATTGTCCCCCTCCTCAACGGTGGTTAGGCGCAGATCCCTCAGAGTAGTTGGTGGGTCACGTCGTCCATAAACAGCCCTTTTTGATCTATCCCAGACATGTTCGATAGGGTTCATGTCTGGAGAACATGATGGCCACTCTAGTCGAGCGATTTCGTTATCCTGAAGGAAGTCATTAATACAAATGTGCACGATGAGGGCGCGAATTGTCGTCCATGAGGACGAATGCCTCGCCAATATGCTGCCGATATGGTTACACTATCGGTCGGAGGATGGCATTCACGCATCGTACACCCGTTACGGCGCCTTCCATGAACACCAGCGGCGAACGTCGGCACCACATAATGCCACCCGAAAGCAACAGGAAATCTCCAACTTGCTGCACTCGCTGGACAGTGTGTCAAAGGTGTTCAGCCTGACCGTGTTCCCTCCAAACAGGTCTCCGACGATTGTCTGGTTGAAGGCATATGCGACACTCATCGGTGAAGAGAACGTGATGCCAATCCTGAGCGATCCATTCGGCATGTTGTTGGGCCCATCTGTACTGCGCTGCATGGTGTCGTGGTTGCAAAGATGAACCTCATCATGGACGTCGGGAGTGAAGTTGTGCATCATGCAGCCTATTGAGCACAGTTTGAGTCGTGACACGACGTCCTGTGGCTGCACGAAAAGCATTATTCAACATGGTGGCGTTGCTATCAGATTTCCTCCGAGCCGTAATCCGAAGGGAGCGGCCATCGACTGCAGTAGTAGCCCGTGGGCGGCCTGAGAGAGGCATGTCATCAACAGTTCCAGTCTGTCAGTATCTCCTCCACGTCCGAACAATATCGCTTTGGTTCACTCCGAGACGCCTGGACACTTCCCTAGTTGAGAGACCTTCCTGACACAAAGTAGCAATGCGGACGCTATCGAACCGCGGTATTGACCGTCTAGGCATGGTTGAACTACGGGCAACACCAGCCGTGGACCTCCTTTCTGCCGAGCAGTTCTAGGCCTTACGGTCGCAGGTTCGAATCCTGTCTCTGGCATGGATGTGTGTGATGTCCTTAGGTTAGTTAGGTTTAAGTAATTCTAAGTTCTAGGGTACGGATGACCTCAGCAGTAAAGTCCCATAGTGCTCAGAGCCATTTGAACCATTTTTAAACCTCCTTTCTGATGGTACCCGCTCCGTCTAATACGGGCTGCTCATTCATGGTTGTTTACATCTTTGGGCAGGTTTAGTGACATTTCTGAACAGTCAAACGGACTGTGTCTGTGATACAGTACACAGAGTCAACGTGTATCTTCAGGAGTTCTGGAAACCGGGGTCATGCAAAACATTTTTTTACATGTGTAATAGCGCCAAAGAATCTCTGTCTCAGAGATATTAAAATATGTACATTCATGTGACAGTAGAAAATTTCATTATATGCAGTTTACATTCAATGAGCGATGATTAAAAATAAAGAAATGCAGGAACCAGTTTGTTAGAAAATGATAGGCTACTTAAACAGGTCGTTTCTAACTTGGGTTTTTGCAGCAGGGCACCACAATCCCAAGGAAGTTTCACTAGAGGGAATAAAGAACCGAAAACTAATATAAATATCAACAAATGTGTGTGTAGACGCGGACAGCCTCTAAAGATGAATCTGTCGGTTCGAAACAGGTAAAAGCGCTATTAATGTAAATAAATATCATTATCAATATTGCCTGGTTCACGTTTTCTTCCTTGCGGACGGCCGGAATGGCCGTGCTGTTCTGGGCGCTACAATCCGGAACCGAGCGACAGCTACGGTCGCAGGTTCGAATCCTGCCTCGGGCATGGATGTGTGTGATGTCCTTAGGTTAGTTAGGTTTAATTAGTTCTAAGTTCTAGGCGACTGATGACCTCAGCAGTTAAGTCGCATAGTGCTCAGAGCCATTTTTCTTCCTTGCGAAAATCAACGTGTATTTTGTACAAAGCCGCGATCTGAGTGTGTCAGTTGTCGACAAAATGAACTTTGTGATTATGGTGCCAGCAAAATGCAGAGGGCATCGACATACAATCGTTGGGAACTCGCTTACACAACTGAAGGCAGAGTGAATTGTGGTAGAAGTGATGTAAGAGGAAAGTACATTAAACAAGCGATGAGCTCAGCAACAGGTACAGTACGCCTGCGCCGCAAGTACTGTATAAACACAAACTGGACATTCCATTAATAGGCCGAAGAAACTTAGCAGGGAATAATCTTCGTTATTGTCCTTCATCGGGTTTTTAATTACTTTCGGCGATCCTGCGACTGAACGTAAGGAGGCTTGTTTGACTTTTGCCAAGGAATGTTAATTCGGGCTTTCCGGGGCAGTCCCTCTTTTTCCCAGGAGTTCGTCGGCCTGCGACGCTCCGCCTCGCGGACGCCACGGCGCATGTATTAAGGAGGCGGCGCGGCGCAGTTCGCTGTTGACACTGACGTCGTCCGGAAGAGCAGAGCCTGGGAATCTTGGCGTCGTACCCCGTGAATAAACAGGGGCGGGGCGGGCCGAGGCTGCTAAGCCCCGCGGAGTAACGGCCAGTGGCGCTGCCACGGAGCGGGTCCAAAGGTCGCGCGCTGCCCCCCTACGCTTCTGTCGAGTCACGCCACCTTTCGCATTGCTGCGCGCTTCCTGGTCTCATTTGACGCGGCCGTCTTCCGTAGAACGCTAACTGTTCTCCTTCCACTGCGCTCTTTGTCAACACCTTGTCTTGCCCTTGTCATCGTCGATCTAGCATTCACGTGCCAAGAGCTTTAGATGTCCGAAACGATAGCTGTCTCTGTGAACGTCTAAAGCTCTTCCTACAATATTGTTGCTTTGGACATTATCCGCCCTGCCAGTCTCCTATATATTCTACAATTACAATGAGCAACACTTAATTTAGTAAACAAAACACATACACTACCTAATCAAGAGTATCCGGACACCCGTATGCAGTGCGAAATTGACCAGTAGATTCCGCGAGAGGTGGACCCGCCAGTATAAAAGTAGACAGAGTATTGTGAGTAGGGAAGCAGTAACACCAGAAGAGCCGGGCAGGAGAGCTCAGTGACTTCGAACGTGGACTAGACATTGGATGACACCCGAGTAACAAATCCATGAGGGACGTTTCAGCCCTTGTAAAACTGCCCCAGTCGACTGTTGGTGATGTGACTGTGAAGTGGAAACGCGAAAGAACGACCACAGCTAAACCAAAACCTAGCAGACCTGTATACTGACGGACGGGGACCATCGACAACTGCAGACGGTTGTAAAAATTCGTTTGGAATCAGCGGAAGAAACCACTGAAGAGTTACAGAGATCTATCAGTAGTCCAGCTAGCACAGTGATTGTGTGTAGGTAGTTAAAAAGGATGAGGTACCATGTTCGACCAGCTCCCCGTAAGCAAAAAAATTCTGTAGCGAGTGCTATGCGACACTTGAGGAAGTGTCAAAAGCGATGCCCCTGCACAGTTAATTATTGGAAACGAGTGATTTGGAATGACGAATCACGCGAAATGCAGTGACAGCCCAATGGAAGGAGTTCAGGCTTGGCGAATGACTGGACAACGATACCTGCCTTAATGTTTGTGCCAGCAGTGAAGTACGGAGGAGGTGGTTTTACGGTGTGGAGAAGTTTCTGTGGTTAGGTTGTGAACCCCGTATTGCGCTTAGGAAAACGTTAAATGCGTTTTACAGCATTGTGTAATCCGTCCATTGGAGCAACAGTTCAGAGACGATGTTTGCTTAAATCAGCGTATCAGGGCACCCTGTCATAAAGCAGCATCTGTGAGGCAATGGTTTGTAGACAACAACACTTCTAAAAAGCACTGATCTACCCTTAATCCCCGTCTCCAGCCATCCTGATTTAGGTTTTCCGTGATTTCCCTAAATCGTTTCAGGCAAATGCCGGGATGGTTCCTTTGAAAGGGCACGGCCGATTTCCTTCCCCATCCTTCCCTAACTCGAGCTTGCGCTCCGTCTCTAATGACTTCGTTGTCGACGGGACGTTAAACAACACTAACCTAACCCTACCCTTAATCCCGACCTGAACCAATGATATACCTCCGAAATGAGTTAGGACGTCGACTTCGCTTTAGAGCCCAGCGTGCAACATTACTTTCTCAGGTTCTTACTCTTGAGGAAGAATGGCCTGCGTCTCAAATACAGGACATGTAAACAGGCAGAATACGGCGAAGACAACCGGAGTCTGGCGCAGTTGCTAGATAGGTTACTGCCACTAAAATGGCTGGTTGTCAATATTTAAGTAACTTTGAACTTGGTGTTATAGTCGGCGTACGAGCGATGGGATACAGCGTCTCCGAGGTAGCGATAAAGTGGGAACTCTCCCGTACGATCATTTCACCGAGTGTACCGTGAATATCAGGAATCTCCCGCGTCCGGCCATCCTGATTTAGCTTTTCCGTGATTTCCCAAAGTCGCTTCAGGCAAATGCCGGGATAGTTCCTTTGAAAAGGCACGGCCGACTTCCTTCCCGGTACTTCCCTAATCCGATGAGACCGATGACCTCGCTGTCTGGTCTCCTTCCCCAAACAACCCAACCCAATATCAGGAATCCGGTAAAACATCAAAGCTCCAGCATCGCTGCGAGCGGAAACAGATCCTGCAAGAACGGGACCAACGCAGATTGAAGAGAATCCTTCAACGTGACAGAAGTGCAACCCTTCCGCAAATTGCTGCAGATTTCAGTTGGTTCAAATGGCTCTGAGCACTATGGGACTCAACTGCTGTGGTCATAAGTCCCCTAGAACTTAGAACTACTTAAACCTAACTAACCTAAGGACAGCACACAACACCCAGCAATCACGAGGCAGAGAAAATCCCTGACCCCGCCGGGAATCGAACCCGGGAACCCGGGCGTGGGAAGCGAGAACGCTACCGCACGACCACGAGATGCGGGCAGATTTCAGTGCTGGGCCATCGACAAGTGTGAACCATTCAACGAAACATCATCGATATTGGCTTTCGGAGCCGAAGGCCCACTCTTGTACCCTCGATGACTGCACGACACAAAGCTTTACGCCGCGCTTGGGCCCCTCAGCACCGCATTGCACAGTTGCCTGGCCGGACGAGTCTGGTTTCGAATTGCATCGAGCGGATTGACGTCTACGAGTATGGAGACAACCTCACGAATCCATGGACCCTGCATGTCAGCAGGGACTGTTCAAACTGGTGGAGGCTGTGTAAAGATGTGCGGCGTGTGCAGTTCGAGTGATATGAGACCACTTATACGTCTAGATACGACTCTGACAGTGATACGTACGGAAGCACCCTGTCTGATCACCTGCATCCATTCATGTCAATTGTGCGTTCTGACGGATATCGGCAATTCGAGCAGGACAATGTGACACCCTACACGTCCAGAATTGCAACAGAGTGGCTGCAGGAACACTTCCTCAGGCGACCCAACTCTCCAGACATGAACATTATTGAGCATATCTGGGATGCCTTGCAACGTGCTGTACAGAAGAAATCTTCACCGCCTCGTACTCTTATGGATTTATGAACAGCCCTGCGGGATTCATGGTGTCAGTTCCCTCCAGCACTACTTTAGACATTAGTGCATGCCACATCGTTTTGGTGCTCGTGGGGAGCCTGCACGATATTACGCTGGTGTACCAGTTTCTTTGGCTCTTCATTGTACATTTATTGCTGTCTATGAGTAGAATGCGTCAATGACCTGTTAACTGCAACAAAGCGAAATGATGAATTCAAAAGAGGAAGAGAATTGGGTGGGGTTGTATTAGGATTAGAAAGAGCAAAATGCACTTGGTTGTGCCACGTTAGTCTGCAGTGTTGACCATCCCGCCGTACGAGATTTCGCTTACCTCTCCGAACCGCATACACGCAGCATACTGAAATGGTATTCCTGTACATCAGGCGTGTGAAGGTTTGTTAGTGCTGCGGCCCGCAAATCCATCACAGTGATAACGTAAGGGTCGAAAGTATAAAAACATATAAATAAATAAAATAATGTATATATTTATGTATTTCTGTGAACCTGCAGACATTCACAGAGATACATGTAATTGGTGTGGATCTTAGTTTCAAGAAGTTCAGTGCAGTAATGAATAGGCTGATGAAGCACACTGAGGCACGATATGTACCGTAGAGTACACGAACTACTAACGATTAAACAATGTCGCTCGCTGCTGGCCCACGTTAGGCTCTTTGCCGCGACTGCATTTTTGCACATGTGTGCAAGCTAAAAAATAACTTGCCATGATGCAAGTTATTATGCCCAATTGGAGTTCCCCCGTATCAATGCAAGCTAGACTGGCATTGCTCAAAAGAATTACTGCAAGGACCCGCCTTTTCCTTTCCGACAAAGAAATGAAAGATGAATTTAAAAAATTACAAGAGCAAATGGTAAGGGGCGGGTCGCCATCAGGACAATGGCGGACCACCGTCTGGCACCCCTGCTTTACAACGATAAGATTCCCTGTTACGAAGAGAAGTGAGAAATCTGTATTTCTCATGACAGCGTTCATTCTTAGCGGAAAACTTGGCGTAGTACGTAAGCACATAGTGATGTTCTAGAATGAATGCAGCCGTAGAAATTAGAGACACTCAGTAGCTGCCCCATTTTGAAAGTGCGAACAACTCTGTTGTTGCAAGAAGGTAAGTTTTGACATATGCAAAACTTAATTTGTTCATTTTTGGTTCGCCCGTATATGTTTGAGCAGTGTGTGTATTACCTTCTTTGGGGCTTTTTATTATTTTTCTGCATCGCATAACGCCTATACAACTTGTCATGGTACTTGATCCTTTAGTCTTATTTCTCGTCGTTTTAGGCTTGTCATATATTTTATTTCACGAGGTTAGTTTCTAACTGTTAGACTCGCGTTTCATTTGTTTTGTCAAGAAAGCGTAAGGTTTCTGTCGTCAGCTCACATGTTATTGTCGGTTGGAGCTACAATAACACGCGAACTGTCGACAGGACCAACCCTTATGCTTTCTTGATGAGATAAATGAAGCGCGTGTGTAACGGTTAAAACAGCAGTAGTGGACGAAATAAGAGATTTAACGCGTCTACAACAACAAGCAACAAGATTGCAGCGTCAGGTACCTTGACGATAAATAGGCGTAATATTTGGTACATGTAAAGATTATTTGAATGTGTGGTATCTGTTCTTTCGGACGTGTCTGAGTCTCCTCGATGGACAACGAATCCGCCTTCTTCAGTGTGGACGCATATCTACGTCTGCCCGCCTGCGGGCATGTCACAGTAGCGAGCATGGAGGACATGGACTGCGAATAGGTGGGACTGCGGGTCGGGCGAGAGGCGTGCCGAGATATTCTGCGCAGTTGCCATAAGCACTGTGTTCGCGTGCCACAGTGAGTAACGCAACTGGCTAGTAAGCAGGAGGTCCTGGGTTCGGCACACGTTTTTACTCTTCGCTGCTGATTCCGCGTAAAGTACCGATGCAGATGACATCGATAGTCCTTTTCCTTTTCTTTCTCCCCCGCCTCCGTTAGTTTACATACAACACATAAAGAAGCTAGCAGTGGAAAATAACCGATGCTACATCTCCATCTGTACTGCGCGAACCACCTTTCTGTGTGTGGCGGAGGATACTGTGCGTACCACTGTCACTTCTTCCCTTTCCTATTCTGTCGCGAAAGGTTCTAGGGAAGAACGATTGTTACGTGCACAAATGTTGTTTGGCATGAGAAAGACAAATTTATCAAGGTATGGCACTTACTAAATCAGCATTGAAATACGAATGTGACTTACGAAGTGCTAGCGAGTGGTTTTACTGTTGTGAAAGATGTGAATGCGAGTATTGCGTTACAGAATGTGCGTGTTGCAACCAAGATCACAAGGCCACACGCGTCAGAACCCGCAGTACCACATTAGCCCCACGTCGATACTGCATTCATTTCCACCTCGGCGACGATGTCGAGCAGAGGTGCGTAACACCCGAAGTGAAATGCAGTGCCGTAAACAGTCGCGATGCTTTTCTAAGACTATTTTTAAAGCCCAGAAAAAAGTAAAAGATAAAAATGTGATTATTCTGGCAGAGACAAAACGGCTATGCGCTCTGAAGCCATCCCATTGCATATACACATTTGTACACAAGTGCACTCATGTCGTCATACGGCCATAATATTCATTCTGTTGCTCTGTGACTATAGCGCTCTTATTTAGAACTTAGTATAAAATAGCTTTTACTATCAAATATCGTCTGACTAGTATTCATTCTTCTTTTTGAACTTTGTTTCTCTTCTTTACTCAATACATATGCATTTAGTCTCCCAACTAATACTGTTACTGGTTTATAATACCTTTACGAATATATGTACCTTTCTTTTTTTACTGTTACTTAACATATTATTGTTAGTAATTCTGTAATTGTTATTACTGCGGTGAGACATAACTTTGTATTAAATCAAAACATGTATTACATCGAAAAGCGTTATAAACACGATCTATATCATTATATAAATAGAGAGAGTAGGACTAAAGGAAGCAATAAAATACATAAATAATTTTTTATGAGACCGAATAATATACAAAAACCCTCGGAAGATACCACAAGAATGCTGAAACAGTGTCTGGACAAATAAAAAATAATCAACTGTGTCTTGCGTAACCAGAATTTTCTTCCCAAAAAATCAGTCTTGACGAGACAGTTTCAGAATCTCTTTTAGATTTCACTTAGCTTGATTCGCAGTTACAAGTAATACCGTGAGCCTTCGTGGTTGTGGTCGTTTGCCATCGAGTATTTCGATATTGCAGTACCATGTGATTTTATTTATCATTTGGCAGTCGCCGGTGCTGCTGACCTCTTCAGCAAGGGCTGCTTTGCGCACAGGGCCATGGTATGTGTTTGCTACATTATTATTAACGACGTAGCGCGGATGTTGTGTCAGTGTGCACTTACCACTGGAGACTGCGGGAGCAGCATTGTGTAAACAGTGGAGTATATTTCAGCCAAAGTGACGTTCGGCGACAGCGCAATAGACATTGTTTTTTATACTCAGTTTAAGGCTATTTACTTCTGAAATGTAGACCACGGAGAGGCTGTTTTCGAGCTTCACTTCGACATACATGCAAGGTTTGCATGTTCAACTTTCCTTCTATAGCAAGCAATAAGTTGTTTTGTGCATTACTACAGCTATAAAAAAGGGAGAAAAATTTACTTGATTTTTGTGTCACATCTTTTTCTGTGCCGTCTTCTCTGTTTAGAAATTATCGGTAAGATCTAAGCTTTTAGGATTTTACCAACTGCTAAGAATATAATACACATCTCAGATTGGATAAATCTTCACAGCGGAACAAGATTTTATCTGGTTTCTTATCTCAGCAAATACTGTTGCCCATAAGAGATCGTCCAGTATCATGAGATATGCGTATCAGTGTCATCTTCATTCATTACTTTCCATTGTTGTTTAATTCTACATTTACATTATGTGTGTATTACGCTGTGAATTATTTAGCGAAGGGTACTACATGCGGTTATTTGCCCTTTTATATGGCGGCTGATGCTAAGAAAAATTATTGTTTGATTCCATACGGCAACCAATCTCTTATTTATTTTCGACGAACCATACGCGATGTATACGATATAGAGACTATATCTCGAATATTTATTTTTAACAGACTTTCGCGAAAGTAACATTTTTCTTTTTAAAATATTTGTAAGAAACTTAAGTCGGACTCTCCAATTGTCTTAGTTGGTAGTAACTACTACTGTGTTTTTCCCGAGTTTTATGTACATTGCTTTCTTATGGTAACTGTTACATTACTCTGTAAATGAATATAATTTGTTCCACAACGTTGAGGGCCATTTCATGTAACCTGTCTACTGAACATGTAATATAACCTCATTAATTATTCTGCAAAATATGTTTTCTGTCTTGTATAGTCTTGTAGAACGGACAGCTTATTTAATGTAATCTTAATTACTTTTCGTCTTTTTTTTTAGGTGAGTGTACTTCAATATTGGCCTCTTTGAACTCCTTTGGTAAGTTCTAATTGCACTACAGAATAATAGATGTACACCAGACGTAGTTAGACGAAGATTTCAGATTAAGCTTAAGTTTTTTGTTATGTGGTATTTTCGAGAATGGGATTGCAGTTTATAAACTCTACAGCAGTAGGTCGATGGTTTTGTGGAAAGGCGCGGCCGAAAGTAGGTAATCAAAAGGGATGTATTCTTTAGTGAAAGTTGCCAGTGTAAAGGCAGTTCAGTTGACCGGTTGTTGATGGTTGAACTGCGTACTCGAAAAAAGAACTAAGGCTTGTTCTGTCTAATAGAATAAATCATTTCGTTTGCCGATAGTATCTGAATTTTGCCGGGCAAGAAAACTGCTTCGTCATTTCAGTGGAACTGTGGTCCTCTTCCTAGAAGGGGCTGTCGCAGAAGATTTCCAGGAAGTAGCGATACGTGTGGGCTGGGAGGTAATAGATGGACTGCGTCGTGAGGAGTGATATATATCTTCTCTCCTCGGTATATCAGATCTGGTGGCGTGGGGATTTCTATAAGTGACAGGGTTGCTAATGGAGTACTTAAAGCTGGTCAGTCCGTTCCAGAATTATCCCAGTAACGTATATTAGACTGTGAAATATTCTAATACTTCACCTTTTGCATACATGTCATAAGCTCACCGAGCAAAGACTTAGTCACCCTTGTGTGCACGTACAGACGAATCGTCAAGGTGATGCAGCGATCGAGTCGCGCGCTCAACCGTGCGCGCACTGCCTCTACGTGAACATCAGGAAGAAGCGACCGTGAGAAGCTTGTGTTTCAAGCGGACATAGTACTCACGTTTGTGAGTTACTGTAAGGACGTGACAGAGTGGCAAAATGCTGCAATTCTGTCCGGCCGTGCCCATGGCCATACGGTGTGTGAAGTTACTGGATTTGATGATTTTTCGCAGTGGACTATTCACCTTGCGTACAAGCATTGGTGTAACACACGTGCCCACGGAACATGACGACAGAAATGTGGTCGCAAAAAGATTCTGACAGAGACGGATGGGAAACACGTTTCACAGCTTGTGAACCAAGATCGCTTCCAAAGGAATTGCTGCAGGCAACGAATAAAGGTCGATCCCATCCTATTAGTGCCGACCGAAGTGGCCGAGCGGTTAAAGGCGCTTCAGTCTGGAACCGCACGACCGCTACGGTCGCAGGTTCGAATCCTGCCTCGGGCATGGATGTGTGTGATGTCCTTAGGTTAGTTAGGTTTAAGTAGTTCTAAGTTCTAGGGGACTTATGACCACAGCAGTTGAGTCCCATAGTGCTCAGAGCCATTTGAGCCAACCCATCCTATTAGTGAAAGAACATTGGGAGGCGAACTGCACGCAGTGAACATCTGGAGCCTCTCACGTCGCAGGACATTGCTCACACAGGCACATAAAGCTGTGTGTCTTCAGAGGGGCTAGAAATTCTCGAACGTTGACAATAGCTGAGTGGCGGAACCTAATGTGGTCTGATGAATCAAGTTTTTGCCTATATTCAAATGACGCACGCCGTCGAGCGGGCCGAAGCATTTCGTCCTGAGTGTGCGCACTGTTAGGTGCAAGCCGGAGGTGGGCCTGGGTCTGTGATATTGGGCCTTCTCTCTGAGGCGACCACTAAGTGAACCACCACGTTTACTTAAATTATGAATGTTTAGGTGTTGCCTTTCAGTCAACATCTGCATGATGAGTATGCTACTGTTACTCTTATTTTTCAAGACGACAACACCAGAGTTCAAAGGGCTGGAAGAATATGTTGTTTCTGAATACTGCTCCACCCTATTACATCTTGACTGTCCTACAATAACACCTGGTTTGAACACCATAGAAAATCTGTGGGATATGTTGGAATACATAAAACGCCGAAATCAACATCCCCACAGTTTGGTGGAATTGCGCGATCAGGTCTTCAGCGAGTGGCTTAAGTAGGATGCGACGAACCTTGATAACCTTGTGGACTCACTTCCTAACCGAATACAGGCGGTTATCAAGTCTAAGGGAGGTGTTACACCCTATTACATGATTTCTGTGGGGGTGACTAATATTTTGTCGGTGAGCTTATATTAGCCTTCGAGCTTTAAATTTTTGTTTGCCTATATGTTGACCATTTAGAACAACGGGAGTACCACTGTAGTTTAATGAGGAACGGAAAAGCTATGTTGAAATCCGGTTTCTACCATGCTGCTGTTCACACCATAATTGTATCAGCTAATAGTACTAACTAGATTCCGAAGAACAGCTCAGCGCGTCCATGTAAGAGTAAACGAAGCAGACGACTACGACTAGAATCTCGCGAGCAGTCTGGTATTTCGTTCTGCTATATTCACTTGGAAGTTAAAAGGTAAAATTGAAAGGTAAAATTTTCATCAAGTCGAAAGTTGACTCCTAAGCCACAGTACTGTGCTAGGCATGGTTTTATTGGATATGATATGTCATTGCCCTCTCCCGACAATTTAATTGAATTATCTCGGCAGTTACAGGCGGACTACAATTTCACATCTATTCTCAGCCATCAAGTAGTAACTTGGTCTTTTTTCGCATTTCAAATCATTCCAGAGGTGAAAGAAGGAACATGTCATACCAGAAATCCTAGGACTGACTGGGAGTCAACCCCTATATAATTTTGGATTTGTAGATGAAGAAGGTGAAAGTGATCCCATACTCAAGGAAGGAGCAAATGCTGGCAGGAATCTTGCGTCGCCGTTACTGGCAAAGTCCTAGTGGAGGTGCTTTGCCATTGTCTGTGTCCAACGTGCTGTGAAATCTCTAAGCGTGAAGCTGCGTCCAGTGGATGACTTTTGAAGTGATCGGTGTCTGCAATATTTTGTTTTGTTACGGATGGAGGGAAGGGAGCATGTGAAATCCGGTGCCAGCACATAGCCTAGTCCTGTCGAATAACAGTAAGGGGGCCGCCGCGCTTAACGTCCACATCCGATGGACTAATCACCATCAACAGCTAGCAACAGAGAACGGAGTCAGACAGGGTCGTAGCCTGTGTTCTCTCCAGCCCACCCCCCTCCCCAACCTGATGTTATCAATGTAAACATTAAGCAAGTAGTAATGGAAACAAAAGAGAAATGTGGAAACGGTACTAATTTGCAGGGAAGAGAAATAAAAACTTCGAGCTTTGCTAATAACTTTGTAATTCTGCCAGAGATGGGGAAGAATTTGGGAGATCAGTTGAACGGAATGGGTTGTGTGTTTAAAAGAGAGCCAGATTAAGTCAGGTGATGACGAGAGAATTTGATTAAGAAATCGGACGCTAAAAAGTGTATTGGAGCTCTCTTATTTGGGCGGCAGAATAAACGACGACTGCAGATGTCAAAAGATTACTGCCGTCATCGTATTTCTTGCGTAGGGATAATGAGAATAAACTAGAGAGATTAGGGCTTGTACAGAGGCATACAGTCATCTTTCCCTCTTTCCATACACGATCGTAACAGGGGAAAAAAACGATAATACTGATGCAGTGTACTCTTCACCATTCACTTTATAGTTGCATGTAAAGTGTTTTTGTAGATTTAGATGTTTTGAAATGTGGCACTACAATCCGAGTAGATCGGATAACTATAAAGAGCTACAACATCGAATTGGGGAGGAAGAAGCTTTGTGACGCAGCACGACCAAAAGGAGAAGTTGATAGAAGACAGCCTGAGACTCCAAGGAATAGAGTGTGTGTATGTTCGTTTGTTTGTGTGTGTTTGAGGGGGTGGAGGAGGGGGAGGAGACCACGACTTGAATGCATCTTTCTTTTTCCATCAGTCTTCTGAACGGTTTTATGTGGCCCGCAACAAATTCCTCTCGCGTACCATTATGTCCATTCACAGCAGCACTTGCACCTTATGCCCTCCACTATACTGCGCAACAAAATTAAAGTGGCGCTTTTTTAAAACCCTACTGTTTTCTCCCATTTCGACGCAGAAGGTACCATTTTGCTCGAACGTACGTACAACCTTCCTCTGTAATAGCGAAAAAGCCTGCCGGGCTATGTCATCCTTAGGCTCGGCTACACTTCAAACAGCAACGCATCGATAACTGCAAAAAAGGTGAAACGTGAGTTAGTAATGTGACATTGGCAACACATTCCACCACAATACTGCCCACCGTGACAGTGGACCTATCACACCTTCTCTTACCCACATCTTACCCGTTTCTGGACCACTTTCCGACAGAGGTCAGAATCACGACGCAAAGCGTTGAAATCACGTGTCTTTGTTTTTTTATGGATGGCCGAGGGAAGCATTTCTGACACACCGCTGCTCAGAATCTCTAAGAAAAGGCGAGGAGATGACATAAAGTGCGTGCATGATACCACCCCTTCGCATGCTGCGTTTATTTTCACAAATTTCGCACTCGAGAACGACAGTTTGGAGTGCGACATGCAATCAAACGGCGTTCTTGACAACTTTTTACAGTGATGACATTACCCTGATGATTCAACCCTTTTCTGAGAACGTCGCGGGGTGCAACCCTATTGAACGTGGTCTCACCCCTTTGGGATGTGATGTGATCGCACTATTTGCTATGGTATGCTGATTATAACAACTAGGGACCGTTCAGGACCATTCGACGTAATTTGAACATGATCCGAAACAAAAAAGGATACTCTCTCAACCCTCCTTTCTCGCTCCCCGTCGAGTAACGCGTGCACGGAATTGGGGGATTGGGGGTGGGGGGGGGAGGGGGGGGGGAGTGTCAGATGGTGCGACATTTAGACGCTCGTGAATAAGACGTCAAAGGTTGCCCGTAAGACCCCCCCCCCCCCCCCATCCCCGCCCTGATTCGCAACAGCTCTGTGTCACCATCAGCACTCGTTTGCTGGACACTTTAGTAACGTCTCTTTACAGAAACACTCATCCTCCGATTCACACCCACCCCGACGATATAGGCAACGCTTCGACACCAGCGCTTGCTGGCCGGAAGTGAAGTCTGGGTCGTCTGTGCCAGGGGGGGGGGGGGTTGAACTCGTCAGTACCGGACGTTTCTAAGTGCACAACAACAAATGCGTCCGGGTGGTTCCGAGGGTGTTGTTGAACTGGACGGGGGAGGGGGGGGGCATATAGGGACGTGTAGCAAACTGCTGATTTAAAAAAGTTGCATAGCCAACACAAGAAATATAAAAAATTTCGGTCCGATAAACGTATTGCGTTGCCGAGAGGGACGTAAACCGGCTGTGTAACAAACGCTTGTCTTGTGGGTGTTTGCGGGTTTGTGACGAAGAGTGAGAGCACGTACTTGCACAGTGGCAGCAGCTCAGCTCACCGAGCAGAGAGGCGTCAGGGCGCAGGTGTGTGGCTCGTAAAAAGCCGGCGGATGCCAGCGTCCAGGAGCAGTGGGGAGGGGCAAGCCGTCCTGACGTCACGTAGCGCGCAGACCGTGCCCGGGTGTATGATGCTTTGCTGCTTCGCACACGACGTTTCTAGAAGGGGCTGCCTACACACGTTGAAATTCAGCTGCCCACAATTTCACGGAGGTAAATGATGATGCAGAGCCCCGTAAACAGTGTCCAACTCGTGTTTAATTTGCGTAGGTATAATACTTCCTTTCAAAAATGAAAATCTAATGACCGCTCGATAGTCGATTTTGTCCATTTTTGCAAAAACACGCGCATCGACTCACTAAAACGACTGTCTACAAAACAAGAACTGCTCGTTCAAAATGGCTGAAATTTTTCTGGGTGCATTATTAGGCATGCGTAAATTCCCTAATTTTTATTGAGGTCGGAAGCTTTTCAGACTACCCTCGCACACTTAGTGACAACATAGAATGCAGCAGGAAGAAAACTGGTACCATCAGAGTGGTTGCTGTTTGACGTAGTGTGCGTGCACGCTGCAACTATACAGCCTCGTAATAGGGCCAAATAGGTTTAGAGAAACTAGAGCAACACGGACTAGCAACAAATTACGATAATTTATTAGAAAGTACGCATTATGTATCTTGAGCGTGAAGAGATTGCGTAGCATTGTAGTATAAAGTTCACTTGCACTGATCCATCAGTGAGTACTGGTGCAGTCATGGGTCCAGTTAACGATGACTAATATAGCTTATCAGATGTCCACTTGGGCTCTTCTGGCCACCAAGTATACATGAATGTGATCTGTCTTAATCTCCTTAGGACTGGTGATTAAGTATGTAAAGAACAATGTTTTCATCATTCGTTTTGTTGTCGTTACGCTTAGTTACAGTTTAAACCACAATATTTTAATTTTTTATTTTCGGAAATGTTTTAGGTAAACAGAAAAAATATAACACATATTAAGATTATTGATCATGGAATTGTAAGAAGCAGTTGATTTTAAGTGCACTGAAACATATATTACATTTCTTGCGCACGATTCTGCAAACCGTATAGTGAAAATTAGAGGCATTCTTCGACTTTACGTTTTGGAAAAGGTGATCAGCCCATCGACTTAGATTTCTTGGCTGCAACAAATCTTCTCTTAGGTGTGTTATCATCAGATGCAGAACTGTCAGATCTCTCCCATTCATCCACGGATGTTTCTGTGGAGAACCATGAGGAGTGCCGGCCGGGGTGGCCGAGTGGTTCTAGGCCCTGCTGTCTGGAACCGCGCGACCGCTACGGTCGCAGGTTCGAATTCTGCCTCGGGCATGGATGTGTGATGTCCTTAGGTTAGTTAGGTTTAACTAGTTCTAAGTTCTAGGGGACTGATGACCTCAGAAGTTAAGTCCCATAGTGCTCAGAGCCATTTGAGCCATTTGAACCATGAGGAGCTTCTAATATGAGAAGAGTTTGTCAGCTCATTAGCTAGATTCACTTTAAAATTTATTAATCTCTTACATTTTACTACTCCTTCCTTTGTACAAGATCTTTTATTCATAACCCAACAATCAATAGCTTATTCAGTAAAATCATTAAATAGTCCAACTGGCCTTTTTTTATTCTGGTAATTTATCACTTAACAAGCAAGTACCTTGTAGTTCACTTCCAACACTATAGGATAAACAAAACGAATGAAATAACTCCCCTCTATCATGATTCATCGTTGATAAGTGAAATAATAACATAAATTAATTGTTGACGCTATAACAAGCTGTTTCCTAACAGTCTAGTTACATATAACCAAAACATTGCATGATTCTGAAGTTTTCCTCACTCAAAATAAATAAATAAATAAATAATAAATAAAACTTACATTTAATAGGAAAGGAACAAATAGCTTTGAGGTTGTAACCTGAAGTATACATATGTGTACTTCGAATTTTGACGTCTATTGTAGTCCACATGAGAAATAATTCTAGTAAATACGTATATCAATTAAATATATGACTCGTTTCCCTTATTAAAATCAACAAATAAGGTAAATGTAAGGAATAGAAAATACCTTCAGAGCCCGCGCTGTGGACAGTCAGTCTGCTACAATAAAATGTCGTGTGACAAGGGCCTCCCGTCGGGTAGACCGTTCACCGGTGAAAGTCTTTCGATTTGACGCCACTTCGGCGACTTGCGCGTCGATGGGGATGAGACGATGATGATTAGTACAACACAACACCCAGACCCCGAGCGGAGAAAATCTCCGACCCAGGCGGGAATCGAATCCGGGCCCTTAGGATTGACATTATGTCTCGCTGACCACTCAGCTACCGGGGGCGGACAGTCATTTTGCTGAGTCGTAGCTCCAAAACATCATAAGTGGCACTGCAAGCTATGTGCGGTGTTATCTAGCAGCACGATGTGGAGCTAAGCAACCTACACGAACGTATCGTACAGGTCTTAAGTTGGTAAAAACCGTTTATTAATTTTCAGGAAAGGAAAATTCAAAGTACGATATGTGTACACACGGTGTGAAGAGGTTAACACATTCGGTGCCCACGCCTCCGAAGACGTGGTAGCTCGGGGAACGGCAGGAGGCCGACGCCAGCCTGGCGCCTTCTGACTATCGGCGCCGTCTAGTCTATGTTTCGTTTACTGTGTGGTTCGGATTTTCGTCAGTCCGTGCCCGGGCACTCTACAGTGAACTTCGGTTGCGGTTTAGCTGTTGGTTTCTTTTTCTACCATTGTCTGGTTAAACTTGTGCAGGTAAGTGCATTTGTTTTCAATTTATCGTTCTTTACGTATAAAATAATTATTTTCAGTGTGATTACAAACAAAATTTACCATCACCACCTCGTACGTCTACGCTTGTTTTAAGAAATTTGTATAAAAATAAGCCGGCCGGAGTGGCCGTGCGTTTCTAGGCGCTACAGTCTGCAACCGAGCGACCGCTACGGTCGCAGGTTCGAATCCTGCCTCGGGCATGGATGTGTGTGATGTCCTCAGGTTAGTTAGGTTTAAGTAGTTCTAAGTTCTAGGGGACTCATGACCTCAGATGTTAAGTCCCATAGTGCTCAGAGCCATTTGAACCATTTGAAGAACTAAGCACATCAAAAGCACCGAGTTCCGTAATTAATTGTAGGTACTTATCTGCGGAAGGCAGTAACACAGCATGTGACCAGAGAAGCCAAAGCAAAGTAACTTGGAAAACTGGCTACGCTAGCGGCTTGTTGCTGTCCAGTGGCACGGCTCCATACGTGTACCTACGAACAAATAAAAAAATGATTACGTCAATTTATTTTTTCGAAGTGATGAGTAGAACTTTACTCCTCGTACGTTGCAGTAGTTATGTAGACATAATCAGGCACACACGGGAGAGGTGGAACAAACCAGTTTCCCGACTGACGACCACAACGACAACCTGACGTCAATGTTAGTTTGAACGTATTACAACAGGTTTTCAGAATTAACTTAGTCGTGTTTACTTCTGCCACCTGGAAGGGAGTAACCCTGTCTTCATCGGAAAAGGTGTTGCGCCTCATTGGTAATAGAATGGCAGTCGCACCTAACTGGAAGGCAGCCCAGTGGTCATCCGTCTTTTGGAGGACACACAACGGTCGCCCGCTAGGCGAGACAATGGCGAGGCTAGAATAGGTATTGGGGCAGGGGGCGGACTTTCGCCCGGGCTGGCGCGCCGACAAAGCGCGGCGCTTTCTCCGGCGCTGGGTCACCGGGACGAATGGCGTCGGCAGCGGCCCTGACCCTCCGTAACAGAGCCACAATGGCCGCCGTTTGTTACGACACAGCCGCGCCGCGCCCCCGCGAGAAAGCTGCCGCCGGCGATGGCTGCGCTCAGCCGGGGGCAGACGTCCCACGCACGGCGAAAGCGCGTGGCCAGCGGGCGTAGGGCACGCTTTCCAGGCCGCCTCCCAACCCGCCGCTGGGTGGCCACTTCGCCATTGCCGAATTCCAAGGCGCGGGGCCGCGACAATGCGGCGTCCGACCGCCCGCAGAGGGAAAACGCTCGCTCCCTGCTGGCCTTCTCTCCCCGAGATGGAGTCCTTGCACAACTTTACAGCCAACTCCGGATGCTGTACACAAGACCTCTAACAGCAAAAGACCTTTTCGTCTGCTGTAATAGGTGTAGGCGATCCTTGTTCATCTCGTAATTTGTTTTAAACACACGCTACGTACAGGGTGTTTCAAAAATGACCGGTATATTTGAAACGGCAATAAAAACTAAACAAGCAGCGATAGAAATACACCGTTTGTTGCAATATGCTTGGGACAACAGTACATTTTCAGGCAGACAAACTTTCGAAGTTACAGTAGTTACAATTTTCAACAACAGATGGCGCTGCGGTCTGGGAAACTCTATAGTACGATATTTTCCACATATCCACCATGCGTAGCAATAATATGGCGTAGTCTCTGAATGAAATTACCCGAAACCTTTGACAACGTGTCTGGCGGAATGGCTTCACATGCAGATGAGATGTACTGCTTCAGCTGTTCAATTGTTTCTGAATTCTGGCGGTACACCTGGTCTTTCAAGTGTCCCCACAGAAAGAAGTCACAGGGGTTCATGTCTGGCGAATATGGAGGCCAATCCACGCCGCCTCCTGTATGTTTCGGATAGCCCAAAGCAATCACACGATCATCGAAATATTCATTCAGGAAATTAAAGACGTCGGCCGTGCGATGTGGCCGGGCACCATCTTGCATAAACCACGAGGTGTTCGCAGTGTCATCTAAGACAGTTTGTACCGCCACCAATTCACGACGAATGTCCAGATAGCGTGATGCAGTAATCGTTTCGGATCTGAAAAATGGGCCAATGATTCCTTTGGAAGAAATGGCGGCCCAGACAAGTGCTTTTTGAGGATGCAGGGACGATGGGACTGCAACATGGGGCTTTTCGGTTCCCCATATGCGCCAGTTCTGTTTATTGACGAAGCCGTCCAGGTAAAAATAAGCTTCGTCAGTAAACCAAATGCTGCCCACATGCATATCGCCGTCATCAATCCTGTGCACTATATCGTTAGCGAATGTCTCTCGTGCAGCAATGGTAGCGGCGCTGAGGGGTTGCCGCGTTTGAATTTTGTATGGATAGAGGTGTAAACTCTGGCGCATGAGACGATACGTGGACGTTGGCGTCATTTGGACCGCAGCTGCAACACGGCGAACGGAAACCCGAGGCCGCTGTAGGATCACCTGCTGCACTAGCTGCGCGTTGCCCTCTGTGGTTGCCGTACGCGGTCGCCCTACCTTTCCAGCACGTTCATCCGTCACGTTCCCAGTCCGTTGAAATTTTTCAAACAGATCCTTTATTGTATCGCTTTTCGGTCCTTTGGTTACATTAAACCTCCGTTGAAAACTTCGTCTTGTTGCAACAACACTGTGTTCTAGACGGTGGAATTCCAACACCAGAAAAATCCTCTGTTCTAAGGAATAAACCATGTTGTCTACAGCACATTTGCACGTTGTGAACAGCACACGCTTACAGCAGAAAGACGACGTACAGAATGGCGCACCCCCAGACTGCGTTGTCTTCTATATCTTTCACATCACTTGCAGCGCCATCTGTTGTTGAAAATTGTAACTACTGTAATTTCGAAAGTTTGTCTGCCTGAAAATGTACTGTTGTCCCAAGCATATTGCAACAAACGGTGTATTTCTATCGCTGCTCGTTTAGTTTTTATTGCCGTTTCAAATATACCGGTCATTTCTGAAACACCCTGTATTAGGTGACCACCTGTCAGAAGCCTCAATATCCACATTTTGCAGCGCGGGGCACTGCGATAGGTGAGGGAAGAGTGTCAGTGAGGTTCCGGAAGCATATGGAACCATGCCGACTCCATTACCGTGGCCAGCTACGCTATAGGCTAGTTCTCGGTTTCGCCCGATCGAGGTTATACCATAGCTCGATTGGGTTTAAATACGGCGAGTTTGGTGGCCAGAGGAGTACAGTAAAGCCATCCTGCTGTTCTTCGAACCACGCACGTACACTATGAGCTGTATGACAAAAAATGTTCAAATGTGTGAAATCTTATGGGACTTAACTGCTAAGGTCACCTGTCCCTAAGCTTGCACACTTCTTAACCTAAATTATCCTAAGGACAAACACTCACACCCATGCCCGATGGAGGACTCGAACCTCCGCCGGGACCAGCTGCACAGTTCATGACTGCAGCGCCTAGACCGCTCGGCTAATCCCGCTCGGCTGCTGTATGACAGGTTCCATTGTCCTGCTGGTAGAGGCCATCACGTCAAAGAAAAACTGCGTAGAGAGGTGGACGTGGTTTCCAAGGATAAATCCATAGATGTGTTGATTAGTGTGTCTTTGCAGAATGACGGTATCACCCAGGGAATTCCACGAAAACATTCCCCAAACCTTAACGCTCGCTCTTCCGGCCTGGACCAAGTGCGTTCAGACGTTTCATGCAGTACACACCAACGCCCATAAGTCCGATAGCGCATAACACGTGATTCATCTGAGATTGATACCTGTCAGCACTCAGTGGACGTTCAGTTGCCGTGTTGGCGTGCAAACTCCAGCCTTCGTCGCAGATGAACTGCAGTCAATATGGGTGCATGAGCCAGGCCCTGATACGGAGGCCCTTAAGCAATAACGTTCGCTGAACTGTCGTTAAGAAGGCACGGTTCGTAGCCGCTTGGTTCATCTGGGTGGTCAGTTGCTCAACAGCTGCACGTCTGTTCACCTGTACACGTCTCCGCAGCCGCCGTTCACCACTGCTATCTATGGCCTGTGATGTACCACAGTTGCCTCAGCGACGGTTTTGGAATAGCGCTCGTATGCCATGCACGGTATACTTTAACCTCGGCGACACGCGAACAGTTTACTAAAGTTTCGGAAATGCTTCCACCCTATGCACGAAAGCCAAGGGTCATAACCATTTGAACGTCAGATAAATCGCTCTTTTTCCGCATTACGACAGTGACTAAGCCGTTTTTCCATACCATTCGACACGCTTTAGATACCCTCCACTCCTAGTGCTGCCACTTGCCACTTGCCAGCCGTGAGTGGTTATTGCACGTTGGCGTTGAACGTAGGCGGTGGTGACATTAATGTGACTGGGCTGTGTGTTTACACATCATATAAGAAAAATCGTCGTAAAAGCTTTCGACCGAGCGTCAAGAAAGCTTATATGGCAGGTTCTTCGTGTGCAGAGTGTCCCTTAGTACTACATATGTATTATCAATGGCATATATGAGAGCATCAAGACAAAAGTTGTAAGCCGTGCAGGTGCCATGGAAGAATTCGTTTTAGAAGTTGTGGTCCGTTAGTGATCTGCTTGCAACCCACTGCTAGCAGAATCTGGTCATGAGCAATGGCACACAGCGTCTACAGAAGCCAATTCAGTTACCCTTTTACACCCTGACGACTTAGTTCTAATAGTGTCATCTCTACCAGAAATTCAAGACGACCTTGACGCCTGGCGCGCAGCGCTAGAGTATTGAGGTCTTGAGACCGAGTAGCACTGAAACGGAATTCTTATACGTATTACAACTACCAATATTTGGCCGGCAAGGGGAGGAGAGGTGGTGTCGGAAAGCCCTTCTGCGACAGTCTCCTTTATTAATTTCCTAACCTACGCAGTGTTTCATTAAATGAATTTAACTGATCTCGCAAATCGTTTGCCATCTGTGGCAGAATTGCAAGTCGATAGCAAGCGTCAAGGTTGGATAAAAATTTCTCTTAAACTTGTCGCGTCAAATTCGGTTAAAATCTCAAACTTTCGCTGACTACGTCCGTGATGATGATGATGGAGTAGTCATCATGACTGGGATTGTATTCGAATTTGACATGGCAACTTTACCGAGAACTTTTTATCCAAGGACTCAGTCGCTAAAGACTGAGTACCTCAAGGTGTTTATATCTTTTCGCTTAATTCAAACTCTTTTTCCAACTTTCTCTTTGTTTTCCTTTACTGCTTGTTCAGTGTGCGGATTGAATAACATGGGGGAAAATGAGCTGCAACCATGTCTGACTACCTTCTCAGTTACTGCCCTCCTTTCACGTGCTTCTGCCCTTGAAACTGGATTCTAATTTCTGTAAAAGTTTTAGTGACCTTATGCTGCCTGTATTCTATCCATTATATCATCAAACTTCACAGAAGTGTTTGTAAGATGTCAAACTGTAACCATGTACTTTACGCTACGCTGCTGTAGATAGAGACACACGCCAAAAAGAACCGGTTTTTGTTCTGTGACGATTCAGAATTTATGTTGACCTTGACAGCCAGAATTTTCACGTCTCTAAAGAGCGTAAATCACGAAACAAGCTATTGTGGTGGTGTCGGATTGGCAGTGCTGGCAGACTTCGGCTTTGACGGACTTATGGACGTCCACATCAGTTCGCACAGCCGTTGACTGCCTGAAAGTATATCGAGTAGATTGTCTAACGTTTTGATGGTGCCAGTCCGAGTCGCCGCCCTTGCAGAAAATTACTGAACCCCTGATGGGATGCTTTCTCAGGAAAGGCAGCTGGCTGGACCTAAGAGCAAGCTTTAGATGCTGTAGACAGTCTCTCTTTCGCACTCTGTAATTTGACGAGACGATTCGTTGTTCACAATTTTTGTAATACGTCCTTAACGAGAATGAAGGCGCGAACGTTTCAGTTCTTCACTCTATATGTATACGGTACAGCCTTTTATTTTTATGGACTACTATGTTCGTAATCAAAAAGCTAGTTAGCACACGACATGCTACAAGGTGAGGCTATGAATTAGTTACTTTGTCCAGCCGGTCTCTGGATATTAATGTTACTACTTGTAACTGAGATTTCCGTGGCATACATACTACGATCAGACGGGTTCTGCGTATTGCTGTATACTTGGAAATTGCTTTGCTTGAGGAGTACCAACTATTGCTTGGAAACTTGTCGGTAATTTCAATGAATCGAAGACAAATTGATGCAAAGAAGAATTAACACTTCACACTTATCAGACACCGTATTCTGAAAATGAGGCTTCCTTCCTTGTTTCTCAAAATTCCAGTCTTGCAAAAGTTCTACGTGTAACAAGAATTGCAAAGAACATATGGTTTATTTACAACGTCCTGAACTAGGGTTCCCTAGTTCTGTACCGGCTGAAGTTGTCGGTCGAATTCGGGCCACGAATGTTTTGTGTCCGGCCGTTGCAAACAGTGGTGGTTTAAAAGTGCAGTACATTTATAAACCAGAGTTGTTACGAAACGATTCTCGTAACGTGCGGTCCCGAACTAGTAACCACATGAGTGGTACCAGCACAGCGTGAGGAAAGCACAGCTGGTTCGCCGCACATCACCACTCTCCCCGCGTTTGTTGGTGTGTTGGGCTTCGGTAGGCGGAGCTTGCTCCTCCGCTCCACGCAGGCCCCTGGAAACTTGGTCAGGACGTCGTAAACAAACTTGTACAAGTTTGGACACTCTGAACCGGAAAATATCTCCTTTGTACGTATGGAATTTAATTAAAAGCTTGTTTTACATACTGTCGGACTTCGTTTAATACTCCATCTGCTCGGGTCGCGTACGAAAATTTAATATTCGTTGACAAAAATAATTTGTCATCTCATTCAGACCCAAGTTATTTTCTTTCGTGATATTTCTGTTTTGTATACGGTTGCGGAAGAAGAATGGAAAGCAAGAAAATAAGAATGATAAGCAGTAAATGAAAGAGTATAAGCTAAGTCGTGTATGGATTGTATCACTTTATTGTCATAGTGGAGGTCATGTAAAAAGTCTCCGCCCGCATCTCGTGGTCGTGCGGTAGCGTTCTCGCTTCCCACGCCCGGGTTCCCGGGTTCGATTCCCGGCGGGGTGAGGGATTTTCTCTGCCTCGTGATGGCTGGGTGTTGTGTGATGTCCTTAGGTTAGTTAGGTTTAAGTAGTTCTAAGTTCTAGGGGACTGATGACCATAGATGTTAAGTCCCATAGTGCTCAGAGCCATTTGAACTCCCATGTAAAAAGTCTAGCCAGCCCATTTCAATATGTGCCCTTAGATCCCTCTCGGTAGTCTAACCCAGGGCTAAGTTGTATGAAATAGGAACAAACTCCCTGGGATGTCTGAGATTGGACCTTTATTGTCGTGATCATTCCTGTGTTTCGGGAATAGTGATACTGTTTGCTAGCTTCTTAATAGGGTTACGAGTAAGTTCGCGCAGGAAGACAAACGCGCAATAAAGAGCACGAGCTGCATAAAACTGTGCAGAGGATTATTTACGAAGTACCACGAAATCATGTTTCACACCTCTTTTATCTCATCGGACGGGACGCGTATTGCTTAGAAAATAAAATATATTTCCATTGACGCTTTAGTCTCGTTTCCACTTCTCTGTCATTAGTTTAAGGTATGATCGAATAACAGTGTATTAATCTTATCCGTTCAATCTACAGAAGGTGCCACGTGTGTGACCGATGTGGCGCGCTGTGCTGGAAGGAAGTGAAGTTTCGCACCACCGGAGGCCATTGCTCTGTGCCTCGCTGCCCAGCGTCACGTTGCCGGCCAGTCGCCACATGCGGCTGCTCTGTATCCATAATCCGAAGGTTATTTCTCAACTTCCTTTGTAATGCAAACTCTTCCACAGACAAACAGCGTGGAGGCCAATGGAGCTACTCACATTTAGGGCAGTCGCTGTTCCGAATACCTCAAGTGGCGCAACTTGTTGCAGACATGCGTGAACGGTCATTTCTAGCACTTGTTACTCGAGCTCTGAACGGCTTCGGTCATCCGTCACACACCTGTACATTCTCATACTATGTTGGCGACATTGTTAGCAGTGTTTGACTTGGAAGTAGACCAGATATATACAATAAACAGTGCCTCACAAAAGTTGAAGCACACGGAAGATATAGTCAGTTGTCAATGTAACTTGGTACCTTGGACAGGTACGAAAATGAGTCGAGTTGCAATTCTCTGTGACAAGTAGAACGAGTACCAGCCTCATTGTGTGTCTCCACTGGTCGAATGGTGAAAGATGCAGACTTGTGGGGCATTCGCATGTGGCAGTGAACCTTGTTAGATGGCAACAGCATACTCGTTGTCAAGGTTCCAGCGAGCACTTCTGACCAGCATCATCGATTAGAGTCTGGCAGCAGCCATACTAGGGAATTACCAATTACACGAACGGCTGCATTTCGTGTGATATGGTGAAGGGAAGCATGGACTGCTGACGAGTGGTGCCGCATTGTGCTCACGGTTCTGCACTACCCGGAATGACAATCGCTGGCGAGTATGGCGTTGGCCTGGGGAGACATCCCGTTTTTGTGTCGTTTTGGAGTCGCACAGCGGTGTGGGGACCCACGGAATATATCGAGTATGAATTCGGGTCACGGCTGATAGTGACTGAAGAAACCGTAGCGGCATGTCACGGATATCCTGCCTCCTGACACTATTGTAATGCCTTTTTTCATCAGGACGCAGGACCTCGTCTTCTACCTGCTGTGAGGACGGGTCGTGAGTCGTGCTTGGGGAGCTCAGTTGGTAGAGCACTTGACTGCGAAAGGCAAAGGTCCCGAGTGCGAGTCTCGGTCTGGTACACAGTTTTAATCTGCCAGGAAGTTCCATATCAGCGCACACTCCGCTGCAGAGTGAGATTTCATTCAGGACAATACTTGTCCACAATTGCACGGGTTTGTGTAAAATGTCTGCGTGATGTTGAATACTCCCATGTCTAACAAGATCCCCAGATTTGTCACCTGTAGAACATATATGGGACAAGTTCGGACGTGAACTCTATCCCACTGACACTATCCAGGATATCAGAGACCAGTTACAACAGGAAAGCATACAATAGCTTCACGGAAACCTTCCCAACCGTATCAGTGCTTGCATCCAGGCCAGAAGGGGTGTAATGTCACAGTGATAGTTGGGTTCATTCAGCCATGTTCGTTGTAGATTTGACTTGATGTTGTAATTACTGAAATAACTTCACATACTGTAAAGTTTCTTTCCCATTCTGGGTGGTTCACTTTTTTTCACTGGCAATATAGGTTCGCCTCAGCCCGTCATATATGCTGATGCTAACATCCCTTGAAATACTCGTTGCTACAGCAGTTCTGCGATCTGAGTGCTTCCAGAACTCTTCAGGTTTTTGTTTCATTCAGTGAACATTTCGGCGACATGATGAACCTCTGTAGAAAGTAAAAAACTATCGATGTGGCGTATAATCTTCCTTTTTTTTCTGCGAACATGTGCGAGGAAGCGCAGTTTTAGCATTCCGCCAGGTGCACAGGATCACCTTGGTGCGGCTCTAGCTCTTACAAGAGAAGCATACATAGGCAGTCATTTGCCCAGTGCACGCTAGACGAATGGAATGGGACAGAAACCCGCTTTGCAAGGGCTTGCGGACTATGTATGTAGATGCGGTCTGTTACGCAGTTTATCCTGTACAGTTTCATTTACATCTGCCCTTCTTGCTATTACAATACACGTTGTTGGCTTCTTTGATACAGTTATTTCATTCATTCTCTTGTGTGCAAACCATCTCCCTCGACATCCTCGCGTTGAGTTCTTTTGCCATCATCTTTAACACCCAACGCACTGGAAATCAATCGGTCAGTAGTTAATACCTAACTACACAGCAGCAACCGCTGCCTGGCTGAAACTGCCCGTTCGTAATTTCGACAACAATGTGTAGCTCCTTGCGTGGTATTCCGTTCGCATTACATCGTCCCATCAGACTGCTCTGTCGTAGCTTCAGTATTCCATCAAATTTACACACTTTGCGTGTATAAGCTATTTGTGTGACACAGCAACGTGCTGCATTGGAGAGCAAGGCTCATTTCCCACTCCGGCTATCAGATATAATTTTTCAACGGTTTCTTTAAATCTCTTAGAGCCAGTTCGCGTGAGATTCGTTTCAAAAGCAACAAGCCGACGGTTTTCCCCATCCTTCCCAATTGACAGCTTGTCCGTCAGTAATGATGTCGTCGACAGGACCTTAAAAACTAATGTTTATTCTTTGCACTTTTCATGTGCATGCGTGCCATCTTCATTATACCGGCCAGATACACGTGGATTATATACTCGTCTGTGTATTTTCCGGTCGATACTTTTTATTTCCAAATTGCGTTACGATCAGGACATCTTGTCGAAAATCCTACTGTATCTCCATCGGCTGCGATGAAAAATCTTTATTATTGGTACCAGTTTCGATTTTCAGCGACCTTCAACAGCCGCAGAAAGATTTCAACCTAATGAGTGGATAGATTCGTTGTGTCATCAGAAGTAGCCGGACACGCCTATCTAATGCAGAATTGACCATTAGGTCTCAGAAAAGGCGGACCCACCACTCTAAAAGGAGGCGGGGAATAATGTCAGTAGAGAAGCATTGATAGCAGAATGGGTAGTCAGGGGTGCTCACTACCAACGAACTTGAACTTGTCATTGGATGTACCCTGAGTAACAGATCCATGAGAGCCATTTCAACCCTTCCAAAGCAGCCAAAGTCGACCGTCGGTAACATGATCGTAAAGTGGAAACGCGGAAGGAACAACCAAAGTTAGCCCGCATCTCGTGGTCGTGCGGTAGCATTCTCGCTTCCCACGTCCGGGTTCCCGGGTTCGATTCCCGGCGGGGTCAGGGATTTTCTCTGCCTCGTGATGGCTGGGTGTTGTGTGCTGTCCTTAGGTTAGTTAGGTTTAAGTAGTTCTAAGTTCTAGGGGACTGATGACCATAGATGTTAAGTCACATAGTGCTCAGAGCCATTTGAACCATTTGAACAACCAAAGTTAAACCACGAGTAGGCAGACTTCACCCTGACGGACACGGATCGTCGGATATTGCAGACGGTGCTTGTAAAAAATCGCATCATGTGTGGTGTCATCAGTGAACTACGGAGGAGGCGGTGTTACGTATGGGACTATTTGTCGTGGTTATGGTGTGGCCCACTTATTGCGCTTAAGAAAACTCTAAATGCGGAATGGTATGAACACATTTCACAGCATCGTTGTGGCGTATATTAAAGGTGCAGTTCGGAGACGATGAGTGGATCAGCATGGCAATGCACCATGTCAGAAGCAGCATCTATGAGGCAAGGGCTTGTGGACAATGACATTCCTGAAATAGACCGATCTGTCTAAAGTCGCGATCTTAACCCAACGGAGCACTTTTGGGAAGAGTTAGAACGTCGATTTCCCTCCAGACCCCACTGTCCAACATCAGCTACTTAGAAACAGTAGGCTACCATTCTTCCACAGACTTTCAGACAACTCATTGAAAGTGTCCCCAGCAGAGGTCAAGCCGTCATAAATGCGAAGGGCGGACATGTCCCATATTAATATTCTGTAACTAATATTCTGTAACGGGTGAACGGATACTTTTGAGCAGATAGTGTACCTTAGGTCGAACCACACTGTACATAACATTGAGAAGGCAAACCAACGGATTGTGCGCATGATATCGAACCACACCCTACATTCCACTGAAAAGGCAAACTGAGCACGATAATCTGATACAGATAATATCAACGTGTACAAGCTGCTGTGCACCATCCATTGAAAATAATCGTATCTGCGTCTGTACTCCGCTAGACACCTTATGGTCTCTTGCGGAGGGTACTTTGCATACCATTACCACTTCCCCCATTCCTGTTCCAGTCCCAGTCGAGAATAGTCTGAAGGAAGAACTATTGTTTATTGTTGGTAAGGCTCTGGTTTTTTCAAAAATCTCTAATCTTTGCCTTCATAGTCTTTTCTTGACATATACTTAGCAGGAAGCAATGTCTTTGCTAACTCTTTTAGGAACGCATCGCTTTGCATGCTGGGCAGCCACAGTTTTAATGATCTGTTTCACTGATAAAAACCGCAACAGCTGCCAGAAACTGATTTATTAATAACTCAGGCACAACTAGTTTCGTGACCATAAAGTCACATCTTAAATGAAAACAGGTGAACCTAAAGAAGACACAAAGTTTGCAATTGGAACTAATCTTAACTTGTCTATATAAAAGTGGTGCTTTTTGGAACGTATGCTTTCGGTATTTTGAAAGGAAACTTTACAGCTTCTCTTACACAGCGTCTGCCACTGGAGTTTGTTGAGCTTTTGCGCTCGCTAAACGAACCTTTAACGAAGCGTGCTGCTCCTCTTCAGATCTCTGTTTCGCCTATCAGTCCTATCTGGTGCCGGCCGGAGTGGCCGAGCGGTTAAAGGCGCTACGGTCTGGAACCGCACTACCACTACGATCGCAGGTTCGAATCCTGCCTCGGGCATGGATGTGTGTGATGTCCTTAGGTTAGTTAGGTTTAAGTAGTTCTAAGTTCTAGGGGACTTATGACCACAGCAGTTGAGTCCCATAGTGCTCAGAGCCATTTGAACCATTTGAATCCTATCTGGTACGGATGCCAAACTGAAGAGTAATATGGAGGTGTTGGTGGAACGATAGTTTTGTGAGCTACCTCCTTCTTCAGTAGGCAGCACGTCAGGATGATTCTCCCAATGAATCAGACTGTATCTGCCTTTCCTACGATTAGTTTTAAGTGTTCGTCCCACTTTAAATCTCTCCGTACGCATACTGTCAGGTTTTTAATGGATGTGACAGCCTCCAGTGATTGATCTGAAAACTCTAATGATACAATAAAGGGTTTTATCGCCTATTCATACCCAGTACTTTACACTTGTTTATATTGGTGGACAACTGCAGATGCCTGCGCGATCTTCTGTACGTCTTCCAACATTTCGCTACAATTTTCTAGCGACGACTGATCTGCGTATAATACTATTATCCGCGAAAAGCCTCGTGGAACTTCCGACGTTATGCAGTGGTCGTATACCGCTCCCTTCGGACACGCCCGAAGTTACTTTTGCGTGTGTTCTCTCCTTTAGGATATCGTCTGCTGAACTAAAATCTAGCTAAGAGTGACGTAATAGCGGATAGTTATTCAAGCTGTCGCTGTAATTTGAATTAACACTGATGGACGAAGAAAGAACTAATCAGGTGACACATATCTCTTGCCGGCCGGTGTGGCCTTGCTGCTCTAGGCGCTTCAGTCTGGAACCGCGTGGCCGCTATGGTCGCAGGTTCGAATCCTGCCTCGGGGATGGATGTGTGTGATGTCCTTAGGTTAGTTAGGTTTAAGTAGTTCTAAGTTCTAGGCGACTGATGACCTCAGATGTTAAGTCCCATAGTGCTCAGACCCATTTGAACCATTTTCAACCATATTTCTTAAAAAAATCAGCGCCGACTTTGAAAATCACGGTAAGGGCTTCTTACACGGACGAGGTCGCTGAGGTTGCAAACCCGGAATGCGTGCGTGCTCTGCGGAGACGTGTGGCACAAGCGGCGTGCTGAGAGCCCGAGGGTGGGCCGTTATGCAGACAGTCGGCGCGGGCGGCGGGCGCAGACGGGCTGACCCGCTAATTCTGTACCGGTCCAGTATTTGCGCAACCCACAGGCGCGTTGCCCGCGCAGCGCCGCGACCTAACCCAAGTGTCGCTCGCTGCCACAGCGCAGGTCCTGGACGACAGACTTGCCTCACTTGCTCACCAGGGGCGCAACTTACGCTGCTGTCAGTCCTACTGGCTCCTGACGAAGCGACTGTGTAAAAGCTTTAAAAGCTTTGTGCTCACAGTAAAGAACTTGAGTTGACCGGCAAACGTTCTCAATCGTTTTCACAAGTGTTAGAACATTCAGTTATGTTACAGAGTCATCAGTTTAATTAATTTCGACAAAAAACATGAAAGCCTTGGAAATTCGGATACTTTCGCCCAATATTGCAGACTTTTTGCTCATATATTATTTTCACACAAATATGCTGATCACTAATGGTAAAAAGTGTTAACGAAGTCCTCCTACTATCTTTTATACAGTGTATTTACATTCTAAGATGCGCATTTCGGTGCACAGCTTCATCTTCGCTGCTTCTGTTGGGTATCGAAGTATTTTCAGTGAGATATCAACGCAACAGTAAAGCGTATCTGTGAATTTTTGCTGATTTCAGTTGCCTATCACGTGGAATGTATCTTTCCTCGTGTTGTTCGAGCCCGTATTCTGACTCTTGTCTATCATCGTGTGTCGTAGAGTGTATGTACTCATAAGAGTGTGAACACTTCATTGCAGTGTCATATGCAACTCAAATAAGAAAACTCAAGATGCACGTTCCTTCACGTTCTCAACACCGTGAAAGTACTTCGATACCCAATTAAATGTGCATTGGTGAATGAAAATATGCTACTTAAAACACGGTAGACTTAATTAATTATTAATTTCTTCATTCATTTTATTCTCTCGGCTTTGGCAAGAGAAGTCACACTAGTTACATGAAATACGTCGGTAAAGTCTAACTATAAACTAAATTTCTGTACAGTCTGACTTTCAGTTTGGGAAGTGTCTTTCACTTGCGCGAAATGCCACGCACAATGGTCTCTGTCAGTGAAACACTGGGCAGCCACCAAGTTTTCATAACACACGCACTCAACGTGTGCGGTTTTGCACAAGGGGGAAAAAGTCTCACATCTACGCACGGAAATTTTATAGCACGTCACGCACAAATCGACTCAAACATACACTGCCTTTACATTTTAGTACGCTCGGCTACCCATTAACTTACTATAAACACAACAGATTTGATCCAAAACTCGAAGATAGGAGAAGCGTCATAGCCAGCGACTGCATTGCCATTAAGGGGATAGTCTGGTAAAAAAATGAAACTTTTCCCCTAATTAATCAATTAGTCTCAAATTTTAACATATAATTTCTTCATATTGCTAAGTATAACTATATAGTTACAACTCCACCAATGCAACAATTTTTGAGAAATTATTTTAAATTATTTTGAAGGTTTTTTTTTTAAATTCTTTTATCTAGTAATTTTACTTTAATGTGCTTGAAATATTGAAGGCTGTATTTAGTAATACAAACAGTTTTGTGTAAGTTTTTTTGGGTATCTTTTACGGTGACCTTAAAATTGATTTTCAAACTTCTGAACCTTTTTATTGAAACAATCAAAGCATTCACATATCAATATTTTTCTTTTGTAAACATTCTTTTTCACAATTATACCCAAGACTGTTAGAAAGAGTTTTCTATAAAAATTTAATCCAATTTAGGGAATATATACTACGAAAATGTTATGTTCGAATATTCAATTTCACAAATTAGAGATAAACGCAGTCAAAGTTGCACACCACAACCACACTCCGGTCCTCGCTTTAAAATCCACCCGGGCTCAAAGTTGTTCTTTCTGTTCTCTTCTCAGCTTCCTCCTTCACGTCCTTATTACTGACAGTGGAGAGGTCTCTGTTGTTCTTGTTGCTTCTGTCAGATAGCACCGTTGATTGAATTGTGAAACATCATCTGTCACAGCCAGTTCTACTTTTGTTTCGGATAAAAATACATCCTTTGGGCAGTTTGGTCAAATTATACTGTGTAGACAATCATTTGCATTTTGAGTCTTCCCAGCAGTGCATCTGGCGAGATTTTGTATCAGATACCAGCCTTTGTTAAACAGATATTCTAACAATAACAGACGGTCTCACAGCAGTGTGGATAGCAGTTTTATGTGATTCTAATTGTTCTCCTTTGGCAGGGGCACGATTAAAGAAACACTAATAATTCTGACCTTTTGAACACTTCATGTGTGTCTCATCAGTGCTCATGCAGTGGAACAATGTTACATAGATCGCACTGTTTATTGCCATAGTACGTGGAGCATTGTCAACAATGGCTCTTCTATGATAGTGAGTCAGCTTTACAATTGTGCTTTCCCACCTAGAGTTACGTTCTGGGGCCGAATTTCCTTCACCACATTTCTGAATCCTGTCCCACGTTGTATCGTAATTTGATTCACAGACTCTTTCTTCACAATTTCTGTATTCCCATAGGCATTCAGTTGAACTAATTATACTTTTTCTACATTTATCTTTCCAGTTTCACAAAATCCTTTCGTATAATAACAGTGCACATACTAATGAATATATTTAAGCATTTTTTTTTTTTTTTTTTTTACAAAAAGTCAGTATTTTCTGATCAGACTATCCCCTTAAGCACCATCAAGGTGAGAAAGGCACTCGCAAGTCTTTGCTCTGGAGTGTGGAATTATGTGGGAGTGAGACGTGGCCAGTTGCTAGAGGCGACCGAAAACTGGATGCGGAAATAAATCGTGATGATCTAAAATAATAAATAAAGGCTACCCTTCAGGGAAACTGTAAGGAGAAATACAAAACTGATGCGTTGAGCTGTTTGTAAATACGTTTGTAATTGGGACAAATGGAAAGCCAAGAAACGATTCTTCGAAGACCTGAAGATAACCCATTAATGTATCGATTGTACTGAGTAATGGAAAGTAATGTAGAAGAGCGAAGAAACTGTTTGAGTGACGAGGCACCCTTAGAACCCTTAGAATACGATGCTGCGGTTCAGATATGATGAATGTCAAAATTTGATTACAGTAAGAGTAAAATCCAATATAATCCTTCACGTAAATTCCCATTGCATGACATTATCCGAAGATGAGCTTTGTCAGTCGAAATCCATACAGACGTAAATTTGGTGTATATAATTTGACCAATTGCTTTACTTGTCAATCATTTTATGCTACCTCAATCGTATACCTTCGTGAACATCCATTTAGTTTCCCGTTTAGTTGGTATTTTCTGCATTCGTATAGCTTCAAGATGGCAGCAATTCCCGCATTAATCGTAACCAGGAGAACGCATTCTTTCGTCCTCTTGACGGAAATTGCACAAAGCAAGCAAAGAGCGAGGTGCTAGCACAAAAATCATTGCGGTCCTGCTGATGTCAGTGGTTTTTCTTCAGCACAGTCCGTATTACAGCACTAAACCACTTGTTTCGAAACACTGCCTAATATGGCAACGTGTCAGGGTTCCGACAAGCTTTACTATTATTATTATTATTATGCAATTATTTTGCCACAGGTTGTTAGACTTATACTCTGCAGTAAGAGCACAACTGTCAAAACATCGATCTGTTGTTCATAAGTAGACCAGTAAACTAATCAGCAATTCAAAACCAAGCGTTCGGTGCAAAAATAACAGACTTTTTACAAACGCACAGAATTACTTTCAGAGAGAGATAGAGGGAATGAAATCACCGGAAATACATACATCGAGCCGACAAACTTTTGGATGCTCTGGTGCAGTGGGCGGAAAAACTCTGGAGAGATTTACGGCTGTCGTTTCCATACATCGCCACATTATCATAAACCGGTTACAGTGGATCGGTCTTGCATAATTCTGAACGACTCCCATTTATTCCGGCTCGCATGGTTATTTTTCCACGTGTCTGTCTGGATAAAACGTCGTGACCTGAACGTGTGTGCGTATTACACTAAACTAACATTCCTTAGCATTTCAGGAAGATTTTTACTGGAGAATATGGTAACAGTTCGAAACTTCTGACACTGCCTGTTGCCAAAACAGCGCTTTTTCTTTCGCGAGTTTCCATCGAAAGCAATGTCACGATACTTCGATTGAACTGCAGCCAGTAGCTTCGTGACAGGAGTCGTGGCAGGGGGTCTGCCGCCAGCCGATCGGAGTTGTTCCACGAGCGCCACGTGCTTACCGTGTTGCCTATTTCGTAGGGACCTGCAGTGACTGCGCGTCGGTAACGCTGCAGTTTATCAATCACAGTTTTTCGAGCTATACAGATGTGTCTCAGTCAACACAGTGGGGGAAAATGGCTGCAGCGTGGAAAAGTACAAGAAATCATTTAAACTGAGTCTGGGAAACTAAGGAGAACCCAAATATAAGGAGTCTGTGAAGGACCTTTGTCTTTCTTCTTTCTGTGCAACTCGGGCAATGCTTCCAGAAATCAACTGTTCATCGGTGTTTCTTATTATAACAGTCTCTGCTAGTAGGCATAGCAGGCATCTATAAAACACTTTCATGATTTCCGCAAACTATGGTGTGTTAATGGGATGATGTCGTATGGATAGGACAACTCTGTTGTGATAAATTCACCTAGAGGAAGAGAAGAATAGCGCTGCTGAGTGGGTTCGAACTGAGCTGCCGTTTGAATTCTTACGATGTGGATACAGTTGTAGCCCCTTCAGAGGTCAGTTTATAAATTTATTCGCATTAAGGAAGCACAATATGTTTTGGGAGCAGAATTTAGTGATACACGAGTGACAGACAATAGCGTACTAAAACCCAACGTGGAATTTTTAGCGCAGTATTTTGTCACTCTGTCAGAGTGATAAGGGTGTCAGTTCTATCCGTTGTGAAGACCAAGGAGCAACAGTACACCAAATCATTGATATTTTGCACTGGACGAGTTGCAAGGAGTATTGAAAGAGGTCATTTTTGGGATTCCGTACCTCATTTGGTAAAACCGGAACCCTCATAGGATCACTTTGTTGTCTGTCTGACCGTCCATCCGTCCTTTAAGACCGCTTTTTCTCAGGAAGGGGTATTAACGTCTACAGTTCCTAAGCTGTGTGAAAAATTTAAGCGTCTATGTCATTGCAATAAAAAAATAAGGCCGGCTTTAAGGACAATTTTTTTTCTCACAAACGGATAGAGATATCGAGTTCAAAAATACTCATATGTCAAATACTACACTCCTGGAAATTGAAATAAGAACACCGTGAATTCATTGTCCCAGGAAGGGGAAACTTTATTGACACATTCCTGGGGTGAGATACATCACATGATCACACTGACAGAACCACAGGCACATAGACACAGGCAACAGAGCATGCACAATGTCGGCACTAGTACAGTGTATATCCACCTTTCGCAGCAATGCAGGCTGCTATTCTCCCATGGAGACGATCGTAGAGATGCTGGATGTAGTCCTGTGGAACGGTTTGCCATGCCATTTCCACCTGGCGCCTCAGTTGGACCAGCGTTCGTGCTGGACGTGCAGACCGCGTGAGACGACGCTTCATCCAGTCCCAAACATGCTCAATGGGGGACAGATCCGGAGATCTTGCTGGCCAGGGTAGTTGACTTACACCTTCTAGAGCACGTTGGGTGGCACGGGATACATGCGGACGTGCATTGTCCTGTTGGAACAGCAAGTTCCCTTGCCGGTCTAGGAACGGTAGAACGATGGGTTCGATGACGGTTTGGATGTACCGTGCACTATTCAGTGTCCCCTCGACGATCACCAGTGGTGTACGGCCAGTGTAGGAGATCGCTCCCCACACCATGATGCCGGGTGTTGGCCCTGTGTGCCTCGGTCGTATGCAGTCCTGATTGTGGCGCTCACCTGCACGGCGCCAAACACGCATACGACCATCATTGGCACCAAGGCAGAAGCGACTCTCATCGCTGAAGACGACACGTCTCCATTCGTCCCTCCATTCACGCCTGTCGCGACACCACTGGAGGCGGGCTGCACGATGTTGGGGCGTGAGCGGAAGACGGCCTAACGGTGTGCGGGACCGTAGCCCAGCTTCATGGAGACGGTTGCGAATGGTCCTCGCCGATACCCCAGGAGCAACAGTGTCCCTAGTTTGCTGGGAAGTGGCGGTGCGGTCCCCTACGGCACTGCGTAGGATCCTACGGTCTTGGCGTGCATCCGTGCGTCGCTGCGGTCCGGTCCCAGGTCGACGGGCACGTGCACCTTCCGCCGACCACTGGCGACAACATCGATGTACTGTGGAGACCTCACGCCCCACGTGTTGAGCAATTCGGCGGTAGGTCCACCCGGCCTCCCGCATGCCCACTATACGCCCTCGCTCAAAGTCCGTCAACTGCACATACGGTTCACGTCCACGCTGTCGCGGCATGCTACCAGTGTTAAAGACTGCGATGGAGCTCCGTATGCCACGGCAAACTGGCTGACACTGACGGCGGCGGTGCACAAATGCTGCGCAGCTAGCGCCATTCGACGGCCAACACCGCGGTTCCTGGTGTGTCCGCTGTGCCGTGCGTGTGATCATTGCTTGTACAGCCCTCTCGCAGTGTCCGGAGCAAGTATGGTGGGTCTGACACACCGGTGTCAATGTGTTCTTTTTTCCATTTCCAGGAGTGTATATCTACGGTTCGTTAGCCTTGTAAAAAAATTAAGCTTCTAAGTCTATGCATCCTAAAGAATGGCCTTTTATGTAATGTATTTTGACACTCGCAAACTCATTTATCAAAACCTATACGTGAACTGACTACATACGTAAGTAAGTTTGTACGGAACACTTTGAGTGCGAGTCCTAAGATATGATGATGATGATGTTTAGTTCGTGGGGCGGTCAACTGCGCGGTCATCAGCGCCCGTACAAAGTCCTAATTTGCTACACAGTCCAATTTTTGCACAGTCCACGCAAGCCACTGTCACTAATGATGATGATGAAATAATGAGGACAGTACAAACACCCAGTCGCAAAGATAATCTCCAACCCGGCCGGGAATCGAACCCGGAACCCCGTGCCCCAAAGGCTGCAACGCTAACCGTTTTATTTTTCTTTTTTTGTTCGATATAGTTCGTTGCGTTTGATCTGGGCGGATGTCACAAGACACCCGTTCGGGTTGATCGTTGGTTCCTTGACTCCGTTCTTTTTATTACAGATAGTACGCAGCCCTCTGACCGAACACGCTGAGCTACCGTGCCGGCTATAGACCACGAGCTGCGGACCGTTCTAAGATACACATTTAAGTGCAGTACATTGAAATGATATTACATTACTGTATTACAGTGCTAATTTTAATTCTAAATTAACATAAAACATGAGATTGAAGAGTTTCTGTGAAAATACTCTTCAACGGAGTACAAGGAGTTTCCCAACAGAAAACTTCACTACATTAATGAAAATTACAGAGATTTTAAAGTCGAGGGACGACAACTCTTCTGGTGAACAGAAGTCTTGAAACAGATGACGATACAATCTCCACCTTGTCTCTTGTGCCTCGTCAGTTCATATCGAAATAAACAAGTGAAAATTTATGTGCACCGTAGCAAAACAGTGTCGGTAAGGCCAAAAAAGAAACAATGTGGAATCTTGTATTGCACATGCTTTATAACGACGTCCCGTAATGTAGGTCATATCTTGTATTTTCTCATATCAAAGACAGCACTAGACATGTTGTTCTCCAGAATTTAATCACGAGGCAAGCTTCAGATTATCTCAGAATCGTTTTTCGTCTTTTAAGATCTTTACGGCCATTGTATATATACCGTGCAATGATATGAGTTAAGATGCCGGCCGAAGTGGCCGTGCGGTTAAAGACGCTGCAGTCTGGAACCGCAAGACCACTACGGTCGCAGGTTCGAATCCTGCCTCGGGCATGGATGTTTGTGAGGTCCTTAGGTTAGTTAGGTTTAACTAGTTCTAAGTTCTAGGGGACTAATGACCTCAGCAGTTGAGTCCCATAGTGCTCAGAGCCATTTGAACCATTTGATATGAGTTAAGATGAACAATTTTGACTCCTATTACTTTTTTATACAATGCATGTAAGGAATCTTATTGTCGGGTAGAATTGGCATATGCTTGTATTCTAACAATGTAATTATCGATCCTGTGGACTTACGAGGGAGACAAGGAGAAGTAAGTTTTATGCGATCATCAGATGTTATTCCTCTTTCCTGTATAGGAAAGTTTTATTGGCAGTTCTATCCTAAAACTTCAGAATATAATGTTGTTATGGATGATCTTTTAACGCCAGATGGCTTCTGACAGAAAAGTCGGGTACTTCACGAAAGGCGATTGCTCTCGAGGCACGTAAAACTGCTCCCCCTCAGCGGGCCAGACAACATAGAAACTGGAGGGAAATTGACGTAGCGTGCAGTGTGGTACGATGAGTCACGGTTTTGCCACTTTTCAAAAGATGCGATAGCCCCGGCGTTCCAGTGAGGCGTATATCCCGCAATACGTGGTGTATAAGAACGAGGACGCAACGACAAGTAAGGAAAGTCGCCTCCTGATGCAAAACGAATGAGAGGTGTGCGGCCAAGACACACCCTCAAGGGACTCGATACGCCGCCACTGCTGGCAGCGTACTGAGGTCAGAGCGCAGTGCCGCACGCTCCACGCTGCAACCTTCGCTTACGATGGCAGCATCGTCCTACTTCGGATCCAGCAGCACGGGATGTAATAGAAGTCAGAAATATGTCGAAGTGTATAGTCAACTGTGCACTGTGATGAGACTTGTCATTCTGCAATGTATCAAGTGATGCAGCGGCAGTAAATACGTTTATCATTTACACCTGAAATGTTTCGAAGTTAGTATTTCTGATGGTTCAAAATTTAATAAAGTGGTTAATATTTTTTTTTTCATGTTTTGTAGCATCTGCTTGCCCTCCTACAGAAGCGAGGCTTGCTAAGACCTACTATATTTCTGACACGAATATCTCAAGTGTTTGAGTGTTTTTTTTTTCCGTCCCGAACTACATTTACAGGGTGTTTAGGGTATATAAGCAGATTTTGTGACCACTGATACTTTAACATGTACCCGCTTCAGTGTGTTACTTCTTTTTTCTCTGCGTGTAACAGTCTTCCCGCAAACACGTCACTTAATTTAATACCTGGTGTTTTCTGCACGGTCGTAACAGCACCACTAAGCGGACTACGCCTGTCAATATAAAGTAATCGCCTTGCTGCATGTGACCACTCTTCGGTACCTGACGTGCTTCCTAGGGGAAAATAGGCATTGATGGCTCGCTGTTGCCAAATGTACTTGGAGATATTAACCAGTCTAAAAACATTTGGTTCTGTGATGTTTCGGGGGTCGATTTTGAATCATTGCCAGAGTGCACACATCCAGGTAACTGTAAACATAATAAGGTTTTTTATTTAAAAATTCTCAGAGGCCAAGCTTTGCCCTTGCTTCTACACCTTCGTGATGAGTATGCAGTGGACGCACTGGTCTGTCAGGATGACAGTAGCTTCCAGTCCTGCACACATACGTGCCTCGAATATCCCGCTAAATCACGCAGCCGCGCGGGGTAGCCGCGTCGTCTGAGGCGCCTTGCCACGGTTCGCACGGTTTCTCACGTCGGAGGTTCGAGTCTTCCCTCGGCCACGGGTGTGTGTGTTGTCCTTAGCGTAAGTTAGATTAAGCAGTGTGTAAGCCCAGGGACCGATGACCTCAACATTTTGGTCCCATAGGAACTTACCACAAATTTCCAAATTAGATCACGCAATCTTAACCCCATAAAAATGTCTGAAACTATGTGGAACAGTCAGTGAAATGTGTAGTTGAGTCGACGTAAGTTGATCCTTGACAACTGCAGTGAATTGGACGCAGCAGTTTCGTGAGCCTACCTCAACCGATAACAGAGAACGATTTTGTAACGTCTCTGTGGCAACACATCAGTGTTGTTACAGCTCTGTAGGCGACTACTGTTTCGCTTGCAGCCGTTAGCGCTTCGTAGTTGAAAGCTTGCAACAGCGGTGAACAGTCGGGGATCATCTTACGCCGTCTGGACTTGTGCAGTCGACATCCCTGCAGTTGGATAGCTCTGTCTAATTGTCACTGAATGGCTTCAGGAGGAAATGGCATAACTGAGGAAACTTGTGGATTCTCCCCTTCCGAAATGAGACCGTGTTAAACGGTGTTAACTTCATACCTCGTGAGGATGTGATGATTAGATACCTTGCTCACTGGATTCTTCATAAAAATTCGTACCATTCCTTCGCTGGATTGCAAACTTTTTTATTTGTTTTCCCATCAGTCTTCTGACTGGTTTGATGTGGCCCACCATAAATTATTCTCCTCTGGCAGTCTCTTCATCTCATACTAGTGCCTACATCGTCATTCTCAATAACTTGTTGGATATATTGCAATTTCTGTCTTCACTTGCAGTGTGTATGGCCTTGAGATCGGCCAGGTTGCATGGAAGTTATTCCTTAATGTCTTACATACGTGCTATTATCGTCCATCTTGACAGTTCCTCTTCTTCCCGATTCTTCGCAGAAAGCTCCTCATTTCCTGTCAGTCCATCTAATTTTCAACATCCTTCTGTAGCACCACATTTCAAACGCTTTGATTCTCTTCTCTTCCAGTTTTCCCACAGTCCATGATTCACTACCATTTAAACTTGTGCTCCAGACGTACATTCTCAGAAATTTCTTTCTGAAATTATTGCCAATATTCTGTATTCGTAGACTACTTTTAACCAGGAATGCCCTATTCGCCTGTGCTGGTCTGCTATTTATAGCCTTTATCCTTCACCCGTCGTGTGTTTCTCTGCTTCCAAGGTACCGGAATCCCTTTACTTCATCTACTTTGTAGTCCGTATTGATGTTAAGTTTATCGCTCATCTCATTTCTGCTACTGCTCATTACTTTTAGCTTTCTTACTTTTATTCTCAGTCCATATTCTCTGGTTAGGAGACTGTCCATTCCATTTAGTATAAGGGACAATCAAAAAGTTTCCGTTCGAGGACGTTGCTGAAGCATATATGCAATGTAGCACAACTCCGATGCGACTATGTCAGCACCGACATTTAGTTGAGGGGGAAGTGTATCATTCGTATCTTTGCGACGTGTGTGCGGTAAATGCGAAAAAGTGAACAATGTCGCCGTTATTACCAAAAGCGTCCAAACAGGACCAGCGTGCTGCTATTCTTTTCTTGCTTTCCGAAGGACGAAGACAGGCAGACATCCACCGGAGAGTGAAGAATGTCTGCCGGGCAGCAGGTCTGTCGAAAACCAACGTTTTCGAATGATGCGCCAAGTTCCGTACTGGTCGCGATTCGACACAAGACGCCACATATCACTACTGTCGTTCGAAGGTTCTTGTCGGACGAGGATCTGCAGCAGGCAAGTATGGATTTCACGTAACAGGACACGATGTTTTACCAAACGGTTATCTTCGACCTGGTGCGTCGGTAGTCGGTATGATGATTGCCTCAGTGCTCACGGCGATTTTGCCTGATTGGCACACAGATTACGGACAGTATAACCCTCGAAAATAAACTTTTTGATCGCCCCTTACATGTCCTGTAATTCGTCCTCACTTTCACTGATCGTAGCAATGATATCCTCGAATCTTATCGTCGATATTCTTTCACCCTGATTTTTAATCCCATCCCCAAACATTTTATTTCTGTCATTAATTGGTTCAAATGGTTAAAATGGCTCTGAGCACTATGGGACTTAACATCTGAGGTCATCAGTCCCCTAGAACTTAGAACTACTTAAACCTAACTAACCTAAGGACATCACACACATCCATGCCCGAGGCAGGATTCGAACCTGCGACCGTAGCAGTCACGCGGTTCCAAACTGAAGCGCCCAGAACCGCACGGCCACTCCGGCCGGCTGTCATTAATTCTTCGATATACAGACTGAATAGTACGTAAGAAAGACTGCGCCTCCATCTTACACTCTTTTTGGTAATCAGAGCACTTCTTTCTTGGTTCTCCATCCTCCGTTCTTGATGTTCATTCTTGGTCCTTATACACATTATAAACGGCCCTTCTTTCCTTTAGTTCACACCTATTTCTCTAAGAATTTCTAACATCCTGCGCCAGTTTACATTGTGCTGTGAAACTGAATGTGTCTTGATTTTTCTTGAGTCTTGCTTCCTTCTCAAGCGGAGCATGGGAACTTCTTGCCTTGTGCCTTTACACTGAGATGACATGTACCTACACAGATGGCGGTAGTATCGCGTACACAAGGTCAGGCATAAGGAAAAGGCGTTCATATGGAAAGTTACCGACGTGATTACGGCGGCACGACGGGAGTTAACAGACTTTGAATGCTGGATAGTAGTTGGAGCTCGATCCATGGGACATTCCATTTCGGAAATCGTTACGGAATTCGATATTCCGAGATCCACAGTGTGAAGAGTGTGCTGAGGCATTACCTCTCACTTAACGACTGAGAACAGTGGCGTTTGAGTAGAATTGTCAGTGCTAATACACCAGCAACACTGTGAACTAAGCTCAGAAATCCCTTAGGACAGTGCGGCGAAATTTGGTGTTAATGGGCTGCGGCAGCAGACGACCGACACGAGTGTCTTTGCTAACAGCACGACATCGCCTGCAGCACGTCTCCTGAGCTCGTGGCCATATCGGTTGGACCCTAGACGACTTAAAAACCATGGCGTGGTCAGATAAGTCCCGATTACAGTTGGTAAGAGCTGATGGTGAGGTTCGAGTGTGGCGCAGACCCCACGAAGCCACGGACCGAAGTTGTCAGTCAACAAGGCACTGTGCAAGCTGATGGTGGTGGTGGTGGCTTGGATGGTATGGTGTTTTGTGAACCGATCATTGACTAGGAGACCATTTGCAGCCTTTCATGGATCTCATGTTTCGCAAGCAAGGTTGGAATTTTTGTGGATGACAATGCAGCTTGGTACCGGACCACAGCTATTCGCGATTAGTCGGAAGGACATTCTGGACAATTCGAATGAATAGTTTGGCCATCCATATCGCAGGACTTCAGCTCCGTGGAGGATTTGTGGGAGATAATAGAGAGGTCAGTTCGTGCACAAAATCCTGCTCCTGCAACACTCTCGCTATTATGGACGGATATAGCAGCTTGGCTCAGTTTTTCTAGAGGAGACTTCCAACGGCTTATTGAGTCCATGCCACCTCGAGTTACTGGGGATAAGGAGGTCCTACACGATATGAGTAGGTGTCCCATGACTTTTGTCATCTCAGTACGCGTTTTCTGCAGCCAAATTGATCGTCAATAGATGTTTGGGACCACCGCGGCATCTAATAGTTGTACCAAAACCAACTTAAGGGTATAGCACTCTGCCTTGGGCAAGTCTCGGTGTAGTTTCGTATGGAGCCTGTGGGTTCAGAGACGAGGCACAGAGGGCGCGCTAATTCGCGACATCGGCTTTCAGCTCACGCGCAGCTCGCACACAGATGTACGCGTGTCTGAGGCTGACGTCTCGTATGCCGCGCTGATACGTGCGAGGCAGGAAGCGGCCCGCTGCGTGGCGCTGCGCCCCCGCCGGAAGGCGTCCGCCCTGCCGCGCTTGCTAATTCGCCCCGACACGTGAGCTGGGCGCGAACCGCACCGCACCGGAGCTTGCGAAAAACTGCGCCACCCGCCGCTGCCACACTGCCCCGCCCCACTCATCCGCCAGGCTGCTGTGTCGTCGCTTCCGTAGGCTGGAGGCGGCTGCGGCGTCTTTCAGAGCGGCCTTTTACCGCTCATCGTGGGCATCATCCATTTACGGAAATCGAGGTTGTCACCAGATTTGGGCATTTGTAAACGACTGAAAATATGGGACGGCGGTTGGCTTCTTTCCTTCTAAATGGGACCTCGCGCAAACGTTTGACTGAACTGAAATTGGGAACTGTGAAATTGGAGCACGCGCTCTACATGGTAGCCCATAGTTTTGGAAACCACCCAACAACCCTTCTAAAAAAACGAGTGTGAAAACAAATTTAAAGTGAATCACCTGCCTCTTTCTTCTAACTCTCTCTCTCTCTCTCTCTCTCTCTCTCTCTCTCTCTCTCTCTCTCTCAGAAACGTACACACATACACACACCACATAAGTGGTATAAAGCGTTCTCGGAATTTTTGCCGCATCGATCCAGGGTAAAAGTTCGAGTTTTCGGCGATTACCTGTGTCGCCTTCGTCAGGAGCAAGTGCTGCTTGTCGGACTTACTGTGACGTGTGGAAAGTCATGGAACACGTCATACAACCATGTCGGACCTCCTTTTGCTAAAAGTAGTGCTGAAACTCGGCGTGTCATGGACTCAGTAAGTCGATGGGAGTCCCCTGCAGATACACTAAGCGATGCTTCATCTACAGCCGCCCGTAATTGCCAAAGTGTGGCGATGCAGGATTTAGTGCACGAACTGACTTCTGTGTTATATCCCATAAATGTTATACAGGTTTCATGTCGGGCTATCTGGATAGCCAAAACATTCGCTCGCATTGTCCAGAATGTTCTTCAAGGCAATATGAACAATCGTGGCCTGGTGACACGGTCCAGCAATATCCATAAGAATTCCGTCGTTATTTAGGAACATGAAGCCGAGAAACGGCTACAAATGATCTCCAAGTAGCCGATTATTCAGAGCATCCAGTCCATTCCATGTAAACACAGCTCACACCATTATGGAGCCACTACCAGCTTGCACAGTGCGTTGTTGACTATCTAGGTCCACGGCTGCGCTGGGTCTACGCCACTCTCGAACCCTACCATTAGCTCTTACCAACTGAAATCGGGTCGTCTGACCAGCCGTGGTTTATCAGTAGTCTAGGGTGCAGTCGAAATGGTTACGAGCCAAGGAGAGGGGCTGAAGGTGATGTCATACTGTTAGCTAAGACACACGCGTCGGTCGTCTGCTGCCGTAACCCATTACCGCTAAATTTCGCTACACTGTCCCAACGGATACGGTCGTCGCACGTCCCACATTGAGTTCTGCGGTTGTTTCATGCAGTGTTGCTTGTCTGGTAGCACTGACAACTAGGCAATCGCCATTGCTCTCGGTCGTTAAGGGAAGGCCGTTGGCCATTGCGTTGTACGTGATGAGATGTACCGCCTGAAATTTGGTATTTTCGGCACACTCTTGACACTGTAGATCTTGGAATAGGCCTAATGATTTCTCTAACCATTTCCGAAATGGAATGTCACGTGCGTCTGGCTCCAACCATCATTCTGCATTCAAAGTATGTCACGTCCCGTTGTGCGGCCATAATCGCGTCGGAAAGCTTTTTTACATCAATCAACTAGTACAAGTGACAGCTCCGCCTATGCACTGCACTTTTATACCTAGTGTATGCGACACTGCCGCCATATGTGCGTATCGCTATCCGGTGATTATTGTCTCCTCAGTATATATAGGACGGCCTCTGTGACCGAGCGGTTCTAGGCGCTTGCCCGCATCTCGTGGTCGTGCGGTAGCGTTGTCGCTTCCCACGCCCGGGTTCCCGGGTTCGATTCCCGGCGGGGTCAGGGATTTTCTCTGCCTCGTGATGGCTGGGTGTTGTGTGATGTCCTTAGGTTAGTTAGGTTTAAGTAGTTCTAAGTTCTAGGGGACTGATTACCATAGATGTTAAGTCCCATAGTGCTCAGAGCCATTTTTCTAGGCGCTTCAGTCCAGAACCGCGCTGCTGCTACAGTCGCAGGTTCGAATCCTGCCTCGGGCAGGGATGTGCGTGATGTCCTTAGGTTGGTTAGGTTTAAGTAGTTCTAAGTCTAGGGGACTGAGGACCTCAGATGTTAAGTCACGTAGTGCTTAGAGCCATCAGTGTATATAGCCCTTGGACGACTTCTGATTGATCGGTAATTACGTATGAACAAATACAAAATACTGTTCGCCGAAACAAAAGTTTTGTCCAGTGATTCTACATACTGGTATTCTGTAACAAAAGAGACTGTAAAACATGAATGTACGACAAGAACTTCAACCCTGACAGCGGATATAATCGTAGCGGTGTATGGAAGTGGGGCTCTCGAGGCAGGGAAGAATGTTTATGCTACTACGGGAGCCGTGGCGCCACCAGGGCAGACGCTGAAACCACAGGCCACTGCATCACGAAATTGCTGACCAATCAGAAGTCGTCTATGGTCTGTATAAAGGCCACTACAGCAGCAGTTTAGGCAGTCAGTTGCCCACGACGAAGGCGATAGAGGTAATCGTCGAAAGCTCGAGGTTTTACTCTGAACTGAATGGCAAGTAGTCCAAGAACGTTTTGCAGATCAGTGTCGTTGCGAAAGGCTTCGCTCTCATATTACGTAAGTTCTCCTCCAGCAGACTCAACACGGTAGTTTTCAACAAACGAGACAGAAACAAAACGATGGACTAGAGAGCATAGCATAGCGCCTCTGTATGGGTGTGGCGATGTTAGTGTATGTTCAAATCCCGTTGTGTGTTTTTAAAAAAAGTTTGGAAATAGTTGAGAGCGGAAGATAAAAAAAGTGTGGAAAACGGTGTACACAGTCGCAATAATGAAACCACCAGAGAGCACTAAAACACAGTGACGTACACAACCACTAATCACAATAATTATTTTTTTAAAAAAGCAAATTTCTTGACGACTACTTTGCTTCCTGATGACATGCTGTCTAAACGATAAAGAGGCCTCAAAAAAGGCGTTTTCATTAGTAGGGGGAAGATGGGCAAAGTGTCCTGGTTAAGGCCTTCTAGTTTTTTTAAGCTGAGTAGGAATAGACGAAAATGAATAGAAATCAGTGATTATAATCTACAATTGTTGAAGTATAATGTATAATAGTTTAATCACCTTAGACTCAAATTAAGTACTTTAACCAATTCAGTTTTCACGAAGTGGCAAAGCGGCCACTTTGCCCGACTTCACTACTCAGCGCTTATACAAATTCCATGAGCCCAGAGGCAGAACAAGTGACACTTAATCCAATGCTTTTATGCCCCTGAATTCGGAAATTTTTCTTCGCAGTACATGCACTGTCTGTCTGCATCGTTTTAGTCAAGAATAGTTCTTCTATGACTGGGTACCTTGCTCGTCTCAATTTTCTTTTTCCTGTCTTTCTTCTCTTCAGCTGCTTTTCGTTTCTCCTTCTTTTTATTTCCTTTTTCTTCATTTGCCGCATATAGGTTACTCTCATAAGGATTTGCTTTAAATATCAACGCTGATCCCATTTTTCGGCTGCTGCTTTTACGTTTTCCCCCTATACAAAGTGGCCAGAAGCCACTGCCGAGATGCCCTCATTGACCGCAATGACGCCTTTACACAAAACAAAAGCTGTATACCCTCTAATAGCAATAACGAAAGCAGGGTTATGGAGTTAACATATGACACTTTCAACAGAGTTTCATTAAAAAGTGACACTCCCTCTTAAAAATAGGTATACAAAGTGACCACTCACTTCCACCTAGATAACTAAAAGCCATAAAAATTACAATTCTTATGAGCAGCGCAGCAGACAACTCCCATCTGCCAATCCCTTTGCAGGTCATCCTTCAGTTCGCTTCGCCCCTACATCACCACAATAACCTTCACCCATTTGAACTGCTTACTGTATTCGAGCCTTGGTCTCCCTCTACAGTTTTCACTCCGTTTCTCTTCCATCCGCTACAACATCGAAGATTCGTTAATTTCTCAGGCTGTGTCCTGGTTTTCAAAAGATCTTTCTGCTCTGGTGTGAAACAAGTCGATAGCGTCAGCGGCGCGTCGTTGTCTCTTGTGAGTAAAGTCTCGGACAGAAAAAGCGATGGGTTAGAGGGGGACGCTCTTCGTAACAAAAGGTCATCCTTTTTACAACGTCTTTTGTGGGTGGCAGAAAGAAATCTGTCGCAGCAGAGAGGGCAATTGGCATTGCAGATGCACGCTGAGACACCGTTAGCGCGAAACCGGCGACTTTTTTGCCGACCTAGGAGTATTGTTCCCATGAGAAGAAGGAGGCGGCGGGGAGACTTTCTCGGCGGTCCAGGACGGCGGGGAGGGACCGCCAGCGGGGCTTTGTGCCGCGCTCCGTCCCCAGGGCCATAAACCACGCCTCCCGCCACAGCTGCCTCCGCATTCCGCATCTCCTGCACATCTCGCCCCCATCCAGCGAATCACTTGTCGGATACATGTTAGGTCACAGGCAGTAACGACTCAATTTCTGTCAAAACCTCCGCAAACATGAGGGCTCAGTCTTTGGTTGGAGGAATCGTGGTGTTTATCTGAAGCGATTTACGGAAACCGCCGGTTCCTCGACGCCTCCAAATATTTCAGTCTTGACCACTGCACTTCCTAGCTTTGTGAGGTCCATATCGTGTATCAGACATGAACAAAGACTTTCCTCCACTATGAAGTACACTTCCGCAAGTTGCTTGCTGACTACTCCTGCAAGTTGTTTGACGTACAACCCCCTCCCGGCAACAAGTCGACGTACGCGTGTTTCGTTTACTTGCATAGTACTTTCCATAAGTTGGTGGCCTCCGTTTCTTTCGTTTTGTTGCAAATAATTCCTGAACTTGGTGGTTGCTGAAAGCTTTTCTCAGTTTTGCAGACGTTTTGTGCGTTCAATAACGAGCTTCTCGTCCAGGCCTTGAACGCCCAAGGGATGCCACCGACCGCTGTGTCATCCTCTACCATGCGGATGCGATATGGAGGGGCATGTGGTCAGCACACCGCCCTCCCGGCCCTTTTGCAGACTTTTCAGACCTGGGGGCCGCTACTATTCGGTCAACAAGTTCATCAGTTGACATTACGAGGTTGAGTGCACATCGCACCAGTCCTTCCACCAAGGAAAAATCCTCAGCAGCAACGAGAATCGAATCCATCTCTTCGGTGACAGCAGCTACGCAGTTGGACTTAGTGTGTTCAATACCGGTACGAAAACGTCGGTGTCGAAAAGGAGATCGGCGCAGAAACAGAAGCGGCGAGACGTACCATTGGAGCACCAAAACATCTATAAGGAGTGCTCAAATTTAAAGGTACGGAACATCATAACAACAAAATCGGTTGAAATTTGCATACGCCGCTTTGGGATAACGTAGTGAGACATCTACGGACGCAAATGTAGTGTCGTCACCTCCCCCCAAAAATTTCAAAGCTGTTCTCTGAGTAGGCAAGGAGAAGCTCACTGTCTTTTTCGACGACCAGGGTCCGATACTCATCAATTTCTTCGAGCACGGAAAAACTATTAAGAGTGACGCGTACTGTGAGGCACTCCCTAGCCTTCACAAGTCCTTCAGGAGCAAACTGCCTGGGATGCTCGTGTGAGGGGGGGGGGGGGGGGGGGGGGGTCCGCTCGGCAACGTTCGTCTACACGTCTCCGAGGTCACAGAAAGTGTAATGGCCGAGTTCAAGTTGGAGCAGCTTGAGCGTCCGCCCGCTACAGTCCGTACATGCCGCCCTGCGACTTACCCGCTAAAAAAAAAGAAAACATCTCAAACGGAAGGAAGCTCTTCAACTCGGACGACGAGCTGGTCGCAATGGAGGACTGGCTCCTGCCCAGCCACAAGAATTCTGGGCACCAGGAACCTTTCGGCTCGTGAAACAGTGGTATATTTGTGCTCAGGCCTCTGGTGATATCCACACTGTTGTTTCCTTCCTTTATTTTAAACTCCCCTCATACAGTTGTCCACCACAGCCAAGGAAGCGCAAAAGTAATTTACTCATTACTTTATATCACCAGTAGGGGAAATAGAATGGTGTATAGATCTCTTTAAATTTCAACTAATTTTTTTTTTCATTCTAACACTAACATAAAGACATTACATTTGTAATGTCCGCCCCCGGTAGCTGAGTGGTCAGCGCGTCAGAATGTCAATCCTAAGTCCCCGGGTTCAATTCCCGGCTGGGTCGGAGATTTTCTCCGCTCAGGGACTGGGTGTTGTGTTGTCGTAATCATCATCATTTCATCTCCATCGACGCGCAAGTCGCCGAAGTGGCGCCAAATCGAAAGGCTTGTACCAGGCGAGCGGTCTACCCGACGGGAGGCCCTAGTCACACGACATTTTTTTAATTACATTTGTAATGAAAGTAATAAATACTGTTTGCAGAAATCAAAGAGTAATTACAGGCCACCTCTTGGTGGTTAGCTATTGTATCCTGCTTTCGATTATTTGGTTGTACAATAGACAAGCATACGACGTTCCCAGAAGATTTTTCATCTGACCGAAGGGCTCTGACTTTATTTCTGATATTATTTCTTGGTAATTTAAGTACTTCCACCTCTGTATGCATTTCTGCAATGAAACATTTATTTTTTTCTTAATTTTGTTTTTGGTAACAGTTTTTCTTCAATAAGTGTAGTACAGCAACGGTGACTGCTGCTCTGTATTTAACCACTGTACACTTTGACTTGCATATCTCGCGACGCAACTATAATGGAAACACTTTTGCAACTACTTCCTGAAATTAAGTTGTCGGAGTGACTTTTGCACATGTAAACTTGCGCAAGTTTTTGTTGTGATGTAAACCCTTCAGCAGGTGCTTGCGGCAGTTATATGCTAATACGAGTGCTACCCCCCTCCCCCTCTCTCTCACACACACTCACACATTTTCGAGCAACCGGAAAATACAAATTTACGGAACAAAAAGTTCAAAAGCTAACCGCATGCGGGTACCAGCAGAAGTATGCAACTGCATGAGCAATTCCATGTTTCAGAGAGACACAATAAAGGACACAAGCTACGCGGTGAGAGAGACAAGGAAGAGGTTGGAAAATACTGAACAAATTGTTATGCTGTTCCTGGTTCTGCTTCCTTTATCTTACGTCTGATACTCGTGTCAGTCCACGTATGATCTTACCCTGTTTCCTATAGCTTGACCCATCCTGTACTGCTATTGGCTGTGAATGGACGAAAAATTCACTTATTCCAATTGATTTCCGATCTGTGTGTGTGTGTGTGTGTGTGTGTGTGTGTGTGTGTGTGTGTACTGCCTTGGTTGCGTCAAATTGTTTGACTTTGCGATGTTTTGAAGGATGTGTTGCTGCAATAAGGGTTGAAGTGCCGCGTACTAGAAGGACAGTGATTATTTTTATTCTAGTCTGACATCCCGAATTAACTGTAGAGCTTACACCAAATCAACGCATTAGTTGGCTACGATGGGAACACACTGCATTCTCATTTGGAAAGACGGCCCACAGTATCCCCATCTGGCCATCCATATTTATGTTTTCCTTGGTTTTCCTAAATTGCGTAGGACAAGTGCCGGGATGTTTCCATTGAAATAACACTGTAGATTTCCTGTGATTCCTAACGACCTCGTCAACAGAATGCTAAAACTTACTATTCCATCGCTTCAGATTAAATCTTCGAAGTGACGCTATTTAAGCTTCAAAGTGTAGAACTGTGTCAGATCTTTCCCTCACTTCTCCTTCAATGGAGAAAGTGATATCATGTAGGCATTGAAAGCTGCGGTAACAGCACCTAGTTTTGGCACTTCACTTGCGTATGTGTTCTTGTTCGGTATTAACATATTTTCACTGTTGCTCACACGAACAGGTACGCAGTGAGGAACCTGCAGGATGTGGCTCGATAGTGAGACTGTATCAATTTTCAGTGGTTGCAACAAGTGGGCTGTGATTAAAATAGGGGTGGGGGGGGGGGTGGGGGGGGTGCAGATGGCCTACTCTGGCACCCGCATGTTGGTTTCCTGAATCTGCGAATCTTTGTAATAGTCCATTGCCTCTACTCACTTCCGACTTCTCAACCAGTGCGTCGCTTATAACGAGCCGTTCTCAGCGCCACCACTACCCTAGTTTTCAGATTATTTTCTGTCGGTCTTACAGGTAGTTCCAGAAAGCTGACTCCTGCTTAGATTTGTCGCTAGACAAGTGACTATAATATTTATTCGACAGTTAGATTTGGGAGCCGTTCCACTGCTGCAGTAAGCCAGAGAGAAACGCGATTCCACCAGTCGCTTCGCTTCGCGTTTTGTAATCAGCGAATGCGTCAGTCATAATATTTGGCCAGCTCGTGGTTGGTTTATTCAGCACCATTTCCGCCCACCCAGAAAAATACGTGGCAGACTGATGTTTGCTCGTAGAGACTAGAAACCCAATAGTGGTGGTCCAGCAATTATGAAAAATGTGACACAGTAGGCTATTTGCTTGGCACTCTCTCACAGCCACACCGACTGCTCGCATAGCAGCTCCGCCCCTGCCTGTGCCATGTGTTCCCGCGGCCGTCCTGCGTTGCCCCAAGGCCACCCATCAAGCAGTGTCCGCCTTTATTCTGGCCGCGACTCTCTCGGCCAGCTCAGTCCAGCACTGTGCGCTGCGCTGCGCTGCCCCGTGAACAATGCGCCCCTGGCGCGTCCCCTCGCCCCTAGGCTACCGCCGTTGCCTTCTAAAGAATAGACCATTTCCCGCCAGTGGATCACCATTCCCAAACCGTAAGTTTTCCTGTCGCAACCAGCTTTGACTGGGCGGTGGACCGTACTATCGTGTTTGTATTCATAAATAGGCTAGACAGATTATTAGTAGCTCCCAGGAGGCAACACCCTAGTACCACATAACACCTCCTCTAGCCTTCATATGGCATCAATTTGGACGGGAGAGACTTCACAAATTTCTTCAGGTATGCCATATATAGCTGAAACTACTCGGTGATGATTAGATCCCGTAGACCTATCAAACTGCATGGATGTTCATTACTTCTTTTCACTCGCTGCTCCAAACAGTCCCACGCAATCTCCACATAGTGTTAATAGTGTCTCTCTGTCACCATTAGGACATAGTATCAGTCTTTTGCTTCTCATTTCTTGCAGTCCACCAAGAAACTGCCGGCCGAAGTGGCCGTGCGGTTAAAGGCGCTACAGTCTGGAACCGCGTGACCGCTACGGTCGCAGGTTCGAACCCTGCCTGGGGCATGGATGTTTGTGATGTCCTTAGGTTAGTTAGGTTTAACTAGTTCTAAGTTCTAGGGGACTAATGACCTAGCAGTTGAGTCCCATACTGCTCAGAGCCATTTGAACCATTTTTTTGAACCATGAAACTTCCTTGATTCATCAGCCATCGATTCGCCTGGTTCAAATGGCTCTGAGCACTATGGGACTGAGGCCATCAGTCCCCTAGAACTTAGAACTACTTAAACCTAAACACACATCCATGCCCGAGGCAGGATTCGAACCTGCGACCGTAGAGGTCGCGCGGTTCCAGACTGAAGCGCCTAGAACCGCTCGGCCACCACGGCAGACGATTCGCCTGGCTGCATGCATCACCCACCTCCACTTCATTTTTATTACAATCTGTTTTCTCATCCTTTCTTTCATTTTGTTGTACCGGACGAAAATACCCTCGTCAGTAGAATGCTGGTTTATTTACCTTTCTCTGGAAGGAGACCGAATGGATACTATAGCCCACAACACATTCGTTCACTTTATTATAACATAGATAAGAAGAATTACTTAACTTTGTATTACCCTTTTCCACAGGAATGTCGTGTGTATTTCCAGCTGTCTCTGAACATTAACGTATCATGTGAGACATACGAAATACAAGCGTCTTACTCAGAGTACATTTAACAATAACTTTGACGTAGTGTTCTGTCCATTACATTGCCCACATAGCTGGTCTACCAGAAGGGGATGCTGTTGTTTTAGTCGATGATCGCGGACTGAGCTGAGCGGTCCTGTACCCTGCCGTAAGTAGAAGATCCGTTGGGGCGACGTAGTGAAACGTTTGTGGGCGTGGCTACGCTGGTGTCAGTCGCTCATTCGTCGATGTGACTCGCAGTGCCTGTCTTCTCTTGTGGTTCTTGTGGTTTCGTCGCGGGGTACCAACCTTGCTTTGGTACCTCGTTGTTCGAACGACATCACACTTTTCTTGTCTGTTCTGCTAATTCCCAACATGCAACCCTCCAGTGTCCGACGACTAATTCATAATTTTTAATGGTTTTTCCATTAAAAACCCATGTCTTACAGTCATAACTGAATCTAGTGTACCAAAAGCGCCCCCAGCTGTTTCTAGTCTCTTGCTCGTTTCTTTTGTTGTAAGTCCAGTAGTTGTCTGAGCGTGAGTTATGCGTGGCTATATTTCTACGTCGTGTACTCATGATTCAGTGAATTTTAAGTTTTGACTTAACACTTCTATACATTTCCGTACACTTGAATAGATGTGCACAGAATGAAGTCATATGTTACAACGAATTCTTTAGACTCTGAGGCCTGTAAAATCTCGTTTTTAATCTTACGCATAACCCAAGAGAGAGAGAGAGAGAGAGAGAGAGAAAGAGAGAGTGAGAGAGAGAGATAATTGAATCACTCACTTTATTCGGGATATTTTCACTCAGTGATGACTTACTGGAAACAGGTGTTGTTTTGGCCTAGTTTTTGCATGCTAATTTATATAAGAAAACAAAGGATAGTGGTAGAAAGAAAATTTCAAATACATTTTTCTAGTGTTGTCAGAGATTTGTAACATCAATTAAAAATATGTTAAACAAAATACATCACATCTGTTACTATGGTAGTATAAAAAAACTGACCAGTGTTATCCACACTTGGGCCTACTTTGACACATTCAGTTAATTCCTGATGTAAAATGGTAGTATATTGTTGGGACTAAGTAAACTCAATAAATATCCCGAGATTGGTCATTCAGGAGAATGAAGAAAAAATAAAATATTATATTTGAAGCCAAGAACAGAGAATAGTGTACTTTATTCAGGAAGTGATGCGGTAAATATACAAATGTAGTATATTTCACCAATTCATTTTCAGGTTATGTGTTACTCTATGGTAACTATTTACAAAGAGAATATATCACATGGTAAGGATACTGTACGGTACGGATATGTACCGTATTACTTTAATTACTGAAGCTCTGGTATTTTAAAATAGCCATGTTTTGTTTGTCGTGTTGGACTGGTCAGTTCACTTTGGCACCCCTCATCACTCGCGTCAGTTCCAGGTCCGGAATATTCTTCTTTGTTGTATAAAACTGTAGCATAGCGCCCGACTGATAATTTATTTCTCAATATTTTGTGATGCGGGACATCGTCTTGTACATCAGAGAAACTTTCAGAACCGCCACCAGATTCTAGCACCACATCATCTTCATTTTGGGGCTAAAGTAACCCCATATTTTGTAAAAATGTGCATGATTATATAGAAGTGTTAAATATATTCTTAATTGTATTTGACACAAACGACAGGCGTAATACTGACAGAATGCAAAATTACATTCACTGTATTTTTTACCTTAATTGATGTGAATCTCCAGGAAGAACTTGTTGGAGCGCAATAGCTGTTAAAATATTTATCATCAACATTGAGTCCAGTGATGCCAACGAAGTATTACTTCATGGAACTCACAACCTTATAGATCATTTTCGCACATTGTGAATGCATATTGCCTTCGCTACTCCTTCCTCATGATGTAATTAACGGAGAAAAAATTTAAAACATTTTTTTGGCCAGTGGGCGGGCCAGAGTTACCCGCAAAGAGCCGAAGTATCCTTAGGTTACGTTATGCAACAATGTTTTTGCTCTCCTTCTGGGGAAACTATAGGGATAGAAATTTCAAAATAGTGAAACCTGTTATGAGAACGAAATGTTTTGTTTGTTTAGAAGATCCCACCGACACTCCTTCAAAAAAATTAGATTCTGACAACTGCTCCACTATTATAAAGTATTTGATATCTTTCGTCGTAACCAGCATTTCATTTTTCTCAAAACATAGTTAAAAAGGATTAATACAACGCCAAGACCAGAATCAGCCTCTGCAAATACTTATAGGATTTATATTATTACGGAAAGGAGTTGAATACGTAGATTCGTAAGTCTTCAACTACCTGATAGAGCATGTTAAGTATCTTGCAAGTAATGTGGTCCAGTTTAAGACTGAATAGCGAACCGTGTGTTGGGAAACCCTTGCTACTTTATTGAAGAGTATCTTCACAGAAATTCTTGGAAATTTGTGGTAAGGTCTTATGGCACCAAACTGCTGAGGTCGTCGGTCCCTAAACTTACACACTACTTAATCTAACTTACACCAAGGACGACACACACACCCCATGCACGAGGGAGGACTCGAACCTCCAGGGGGGGGGGGGGGGGGGGGAGCCGCGCGAACCGTTTCAAGGCGCCCAAGACCGCACGGCTACCCCGCGCGGCTACAAATTCTTATTTTGTTATTATCATTATTATTGTAATATAAGATTATTCCATAAATTAAATGATTTTATTGTAATGCACTCGTACATAATATACAACTGTGACCTGTTCCTCCGAGGCCTCTCTTCACGGCGCTTCAGTCTAGAACCGCGCGACCGCTACGGTCGCAGGTTCGAATCCCGCCTCGGGCATGAATGTGTGTGATGTCCTTAGGCTAGTTAGGTTTAAGTAGTTCTACGTTCTAGGGGACTGATAACCTCAGATGTTAAGTCCCATAGTGCTCAGAGCCATTTGAGCCATTTTTGAACCTCTCTTCCCGTGGAATACCTCAGATGTAATGTAAACATTAACGATAAGAAGGGACAGGATGATAGGACTTGGGTTAACACGACAGGAAATAACATCCATGGTAATAGAGGAAGCTGTAAGGGCAAAACCCTTAGGGGAAGACAGATTGGAAAATATCCAGCAAATAATAGAGGATATTGGGTGAGTTAGTCTAAGATGAAGAGGTTCGCACAGGAAAGTTGATTGTGCCAGGCCGCATCCAACCAGTCAGAAGACTGATAAGAGAACGTAAAAGTGGCGGCGTGTGATTCATGAGAGCTCTCGCACTGAGATGAACGTTGCAGAGTCGATAACAAATAAAACTCTGAAAGTCACGTGTCTGCGAATACGAAGTTATAGCTTGAGATTTTAACCAGGCAAGCCCATTTTTCGCTAGCGTTCGCTGCGCTGTAAGACGTAAGTGATGTGCAGGGCGAAAGCAGTAAACGAGCAGTAAAAATATAGAACTGTACATGGCGATATTACACATAGGCAGCGAGTGCAGCAGCTGCGTCGCTCTTGGCTCACTACTGGTGGCTGTAGATCGGATGTTAACTCGCCCAAGAGATTTGGCGTGCGAGTATACTTTCAGAGATAGGACGCGGCGAGACAGTAAAAGCCGTATTACGTATTGCCCGCGGCTCTCAGAAGGTACAGGCTGCCGCAGCGCCCGGCTGACAATAGCAAATCTCCTTGCGTGCGCACTCGCGCTTTACTACGTCTTTGTGTGTGTGTGTGCGTTCAAATGTGTGTGAATTCCTAAGGGACCAAACTGCTGTCATCGGTACCTAGACTTGTACACTACTTAAACGAACTTACGCTAAGAACAACAAACGCACCCATGCCCGAGGGAGGACTCGAACCTCCAACGGCAGGGGCCGCGCAACCCGTGATATGGCGCCTCAAACCGCGTCGCCACTGCGCGCGGATACAACGCCTTTACTGGAGTAAATCCGCACTAAACTTTCTCTCTGTGCCATGTTGTGTGATTATCTTTCTCTCGAAACTTTCTTTTATTGTGTCATGTTTACAAAAGAGTGTACCACAGCCATCTAGTATAGTGCGAATATTATACATCATCTTTCTGCTGATGACGGTTTTTCAGTAGACTATTGCAATGTCTACGTTGAGGCCATTGTCAAGTGCTTAAACCAGCGCCTTAATAAAAGTCGAAAATATCCCACCATTAGACAAGCATCGTGCCCGTGGTGGTCTAGCGGGGATAGCAGTACACTCCGACCTTGAAGGCACCACGTTCAATCCCGGAGAGGGGCGGGGATTTGCCCTCGTTCCAGTCCTTCCAGGACAGCCCCAGGCCCACTCAACCTGCTATAGAAGAGAACCGGGGATCACTCCTAGAGGTAAAAGGCGACGGGGTTTTGGGACCTCCTAGTGTCACGGCGAGGGAAGACAGCACTCTGTCTGCACTCAGAACAATTGACAGGTCACGGTCTTGCACCACAGACTTTTAGAGAGACATAAAGGTCGTGACGTCAGAGGCTATGGTCAAGCAAGCCTGGATGGCATCATAATTTGACCTTTAAATAAAAACCGTATGAAACAGGTCTGTCAGAACGTGAAATACAGCGCGAATAATTACTCAGGGCCTTTACTTCTTTGCACATGCACCAAAGTATTTAATTGTAAGGTGACTGTTAGTGTAGCGTGGTGGCTGCACGTAAGTTAGACTGTTAATCCAAAGGTTCGGGCATGAACTTAAACTTCCACAATTCGCAGAAAGCATAATCAGTCTTTTCACGATGTATTATCTCCACAGAGGGGGAAGCAAATAGATGGCAGGCATTCTACCTTTCTGAAACATTGTCACCCCTGCAATCGCTCCCCGTCTGACGGAGAGCTAGTAAGCGTCCTCTTATGTAACTCTGGCTTCCATGACCATGACAGCAATAAGCGAAAAGTATACAGGCAGCTTGACACTTCCCCTGTGCAAAGTCTGTTGGAAATGACTATCATAACTGCGAAACTAAGCTGTTTCAAACTCGTCTTGATAAGATCATTATTTTTATTTTTAGGTGATGAATCTGACAATAATTACAGCACACTATTCCCAACAGTGGGCATTAATTAGTCAGATAATAACTCTGTAAAACTGTCTACTGTTTGAACATGCTACTAGACAAATTTTCGTTGGATTTTGGCAGTAACTTGAGCATAGCTAAGAGCACCGTATAGACTTTATGTCGTCAAAATAGGATCACTGAAAAGAAGAAAAAGGAAGATATCGTCATTGAAAATTGTACCTAAAACCTTCGTGTCTGTCTGAACGCGCTAATCTCTTTCGTGGCATTTTGATGGGCAACTTGAGCAAACGTTGGGACACAGTAGAAGCTTTGTTTTATCAAAATCACATCATGGAAAAAAATATCGTAATTGAAAGCTTTATCCGTACTAATATCATAAACACGAAAGTAATTCTGTTAAGTTTTCACGCCTAACCCACTGAACCAATTTCGATATAGTTTGGTATGGAGCCGTCTTGAGCCCCGAGGAATAACATAGAGTACTTTAGAAATCTTGTTCAAGACACTTATTGATTTGAAGAATATTACGCGAACTAGGAAAAATATTTACTCTTTGACTTTGGATCTCTATCATATTTGTGGAAAAGCTTTTATTTGTTGATATGTGCTACATGATACTATTCAAAGCAATGAAAAGGCTACAGTGCTTATAAAATATTCATCGTCTTCAATCCATACTTTCACACGATTTGTTGCGTGGTGTACACGTTGTATAAGGTATAGCGATGCATAGATTTACGCTCCTGTTCATGCCCTTCTTTGCGCACAGCTCACCAGCGATGCTGCACTAGCCGATACATCGTGTGATGGGACAGCATGGGGAGGGGTGGGGGGGGGGGAGCTGTGCTTACCCCAACAGGCTGACACGTAAATGCAGCTGATTTTATTGCATGTACAATAGTGTACAATAGCTAACTTACCATCACTCATCATAGAAACTACTTATATGGGGATACAATCGTGGGTAACATTTAGTCTAAAAATAATGACCTTACCAACATGATTTGAGAAGACTTTGTATCGCGGTTTTGAGAGTCGTTTACGGTTTTTAGAATTTGTGTGTTTTAGTTGCTGCTTAAAAGGTCATATCCGTTGTTTCAGCATTTATGGACACAGTTTAATCGCACGCTATGGCTGAAGCTTCACACCAACAAAATATCCATCCACCATCCGGTCAGTGTTGTTGGATAGCAGAGTCCAACCCCCCACCTCATCCCTGGAAAAATTTCTGCGGACGGCCATGCAGCCTGTGTATCTAAAGTGATTACATTCGGAGCTCCAAGCCGTAGGAGGTGGAAGTGACACAGTAACAGCTCCTGTTCGGTATGACTGCCTCGCCTGGCATCTGACGCTGCGTCCTGCTCGGCACGGCTGGGACCAGAAGCGGTAACCAAACCAGACGGCGTGATTGTCGGAGCGGCAGCTGCCTTTTTAATTTGCCGCTCCGGTCGGCCAGCTTTGTGGGCGCAGCAATTAGATCCATATGGCTGGCAGCAAGCGGGGCTTCCCCGAAACCCCGTGCTCGAGACGAGCGTCCGCGGCACTAAATTACATCCTTTATGGCAGGCGCACGTCTAATTCCGCATGCTCGCTCCTCTGCTCTACTTTATGAAATACAAACGAAGAAACGGCGGGCACGAAAGCACAGGGATTCCCCGCCCCCGAGGTCGGGTTCGTGACGTCTTCAATTTGTGGTCCCCCGAGTGGAAGTCGCGAGATTTTTCATGTAGAGAGCACGATCTTTGCTGTTACAAAGCATCTCTGAATTACAAATCACAGACCACAAGGCAGGTGGGAGGGGCCTGACGTCATTCCGTTATAGCGTGCGCGCTCTGTGCTGCTATAGGTTGGTTCTCACAACCACCGCGTTATTTGGTCGTGATACAATGTCAGCCGTATACAACAGCGGACAGATACCTACATCTGTACTCCGTAGATCCTGCAACAGTGTGTGGCGGAGGATGCTTCTGTACCACTTTCCTGTCCCCACTTTGATGTTATATTCACGAATGGCGTTATGACATTTAATTTCTCTGATTTTCTCATCATCATTTCGTAAGACATGTGGGAGGAAGTAACGTACTACCCGACTCTTCTCGTAACGAACTCTCTCGGAATTTTGACCGTAAACCTCTCCGTGATGCACATCTCCTCTCTTGTAGCCTCTCCCACTGGAGTTTGTTGCGCATCTCCGTAACGCTCTCGCGCCAAGTAAACGATCCCGCGGCGAAACGTACCGCTCTTCGTTGTATCTTCGCCTCTCTTCTATTAATCCTAGTTGGTAAGTGACCCAGACTGGTGGACATTACCCAAGTTTCAGCCGAACGAGTATTTTGCAAGCTACTTCCTTCGTTACAGTCGTGCATGTCATTGGACAATTCAAATTCAAGATGCCTGTGGAGGAGACTTACAACATAAAGCCACAGCTTATGTTGTTCCAGCAGGTGACGGGCAGGAAGTGACGTCGGATGTCGTGTGATAACCGGAATAAGACGGTAAATAAAGAAGACCAGCGCTAAAAACGAGCAGTTTATTCCCCCTCAAAAGGACTGCTGCACAAACAATCAAAACGTCTGTTTTGATTGTGATTTTAGTTTCAAAATGACGTGGAGTAGTGCCCAACAGGATTTTATTCAAGAGATACTACATCATTGATTCCTTCGTGTAAGTGTTCACCTGTGCAAACGTGTTCATCTTTTTAGAACTCTACCTCCCGCTTCTTCCTTCCTTTGCCATGTGATTTTGTTTTATTGAGGCTAGTGCGCCGTTGTAGGTAACAAAATTTCTTGATGAGTCTAAAAGAGCAGGCGATATATACTGACAGGTTCTTCGTCTTTTCTTGAAGCTTGATAGGAAAGCTTAATTGGTAAGGGCGTTTCCTGATAAATGCAAAGGACCAGTTCCGTATATGTCGGTCAGCCTTAACATTGTAGATTATCAGGAAGTTTAGTATCACGTGCATTCGTCGCAGGAGGAAAATTGCATCCTGGGAATTACATTTGACTTTTTGGGGGCCAATTTTGTGGGAACGAAAGTGTTACGTAATCACACAACATAACTTTAGAGGTAGATTACATGAAAGGCACCGAAGGGTTTCATGTAAGATTCTGAAATTGGCAGAGTATTCCATGAATAACGTCATGCAAGCATACTGTGCTAGGACAAGCATTATAAAGCTAGGAAGGTACAGCAAGCAACAACTAGTTATCTCTACCACGTAGTTTCTTTAAATGGAGTAGAATGGGCAACATACAGTAGGAATTCCACCAATGATCTGCGATGCAAGACATGGTAGTTTGCAGATTGCGGATGTAGGCGTAATATTAAGCGGAAGGAGCAGAAAAGTTGTTTTTTTGTTAGGTTAAACTTATGCACCTGCAGTTACCACATAGTGCTTTGAAACTTTTAGGTTCCATGTCGAATTGAAATATTTAGGTGCTAAAAAGGATTGGTGTTGGGTTGGTGATGGGTTAGTAACTATTAGTGGCAGATTCTTTTTGTTAATAATGATGATGATGATGGTGGCGGTGGTGGTGGTGGTGGTGGTGGTGGTGGTAGTGGACATAGCATTGATAATGATTTCGGCAATGATGATACAGATAAAGTCGATGTCACAATAGATAATGATATCGATGTTAATGACGACGATTATGATCGTACAACTACTCGTATATTTAGTGGTAGAAGTACATTAAAACAAGTGTTGAACCACATTACTGTTCCCGACATCGTGTAACTCCAATTCCTGCGGAATCAGAATGATCCGTGTTCTGTTGTGGGTAGGCCACTGTATCGAATCGCACGGCAGACGCGACGGCAATGAACCACGGAGGAGGCACTGAGGATCCAGTTCGCCTAGCACCTCCGTGGACGGGCGCACCCGCGTCAGGGTGACGTATGCGAGGACCTGGTCGGAATTAGTCGGGATTCCTCGGGCTGTCACAGACGGATGGTCGCCTGCGTGTGATTCACGGCGCCTAATGCGCCGACCGGCGAGTAACGGCGTCTCCAGGAGCCGCGGATCACTTAACGCTCCCCTTTCTCCCCCTCCTGCCCCTCCTCCTGATGCTGCTCGATAATTCCGGCCGCGAGCTGCCCGCGTCGTCCCTCCATTAGCCCGACCTGTCGATGGAGCAGGGTGTGACGTGCGTCACCACCTCTCGTCTCTCTTACCCGTGAAATTGGCACCGTCAGTTCCCCTACTCTTCGTCCACACATTCGTGTCAATGTTGGCGCCAGCATTGGCGAATAGTTATGGGACAGCGCCCACACATTGGAGCCAACATCCAGTTTAATTCTTATAGAGCCAACGTAAGTATGTCTGAAAAACAGATCGTGGGTGGTGCACTTGTGGTTTTGAACGTGAATAATTATATTTTGTCATTGCGAAACAAAAAATGAAAACGTAAAAGAAGACGGTGGCCAATGGGTGTAACACATACATACGAATGTTCAGTTCTCAGACGATCTATTGGGTGACATTCAGAATAGGAAGACATCAGCTGGAAAATTCAGTTTAGGATTAGTCTTCGTGTGGTTTAATACACCATTTGCTATGCATAAGATACATTCAGTGCAGAATTCCAAAATCAGTTGGAGATACGTGTAACCGAAAAGCTTCGGAGAAGAGATGTAAGAGAAAAGCGTTCTAGGAAATGTTTATGTATATAGTATGTCGCGTATGGTTCAATTTATGTTTGAATTAAACTGTATGGTACGTGGAGCACATACGGAAACTCTTGACTTACGGATCAGAGACATTATGACCAAATGCACCTATCCCGTCGAATACACATCATAGTTGTTGGGCGATCGTAATACTTAAGATACTGCGCAGCTTTCTCCTGAATTAGTTTATCATGTTCGTTATATAGATCCATACTTTGCAAAATTGCTACCCATGGACAAAAAGATACCAAGATTGTATTTCACAGATTAATTCCTTTTTTATTTGCATACGAAAGGGATGCTATTCTAATTTGAAATTGTAATTTAAAATTAGTAACTATAGGCTCGTAGAAAATTAAAGGTCCTTCTGTTTGTAATCCGTATTTCTAATGCAGAAACATACTTCATCAGATTTAGAGAAACCAACAAAAGCAATTAGTGGAATAATGCCTATAGCAACTTTTCCGAAACCGAATCGCTTTCTTTTTAGTACTCATAGAAAAAAGTACTGCCTTACCTGCTCCCACTCAACCACCTTCCTACTTGTGGCACGGTTATACTATCTCCTTCATTTTAACCATGGACTACCGCTCCTAGCGCGCGATTTGTTTATAACGTGACGTAAATAATGAGGACTGGCTCTAAGGAAGGAATATTCACTCTATTGCTTGTTAAAAAAATCTCTGTCGCCTGAAGATGGGTCTTCAATTGACGCGAAACCGATCGTGACTTTTCATAAAAATGTAATTTACAACCAGTGCGGATCATCTCATTCAAAATATGGAAATTTGCCTGCAGTTTATCGCAATTTAAAATAACATGCTCATATAAAAAAGACGTAATTCATCATACCTTCAACCCAGCAAGAAAAATTCCGGTCACGACAAAAACTTACGACCTTATGCTCCTGACGTTTCGGAAAAGTATAGAGCAAGCTGTTGTCAGGAATCTCCACCGTCATAAAGTTCTCGGAATATCGTATGGCTTAAGATATATGGCAAGAACTTGAATGAAACAAGCTGTATTGCACAAGTAAATAAATGCATGAAAGTATCCAAAACAAAGCACATATATATACCTAAGTATACTTACACCAATAGTTTACGAGATAAGTGCGTGTATTTATACCCTGAGCAAGTACGATTCCGAAAAGAGATTCAGCAATTGGATTCAGCAACTGCGTAACTCTTTGGTTGACATGTATCCGCAGTGATTTTACGATTTTAGTTGTTACGAGTAGTAGGAGTCTACAAATGTAATTTTTGCTGATAAAGTTGGAAAAGCTAAACAACTTGCATGTTACTCCACTGTTCCTGAGACAACCTGGAAGTACAAGCCACAAACAAACTTCCTCGGAACGACAACCAAAACAAGCAACGGTGGCGCCAGTGTGTGGTCGACGTATCGCTATTGGGCCCAACACCATTTGATGTTTGTTCGAAATACCGGCAAACAGCGGTGCCGTACCAACACTGGGTCCAACGTTGGTTCGAATGCCATTTCATCGATTCACATACTGCATTAACACTGTTGGCGCCAACCCGGATGTACTTTGTCAATAAGACTCGAGGTACCTTCGAAACACAAGTATATTGCGCACAAAACAACATGGCCCTTACCTACGCAGAAGACGCTGTAGGGGTGGGGAAACAGCAGCGTGAGGAGCTCCGTTGTGAACGGCGGCCGAGCAGTAGGAAACATACAGTTCGACTACTGAAGCCTACACATATTCGCATAAATACAGCTAGATAGTCTGGGAACGATCTTGTCAATAAGTTATGCCAGTATGACCAATATTTCGACGAGTGTAGATGTTCGAAGGCGATAATACTCGCTAGAGTACTGGAAAAGAAATAGCCACATAACAGATGATCAACCTGAGTGAAACAAGACCAACCATGCACTGCCACAAGGAAGCACTGTAATTGTTTTTTTTTAAAAAGGGGGGGGGGGGGGTAAAATGTATGGTATAGCAAACAACGTCACGTACTGAGATAAGATAATGTAAAATAAAGAGCATGTGTCATGTGGAAACAGTGTGTCAGTCCACTCAACACTTGTTCGTCAGTATTACCTAAATATAAAGTTGTCGTCTCTTTCTTCTGTGTCTTTCTTGACGTAGAGGGGACTAGGAAAGTATTTGCAGCTACAACCCCCCCCCCCTCCCCCTCCTTCTGTATTCCCTTTGTTACGTGATTGTAATTTCTACCAGTTCTTGCAGCCCTCTCAAGATTTTGGTTTCCCCATTTGCCTCTTCCAACACAGAGTTAGTGGAAGTGCATATAATCACACGTGCCTGACTATGTAGAACTTTCCTTGCACAGACGATGGGAAAGGCTGTATTGCTTGCTATGTGGTAAAGAAAGAGCAACCAAAATGGCCAAACAGCACAGGTCAAGAGGCAATAGTCAGCTGAGCTCCTTCTAAACAAGGAAATGGAGTCGACCCTGGATGAGAATGCTTTTCTGTGCGCATGGGCCAAGCTGTTTAACGCTAGCTAGCCGCTCGAGGGTTACATCGAAAATCATGAGCAGTATACTGTTATAAATACATTGTAAGAAAAAAAAGAAAAATAAAGACGTAGCACGAAAGAATTACCCGAATGTGACGGAAACTGGTAGATGTGATGTGCATTTACAGACAAACAAATCATCACAATTCTAGAAAAATTGAATGATTTATTCAAGAGAAAGAGCTTCACATATTCTGCAAGTCAATAACATGTTGGTCCAACTTTAGCCCATATGCAAGCAGTTATTCGGCTTGGAATTGATTGATAGACTTGTTGGATGTCCTCATGAGGGTTATCGTGCCAAATTCAGTCCAGTACTCGCGTTCGGTTGACTTCGGCGTAGAATCTGTTTGACTGGAGTAGAACTGTCTTCAGTGATGAGTTCTGCTCCGTATTAAGCCCGTCTGAAGACGCCTGGACAGCGGTGTGACACCAACTTGACAACAACCAAGAGTGGTAGTCTGGGGCGCCATTTCTTTTCATAGCAGCAGCCGTTTGGTTGTCATCCGCGACACCCTTCCCAGTTTTGTTGCCCTTCATAGCAAACCATCCTCGCCTTGCTTTTCAGCAAGATAACGCCCGCCTGCACACGGGAGAGTTTCTACTGCTTGTCTTCGAGTTTGCCATAGACAACCTTGGTCAGCAAGGTCCCCGAATCTCTACCCAACTGAGAACGTTTGGATCATTATGGGCCGGGCCCTTCAACCAGCTCGGGATTTTGACTCTCTAACGCGCCAATTGCACAGACTTTGGCACGATATCCCTCATCAATGCCAAGCCGAATATCTGCTTGTGTAAAGGTCACGGGTGGATCAAGCGTTGATGACTTGCTGAATATGTAAGGCTCTTTCTCCTGAATAAATCATCCAAATTTCGTATAGTTGTAATGATTTGTTTGTCCGTGCTTGTACATCTACTGGTTTCCATCGCATTTGGATAATTCCTTCGCGATGCGTTGCTTTTTGTCTTAAAGTCTATTAATTTTTAATATATAGGCAAACCATGTGAAAAACCCTAATCTACAAATTTTTCTATCACTTGACATTATACTTCCTCTGCAGACATTTTTATCGCCATTCTGAAAATCTCAAAATTCCCTTGGCGGTAGAGATCAGTTGTGGGTGCCCCAAGACAGTGGTACAGTGTTTTCTGGATGTCCTCCATCATTTCGTAATGTTGACATCGTAGCTGTTCTTTCACAGAACCGAAATAGATGTTGGTCGCCGGGAGTGCCGAATCAGAACTGTTGGGGAATGTGGAAGACTTTCTCACCCAAGTATCCTACGTTGTCCAGCAGTGCGGGGCCGCACGTTGTGTTGCTGCAGTAAGGTCTTACCTGACACGTCGTTTATCGTACAAATCACAGCCGAGCTTGACAAGAGGGTGGATGTAGCGGACTGTGAGTCTGGTCTGTCCAAGTTCAACCAGGAAGCAACATGCCAGAGGACGCAGTCCGTAGCATTCCCAGCAGGTAGCAGAGACCCTGCTTTTTTGATTATGGCGAATGCAAATGGTGTCGTTGGACGGCATTCAGTTTTATTACAGGTTCATGATGATAGAACCAGTTTTCTTCTCCTACCTCCTTCTCGTTATAGTTTTGAAGAATGCCTTGGGTGACGATGTTTTTTTGTTGGACTTATGTTGCCTCTTTCTTTAACTTTGTGACTTTAGTAATGTATTCCATGATGGGACAATCAGGAATACTCAGGATCTGCTACCGTCGTAGATTATTTGAGGCCAACTAAGGAAATAAACGAGGATAGTATAACGGAAATTGTACTCCTTTTTTACACAGGATGTATTTATTTCCATTTAACCTCTTTGGTTTATATCTTGTTTTTTATGATGGTTTTGCTGGTCTTTCTTGTATTCGACTGGTCGTATGTCTGTAAACCAGGCTTTTCTTGTGTGCGCCTAAATAACCGATCGTTTATCAAAGAACTATTGTATGCTTAAAGTACCATTCGGGTACGGAACTGACTGCGTATTTCTTCCATAAACATAAAAAATGTGCTCACTGTATCAGTTCCAATCTTTACTTATAAGTGACGGTTTTCCTTGTCCAATGTTAGCGTAAAAAACCGAACAAAGGGAACAGGACCTTCGCTTTCGGCTAATTTTATCGAACTCCCCGAGTACATTTATCGGACGCGAAAAAGTGTTTATAACTGGTAGAGCGCATCAGCTGTTTTGAAGCGTGAACTATTGACCTGAAATGTTTATTTCTTAAGTTGCCATGGTTCTTGTAAGTTTGAAGCGCCAGAAAAGCCAGATTTGAGATCAGTCGACTACTTTCTGTGAGGCATTTTGAAGAAGCGGACGAAGTCAAAACCCGTACCGACACTGGAAGATTTCGTCGTTCTAAATTATGGTTCAAATGGCTCTGAGCACTATGGGACTTAACTTCTAAGGTCATCAGTCCCCTAGAACTTAGAACTACTTAAACCTAACTAACCTAAGGACATCACACACATCCATGCCCGAGGTAGGATTCGAACTTGCGACCGTAGCGGTCGCGCGGTTCCAGACTGACGCGCCTAGAACCGCTCGGCCACACCGGCCGGCTTCTAAATTATCATCCAGATGTCAGGAGCCCTTTCTCTCAGTTCCAACAGGTAATGATCAGTATACCGGAAACGAAAGTTGTAAGTGAAAAGCTGTAAGCGACAACCGTTCTGATATCTCTGACAGTGGAATGCATTTCAGTGAATCATGCTAACCTCAGCAGAGTGACTCAAAATCAGCAAGTGCGGCAAAACTGGCTACGACATCGAGGCGTCACTTAATTGGTACAACACTCCCTGCTACGACTTGTGTGCTGTGGCAGTCGCAGTGGTTATCAGCTCGGCGCCATTCGGAATTCCGCCCACGTGTCGCGAAGGGAACTAGGGCGGCGCCGGCCAGTGGCACGCGTTGAGGAGTTGTGCTGCTCCCGGGAAGCGGGCAGCAGGTGGATTACTGCCGGGAGCCGTCTCTCCCCAAATCCCTCGTATTAAACGCGCCGCCAACTTAGAGGTCCATCATCCTGCGCGGTATTTCGCCGGGATTTCTCAACTCAGGTATCAGGTAGCTGTTAGGATCAGTGGTCGAAATCCATTGTTGGATTGTTGCTTCCTTTAGTAAGAGTGCCGCTCCCCCCTCCCCCCCCCCCCCTCTCTCTCTCTCTCTTTGAGATATATTCTGACACTGCGTTTGATAATGGAAGCAAGATTTAACAAAAATCAGGACACATCCCTAGGATTCGTTGACATAGGAAAAGCGTTTGTCAACTTCAACGTGTGTAACACGTTCGAAATTCTCAGGAAAATGGGTCAAAGCTACAGGGAAAGACGGGTAATATGCATTATGAGTAAGAACCAAGAATGAACGGTAAGAATGGAAGAGCCAATAACAAAGAGTTCCGATTAAAAAGAGTGTAAGGCAGGGATGTAGTCTTTCTCCGCGACTATTCATGGTAAAGATAAAAGAAGCAAAGGCGTAAATAAAAGTTCAAGACTGGATCAAAATTAGGTATGTAATAATATCAACGATGAGATTCGGTAATGATATTGCTGTCTTCCGTGAAAGTGTAGATGTGTTACAAGATCTGTTGAATGTCATGAACAGTCTAATGAGTACAGAATATGTTTTGAGAATAAACCGGAAAAAAGGACAAAAAATAATGAGAATACCGAGAAACTTAACATCAAAATAGGGGTCAGGATGACGGGCGACGCGAGCAGGACATAAAAATCAGACTAGCACATGCAAACAAGGCATTCCAGACCAGAAGAAGTCTTCTAGTATCTAACGTCGGCCTTGATTTAAGGAAGAAATTTGTGAGAATGGAGCACAGCATTGTGTGGTAGTGACCGTGGACTGTGGGGAAACCAGAACAGAACAGAATCGAATCATTTGAGATGTGACGCTTTAGAAGGGAGCTGATAAGGAAAGAGGTGGTTCTCCGCAGAATCGACAAGGATAGAAACATTTGGAAAATATAGAGAAGAAGCAGTGGGTCATACGTTAAGATGTCACGGAATAACTTCCATGTTGCTAGAGGGACTTGTACAAGGGAATAACTGTAAGGGAAGACAGAGATTAGAATACATCCATCAAATAACTGAGGACAGTGGATGTAGGTGCTACTCTGAGATGATGATGTTAGCACACGAGAGGTGATCGCGCCGGATCACGTGGTGAGTCAAATAACTGACTCGACAGTTTTTATTCAGTCATCGTTAAATTAGTGACTAAATATGAGATATTAAACTGTCACCGGTTTTTGGAATGCGATTAACATCCATCCTCTCTTAAGAATAGGTAAAGGATTTTGTAACAGATGTTTTGAGATGAGGGATATTTTTAAGAAAATTTTAACTAACGAAGATCAGATATGATGTATGATAATGTGTATGCGAAAGGAAAATGCGGATGTAGAGCGCGGCGACGGTACCCTCCGCCACTGCCCCCCCCCCTTCCTCTCTTCACTCCCTCGTGCTGGTAGCTACCGTCTGGAGCCTGGACCTCCTGGTAGACGGAGCACAAAGGACGCGCCAGGGAGCGCTGTCCGGTTGGGCTACTTACGACGGCCGTCATTCTGAAGCCAGCGCGCGCGGTCGCTTTGTCCAGCTTTGGCAGCGACGGCGCTTCTGAAAATCGCAGCCTCCGGGGTGCATCCCGCTGGGGTCTTGGGGCGTCCCCAGCCACAAAGGGTGGCACAGCACCCCGCTCCAAGGGAGATCTTATCCCTCTCCGCCAACCCTTGTTACCCTTCTGGTGGCTCTGATTGCTCTCAACGTCCTGGAATTCGCTAGTTTAATGCTCTGACTCGTCACTTCAAGACGCCCGTTGCACTCCGTGATCCTTCTCCCCGTCGAAACAGTGCCTTCTCACTAAAGAATAGGATAATGATGATTCTAGATAGAACACAGATATTTAGCATAAAAACTTATTCGTTTGTCATCTAGCGCCCTACGAAGATTCACCGTACAGCGCACATAGCCTGCACTGTGCACTGCAATGCATCACAAAAACATATTGCACTTAAATTCTAGATTTTGTTCCCGACACGAATGAGCGACTTCATGTTTTGCAGTTCAAATCCCTCATGCCGTGTGCATTTTGCAATCGAATCATCAGGTCCGCAAGCATGTAGGGACTGCAGTTATCATTGAAACAACCGACTTCCATGCCAGTTTAAGACGACTGCTAAGACAGCTGAAAGTAACTAGTTTCGGAAATAACCAATTTTTGGTTTTCTGTTTCTGTTATTTCCAGTAAAAAAAAGTGGAAATCGAATAAAGATTGAAAATTTTCGACTCTTTCAGTTTCGTGATACATGGACTCAGAATATTGAATTAAAAAGGCAAATAAAAGAAAACTGAGTCCATCCACCGTTCGCTGCTTTTCTCGAAAAGTAATAAGTGGTTGATTTGTACAAAAAAATCACCAATATTCTCCCACATTGATTCTTGATATAGGGTGAAAACTGAAGTTGAAGAATGCTTTCCGTTATCAGTTTAGAAGAGCTACAAGCAGATAAAGGCATATTATTTATACAGAGACAGCATATGAACTACTTTCTATTTTCTACTGTATACTACGAATAAATAGTTAAGTTTTTAACTATTACTGTTACGATAATTTCCTTCCTCTTTTCTATTCACATACATTACAGACAAATTTTTAATTTTTTGAATAAAACGAAGCATTGTACTTCATTGCTACGTCACTTCGTAAAAATATTTCCATATTAGGGTTGGTGCGAGTCTGCAACACAGCGGATGTCCAGCGAAGACAGAAAAAAAGAACAGATGGCGGCAAGTCGGCACTATTATTAAAATAGCTCTGATCGCTTTTCATATTTTCTATAATAACAAAGTGTTGCAAACCAGCGCAAATTTTATGAATAAAAATTATTCCGTTTAAAAAAAAAGGTTTATTTAAATAGAAAATGTAGCTCTGCTGCTATGTTTAGTTGATATTTCGTTTTTTTTTAATTCGGTTATTTGTAGAAAATAAACACTGGCTGTAGCCGAGACGAAACAAATACGAAAAATACCGGTTATTCAGAACTAAAATACCGGTTTTAACCGATCGTTTTTCCCACCCCTCGCGTAACGCTTTTCCACGACTTAAAATACAGCACCATACCTCACAACAAAGTGGTGCTATTTAACAGTGCTTCTCTTTAGCCTACTGTTTCTGGCCAGCGATATCCTTTTCTCATTCTTTCAACACCTCCATATAATATGGCCTTATATCGCATTCCAACACCAATAGCCTTTACACAGAAATGTTGGAATGGTACACAGGCTTTACAGCTCCATCTCGATCCTTCAAATAGTGCCTATTTTCAGTTTTTATTGAGTGTTCATGACAGCATTTTTTCATTTGGCTTGTTTAGTAATGTCTGTTGTACTACGCAGCCTTCTAGCAACAAATACACAACGGTTTATTTGTGCATTTACTATTCTAGTGCACCCATTTCACAGGATCCGAAATGGTGAAAGGGCACAACTGTTGTACTGCTGTGCCCTCCAAAGTGTGGTGGACGGTACACAGCTCCGATCTTTCAGGACCCCAATTCTTAAATTTATTTGTATTATATTCGTCGAACGATCTCAAATGGCAACGACTTAAACCTAACTAACCCAAGGACATCACACACATCCACGCCCGAGGCAGGATTCGAACCTTCGACCGTAGCGGTCGCGCGGTTCCAGGCTGTAGCGCCTAGAACCGGTCGGCCACTCCGGCAGGCTGTCGAACAAACTCCGGAGACAGTCACATCCAACAAGATTTTGCGACTATGCGTTCGGAGAGATTTAAAGTGAAAAGACCAGATAAAACTAATCGTAAGAAAAGGTAGATCTCAGAGAAGGATTAATTGGAAGTATCTACCGGAAGCCTCGTCGACCTACCAGAACCCTGTTCGCCCGTACACATCTCCTCATCCATCGTTCACCCCTGTCGTCTATGACCCCTTGAGCGGCACAATAGGCTCGGCGCCGGTTTTGGATAGCGCCATTTTGCCATGCGCGGTATACTTTTACCACGGCGGCAAGCTAACAGTATAGAAACTTAACTGTTTCGGAAGCGTTTCCACCCTTGGCCCGAAAACCAGTGATCAAGCCTTTTCGGACGTCGGATTAATCGCTCCGTTTCCGCGTTACAACAACGACTGTAGTGTTTTCCCTCCCTCCCTTCCCTGACACAGTTTTTATACAGGATGTAAAAAAAATGTGCGGCAAAATTGCACGACAATTCCTCACACGTAGACGAAGAAGTTATGTTATATGGACATGGGTCTGGAAACGCTTTCTTTCCATATTACAACTCATTTTTTCCAACTCAATAATCACGAGAAACACACAAGAACCGAACGTTAGAAGCATGGGGAACATGTAGTCTTGTTTATGTCTGTTACGTTGTGCACCGCCAGTATTTTGTTTTACACGTCCCTGTTGTTTGCAGGAAACATCAACTGTTCCAGCGATCAGTAAGACCGTTGCAGGCACACGGGTTAGAGTGAATCACAGACTTGTCCCGCGCAATGGGAAAAAAAAAAAAAAAAAAAAAATGGTTCGAATGGCTCTGAGCACTATGGGACTTAACATCTGAGGTCATCAGTCCCCTAGAACTTAGAACTACTTAAACCTAACTAACCTAAGGACATCACACACATCCATGCCCGAGGCAGGATTCGAACGTACGACCGTAGCGGTCGCGCGGTTCCAGACTGTAGCGCCTAGAACCGCTCGGGCACTCCGGCCGGCGCGCAATGGCAATGTACACAAATGCAGAGATGGCCATTTGATGCCTGGATTAGCTAACGGCAATGACGTTCGCCCTCATTGTTTGTACCGGGGGAGATTTCGAGGACGAAAGTGGCTCGACAACGAAACGTTTGAAGCCATTAATTGTCGTCTTAGGGAATATTGAGAATTTAAGCGTGATGCGACCGGGGGAGGCCTAGAAGGGCAATGGGAGGCGGCAGTTCTTCATGCATTTGACGGCGACCCAAGTGTTGGTACAAGAAATGTAGCTGCAATACTGAATGTTGTCCACGTGACTGTCTGGCGAGTGTTACACGAGGACCAGCTGTATCCATGCAGCTCTGGGTGTCGTTGCTTATGCGGATGATCTAGTAATTCTAGTGGAAGGTGACACTCGCATTGTGATCGAAGACCGATTATGACTGGCTATTGGTCTGTTAACAGATTGGTGTGAGAAGACTAAAATGTCTATTGCACCACAAAAATCGCAATACATGCTCTTAAAAGGCAAGTTAAATAGGGACCCAACAGTCAGAATTAATGGCCAGGCAGTGTCGCGACAGAGATATGCCCGTTACCTAGGGGTATATCTAGATGAGAAGTGGAGTTTCATTCCGCATATTGAGCAAATAACGACAAAGTCCTTAGCTCTGTTCAATAAGATAATATCAATTGGACAAAGAAGATTTCATTTGCCGTCAAAAGCGATAAACATCTACCACAACAGTATATTGGCACCAATAGTAGGGCACGCATCCAGTGTGTGGGCCCACAGGCTAGCTCTGGTGCGGCCTGCCGCTGCTGTCAGGCGAATACAGAGGAACGTTCTGTTGAGATGCATTGGAGCATTCAACACAAGTCCAACAGATGCACTATTGGTAATCATGGGTCTGTGTCCACTAGACCTAATAATAAGGCAACACGCAGCCTTCTACTGGCTGCGCAAACAGAACATCGGCATGGTGCAAAATATAATGGGCATTCCTCTGGTAAGCGTCAAAGCCATCCGAGGAAAAGTGCTTGACATTTGGCAGGACGAATGGGATGGGTCCAGTACAGGCCGTAGAGTCCACGGGTTTCTACCCACAGTAAGGGGAAGACTAAAGAACAATATAATGAAGCCCTCACAGGGCCTAGTTCACTTCCTTACAGGACACGGTCTCTATCCCACGTACCTGCATAAAATAGGGAAAAGGCCAACACCGGAGTGTGACTGGCGCCCACGAAGGATCACCAGAACACACAGTGTTCGACTGCCCAATATACGAACAAGCTGTCTCAGTGGAGAGGCAGCTTCTGCAAACAAGAAATGTCAACGAAATATTGACAAAAAGCGAATTATTCAGCAATTTCGCAAAATTGGTAAACAAAATCTCAAAGGAGGCCCAGCGAGCCTACCCTGGGAGAGAGTAAATGCGCTTCAGATCTAATGCGCAATTGTAAATATGTAAATACTACGTTTGTGTAAGTCTTTGATTCATAGTAGCTAGTAGTTGTAGTTAGATCAGTATGGTGGTGGGGGGAATAAAAGAGTAGTACAAATGGAGTGGTTTCTCTAGTAGTAGCGGCCCGCCTCCACGTGGCTAGGGACGGGCAACTCTCTGGCAGGATTCAAGAGAGGCTAAGAGGCCGAAAATTCACGTATAGCAAAGCTGCTTAATAAATAGATAGAATGCATGCATTAACAAACCACTTCTGTAGTGCTAATAGCAGAGATAGTTAGTCTTAATACGCCCACTCAAAAGTGTAAGAAAGTGGTTTATGTAAGTTCCATAAATTTGGAAAAAAAAGTTGTATCCATACCATTTACAGCGTGTGCAGGCACTATCAACAACTGATTTTCCTGCACCGGTACGCTTCTGAGATTGGTTTATTCAACAAAGTGTCAACCCTAGTTTTAGTGCAACGGTGCAGGTGAGGCGTCGTTTCAACGAGATCAGATTATAAATTTTCACAACCGGCATGTGTGGCCAGACGTCATTCCTCACGCAACTGTTGAAGCAAGTGATAAACAAAGATTTGCTGTCAGTGTTTGGGCCGGCGTTGTTGGTGACTGTTTGAGACCACACTTTTTTTCACCGAGGCTCAACGGACAACGTTATCATAATTTCGTAGAGAATGGTCTGCTGATCTCTTTGCAAATGTGCATTTAGATGTGCGACAAAAGTCGGTACTTCATGCACGGTGGAACACCTCATTTTAGTGTTAATGTCTGCCGGGCTCTAAGTAACAGATTCAATGACAGATGGCTAGGTTGAGGTGATTCAATTGCCTGACATTCACGCTCAACTTTCGGCGGGGGCATTTGAAATATGGAGCCACAGTACAAGATGTTCAGAGTCTCAGTGCCCGTATTATCGAAGGCTGGGAAACCATAAGCAACATTCTAGGGATTCGTCAGCTCATCCGAGATTCACTACGAGGCGGGTTGATGCATGTACCAATGTCCACGGAGGGCATACTGAACATCTCCTGTGATAAAGAGTTGCATGTGGAATGCTGGTGCGTTCTGTTCGTGTGTATTTCCTACGATTAATGAGTTGGAGTAAATTGATTGTAACGTGGAAACAAAGCATTTCGAGACCATGTTCTTATAACATTATTTCTACGTCTACATGTGAGAAATGTGTGCCTTCAATTTGTGGCGTACATTTCTGTTACACCCTGTATACCCTCTGCTGCTAGTGCAGTCACTTGCCGTCTGTGGGTAGTTATTGCACGTTGACGTCGAACATAGGTGGTGGTCAAATTAATCTGTCTGGACCGTGTATTTTGCGTGTTCTGTCCTAGCTCGATGACCCTGTAAATGTAGATAACTGTTGAAATTTTCTCGTGTTTCCGAATTAAATTTCTGAAAAACAACGCATCTCTGTTTCATGCTATCTTCAGTGATGCGGTGTTAGTTTTCGTGCAACAAATGGAGGTAGAGATAGTGGGTTTAGGTAGTCGAGAAAGAAGTGGTGTACCGCTTGGCCGTGCGGTTGTGGAGGAGTAAGCACACGTGTCCCGGAAGGCGCAGCGGCGCATGACGGAGGACGGTGCGTGTCGCCGCCGCCGCCGCCGCCGCCGCCTGCTCGCGTCGCGCACTGCGCTCCGTCTCTCCGTCGTGAAGAACTACTCCAGCTGAGGGGTCAACGGTCAGCCGCCAGCGCGGCGTCACGTCATTTCTCTCTCTCTCTCTCTCTCTCTCTCTCTCTCCCCCTCCCTCCCTCCCTCCCTCCCTCCCTCCCTCCCTCCCTCTCGTCCAGCGCTCACTTAGGATTATATTCTTTTTCGTAACTCCAAAGTGCAGACAAAGCACGCTCAGAGCGCTGTTCATGGTCGCCTGTGGAGGAGCAATCTGCGATGGTTTTCTCATGATGCCGTGGTGTACGGTCAGGTATCGAAGTTGAGTGACTGTAGGAAGATACAAGACGACTTACACAAAATTTCCAGTGGGTGTGACGAATGGCAGCTAGCTCTAAATCTGGAAAAATCTAAGTTAACGCGGATGCGTAGGAAGAACAAATCTGTAGGCTAATGTTCTGATGCAGTATTTCTAGTGTCCTGTTTAAATATCTGGGCGTAACGTTTCAAAGGGATATGAGGTGTAACGAGCATGTGAAAATTATGGTAGGGAAGACAGATGGTCGACTTCGGTTTATTGGGAAAATTTTAGGAAAGAATGGTTCACTTGTAAAGGAGACCGTATATAAGACGCTGCTGTGACCTATTCTTGAGTGCTGCTCGAGTTTTTGCGATCCGTGCCAGGTCGGATTGAAGGAAGACATCGAAGCAATGCAGAGGCGGACGGCTAGATTTGTTACTGGTAGGTTTGAAAAACAGGTAAGCGTTACGGAGATGCTTCCCTGGAGGGGAGGCGACGTTCTTTTTTAGAGGAACACTGTTGAGAAAATTTAGACAACTGGCATTTGAAGCTGTCTGCTGAGTGATTCTACTGCCGCCGCTATACATTCCGCCTAAGGACCAAGAAGATAAGATATGAGAAATTAGGGCTCATACGGAGGCGTACAGACAGTCGTTTTTCCCTCGCTCTATTTGTGAGTGGAACAGGGGGGAAATGACAAGTAGTGGTACAGCGTACCCTTCGACACGCACCGTACGGTAGCTTGCGGAGAATCTATATAGATGTAGATGTAGAAAGGTACCTGGCTCGTCAGTGGAGTATTTTGTAGTCTTCTAACTGCAGTGCTGCGAGAGAACGCTCATAAAACGAGCTACACCACACAAAGGAAAGATGTCGCGGAGAGATGGCTTAGTCCCATACCAAGGGTTCAGTTCTTCCATTATGAATTTCAGGTTCGAGTCCCGGTGCGACACGATGTTTTAATCTGCGAGGAAATTTCAGAACAGCGCACCATTTGATACAGCACTAGAGAATCATTTTCGAATGTACAGTTTCCCGTTCTCGATACACATTAATAGCTCTGTTAGTAGCGATCTGCGCGGATGCGGATGGTTCTGTAGTGATAATTACTTTTCAAACAAATGCCTACGCTGATGCGAGCATCCGTGGATGTATTAGTGGACATCAGCAATAATAATTACGTTGCATTAAAAAATTAAGGTATAATGTGTATATTATCAATATGTGTTATTTACTTTGCCAGGCTATGACCTTCCTATTATTACTCCTTACACGTTTTATGTGGATTTTAAATATGGATTTTATTTCCACATATTATACGTCAGTTCATGTTTTGTTGTTTGGCGCTCATTTCGCCATGTGAATTAATTTTAATTAAATGGCTACGCATATTGCATTCTAACTACTGAATTTACGATACTGATTACTTCTATACCCTAGCATTAGTACCCTCTGCTGGCCTCAGTTACTTATATAAATACTTGACGCACCCAGGACATCACCAGCATTTACTATGTACCAAGATATAGAGATATAGACGTTGATACATCATAATGTATTTATGCCATTGTAACAGATGTGAAGTGAAGAGGCTGTGGCCGAAACGGGTAATTGTGAACTGAACAATTTTTGTGATCAAGACGGACCCTTACAAATAAATTGCCGTAACATAATCGCGGACTCGTTTACAGAATGTGTCATCAATTGATTGATTAAGATTTTCGTATGTTTTAATTAGATATACCTTTATAATCGGACGGGACGGAATAATACTATGTTGACTGCAGTACACAGTGTCCTGTAGAGGATATGTGCTTGTTGATCCCTGCAAGGGCTAAAGGCGGCGACATGCCCTTCTTCCTGCTTTTATGCACAATTAGTTCTGCTTCATACTTTCCACTGTAGCAACAGCTGTCGTATTTCTGAGTCATTCCTGTTTCATTTGCATTAACAGCTGTCACTTACGCAATTATTGAAAGGTGCCTCAAAGTGACATGAAGTGTAAAACACTGTTCTTCGTTCTACGTTATGAGTTGTCTGTGCGTTCCACATACGACGTGTATAAGGTACGGTATAAAATCAGTGAATTTGAGATTTCTCTGAAATGTGTTTAGAATTACCCACTGCAGTGCTTATTATTGCGGGAAATTGTAATGGTTCAAATGGCTCTGAGCACTATGGGACTTAACATCTTAGGTCATCAGTCCCCTAGAGCTTAGAACTACTTAAACCTAACTAACCTAAGGACAGCACACACATCCATGCCCGAGGCAGGATTCGAACCTGCGACCGTAGCAGTCCCGCGGTTCCGGACTGCAGCGCTAGAACCGCACGACCACAGCGGCCGGCTGGAAATTGTAATGTTGTTGTTTTTTGTTTTCATTCCAAAGACTGGTTTGATGCTGCTCTGAACGCTAGTCTAACATGAGCAAGCCGCTTCATCTCTGCATAATTGCTGCAACCTACACCCGTTTGAACCTGCTACTGCATTCAAGTTTTGCTTCCCCTCGGCTATTTTTAGGCCCTACATTTCCTTCTATTATCAAATTGACGATCCCTTGATGCGGTAGGATGTGTCCTATCAACAGTTCCCTTCTTATATACACTATCGCCTACGTTTCACTTCCCTAAAGGCTACACTCGTGAGAAGTACCTTCGGAGGCTTCCTAACACATAAATTAATATTTAATGTTAAAATGGTTCAAATTGCTCTGAGTACTATGGGACTTAACATCTATGGCCATCAGTCCCCTAGAACTTAGAACTACTTAAACCTAACTAACCTAACGACATCGCACACATCCATGCCCGAGGCAGGATTCGAACCTGCGGCCGTAGCGGTCGAGCGGTTCCAGACTGAAGGGGCTAGAACCGCTCAGCCACATCGGCCGGCCCTTTCCATATTTCTCATTGATTTCCTTTACTGGTTGCTCAGTAAACACATTGAAGAACATCGGCGATAGGATACAATCCGTCTCACTCCCTTCACAATACTGCTGCCCTTTCATTTCCTCCGAGTTTTAAAATTGCAGTCTGTTGTGTGCACAAATTGTAAATAACCTTTCCTTCCGTGCATGATTTATTATAAGGCTTAAGCTATTCCAACGGTAAGAGTTCTTCGAAATAGCACGACGAATTCATTTCACTCGAAACCGAAAGCTTAGTATTAGTTCAGTTCGTCGAGGAATTGAGATCATACATTACAGACATTTGACAATATACAATATGTGATTACAACTGTGAACGCTTTCATTTGACTTCCGGATATTAGACAAATATTCCCAAGAAAAAAATTCACAAAATCGGTCATAGTAATTACGACAAAAATTGTATTTCATCGTATGTATTAACAATAAGACACTTTATGGTGTATTAAAGGGTGCCCATGATCGGCCGCTACGTTCTTAGTCAGTGGAGTATAAATTACGAGGTCCGACATCAGCAGACGAAATTTCAGGTCCGACACGAATTCTTCTCCTGCGCTAACCTCTTCATCTTGGAGTAGCACTTGCACCCTACGTCCAATATTATTTGTTGGGGATATATTTCAATCTCACGTCTTCCCTTGCAATTTTTAGTCTATACAAGCCCAACAAGTACAGCGGGAGTTGCTCCTTGTTGTATCATCCTGTCCATTCTTCAAATGGCTCTGAGCACTATGGGACTTAACTGCTGTGGTCATCAGTCCCCTAGAACTTAGAACTACTTAAACCTAACTAACCTAAGGACATCACACACATCCATGCCCGAGGCAGGATTCGAACCTGCGACCGTAGCAGTCACGCGGTTCCAGACTGTAGCGCCTAGAAACGCACGACCACTCAGGCCGGCGTCCATTCTTCTCGCGAATGTTTTGCAGTGTTATCCTTGTCTCCGAATCTGAAGAGGAATTTTTTGTGGTATCAGCCCACCAGATTTTCAACGTCTTTCGATATTACCACATTTCAAAAGCTTCAATCCCCTTCTTAATCCCTCGTAGGACGTCAGATTCTTTAGACTAGACCTTCCTCGCATTATGTATTGTATTATATTTCTGGCATTTCGGTATGTAGCTGTTTTCAAATACAGTTGCGTTGGTGATTATATATATATATATATATATATATATATATGTGTGTGTGTGTGTGTGTGTTACATTTGAAAAGTATTTAGTGCTGCGGGAGAACAGAGATGTACACACACACACACACACACACACACACACACACACACACACACACACACAAGCGCACGCACGCCCGCGTCTCCGGCGTCAAAAATCTGCGAATGCACTGACGGAAAAAAAATCGCAGCACCAAAAAGTATGTAGACTAATGAGAATTCGAGAATACATTTTTCTAGGTAACAGTTGTAATTGGTTATCGCTTCCAAGATCACGGTTTAATGTAAGTGCTAGGTAAGGAATAGCAAATGTGAAATATTGGTACATTAATAACCGGTGTAACCTCCAGAATGTTGAATGCAAGCATGCAAACGTGCATGTATTGTGTTGTACAAGTGCGGGATGTCAGTTTGCCGACATGGTTCAAATGCTGAGCATATCTTCAGAACAGACTAATGTACATGTCCTGCTAATATGAACGTCCAATTTCTAGCCGTTTATGGTGTTCTGTTTTTTCTCAACATAAGTGTAGAAACACGCCTACCAACTTTCGTTTATGTCACACAACTCCTTCTTGGTGTTGCGACATTTTTCCGGCATGTATTTTCTCGCAGCAGCACACTTTTGCAACACGTCGTGTAAGTGAACTGCAGTTCAGCATTTATTTGAATACGTGATACAATAAGGGTACTCTATAATGAATCCTGTATTTAAAATTACGTCATTCAGGATAAGAAGTTTTGGTGTACGTGGATGTGGACAAAAGGCTTGCGAAGAAGGGACTTAGGGATGCAGTGCGGAAGGAGGTATCATTCATTTCTCTCGCCCGTGCAGGCTTTTGATTAAGAGCGTTAGTCTGGATTCAATTTTTCTGTTGTTGGATATAAATTTTGACTGGTGCCACTGACGTTCTCAGCGTTGTTGGCAGCAGTGCGATGTCGCCAAGACGCGTCGAGGACGGCAAGCGATTGAAGACATCGTGCTGTTGTGCTTTGAGATAGCTGCTGTACAGTAGGGAAACCGGAAGAGACGTCGTTATGTGGCAGCACGGGCCGATCGCGTCTCAGATGTGTCCAGGCGGCCGTTTCTTTTTTCTCCCGTTCAGCGCGGGTATGCCATTGAGGAGGAGGCCAGTAGGTCAGCTGGGGTAGGGGTGGGGTCCAAGGCCGGCGGCGGACAATGGCGGCACAACCCTTCCCTTCCCTCCCCTTCCCAACCAATCCCTTCCGGCCCGCAGCTGCAAATACCGGACCCGTCCCCTGGGGTCGCGGAGGCGGCAAGGAGCTCTCTTGCCCCCCATCCCTTTGTCATGCGGGATTTCCCTCAGGCTCCCTGCGTACAGGCCGTGTTCGGCCTTTTAAATTAACTGGACCTTTCCGCCTCCACAATGAATGACACTGAGGACAGAAGAAGGTCATTGTTACAAAAACGTGGCTCACCAGCGACGGGATTACCCAGCGCGGTAAAACTTGACAATACGTACGGGAACAATGAAATACGTTACATTCATATACCGGTTACTAAACCTACTAATGTGTCATAAAAATTGCCATACAGTGCGCTGAAAATTATATTTTTAAAATTGCCACGTAAGACGCCTGACGGTTGTATCCAAAAACGAGGGGGGGGGGGGGTGCTTCCCACGCCTCCCTCTAAACCACTGCTGGAGCGATTTCAACCAAACTTGGTACACATATCCTTTACTGTCACGCAGCAATCGCCGTGAGGATAAGAGCCACCTGCCTAACATAGTTCAGGAGGTATGCCGTCATAAACAATGGAATAGTGAAAAACTGCCGCGTCATGCATAACGTTTATATTTATTGTTTACGTTATCACAGCCGGCCCGTATTAAATGTTTGTGTTTTTCTAACACCTGCGTCATAATGTGAAGATGATGGAAACAAGTGTAGAGTGTCTCGTTTGATGTGAAAGAGGATCTGACTAGCCCTAATCTTGCCAGGATAAGTAAATAAAAAATGAGGCCACGGTTTTGAAGACTGCATCATCTTGATTTGGTTGCTCGTTTCTAACTAAAACGAAGGTAATAAGTCTACGACTGTAGTAACAAAACAACTCTGTTTCAACATGTTACCTAAAGTTTCTTTGTTAATTCGTAGTGCATACTAACAAAACAAAGGTAACGGCGGGATGATACAGTTAGGAAATTATGGAAATTTGTGGTAAGGAACCAAACTGCTGAGGTCATCGGTTCCTAGGCTTAAAAACTACTTCATCTAACTTACGCTAAGGACAACTCACACACTCATGCCCGGGGGAGGACTCGAACCTCCCACGGGGGTAGCCGCGCGAACCGTGGCAAGGTGTCAAAGACCGCACGGCTACCCCGAGTGGCGATACAGTCAGGAAAAAGCACAGTTCTCTAAATATATCATACAAGGCTCACCCATAGAGATATTGTGGCAATAAACAGATGTACGGCACGGTCACTATCAATACTTTTGCAGTTTTTGGCAAATTTTAAGCTTTTTATTAGGACGCTTCCGGGATGTTTTCCCCCACTATCAAGCGGTAGATCACATGTATAGTTCAGGCACATTTCCCTTCGGAACTAACGGTGTGGAAATATCTGCAGTCCTAGGAAACCAACTGTGCCAAGATATCTACACTACTGGCAATTAAAATTGCTACACCAAGAAGAAATGCAGATGATAAACGGGTATTCATTGGACAAATATATTATGTTAGAAATGACATGTGATTACATTTTCACGCAATTTGGATGCATAGATCCTGAAAAATCAATACCCAGAACAACAACCTCTGGCCGTAATAACGGCCTTCATACGCCTGGGCATTGAGTAAAACAGAGCTTGGATGGCGTGTACAGGTACAGCTGCCCATACAGCTTTAACACGATACCATAGTTCATCAAGAGTAGTGACTGGCGTATTGTGACGAGCCAGTTGCTCGGACACCATTGACCAGACGTTTTCAATTGGTGAGAGATCTGGAGAATGTGCTGGCAACCTGCAACATGCGGTCGTGCATTATCCTGCTGAAATGTAGGGGTTTAGCAGGGATCAAAAAATGGCTCTGAGCACTATGGGACTTAACAGCTATGGTCATCAGTCCCCTATAACTTAGAACTACTTAAACCTAAGTAACCTAAGGACAGCACACAACACCCAGTCATCACGAGGCAGAGAAAGTCCCTGACCCCGCCGGGAATCGAACCCGGGCGCGGGAAGCGAGAACGCTACCGCACGACCACGAGCTGCGGACTAGCAGGGATCGAATGAAGGGTAGAGCCACGGGTTGCAACACATCTGAAATGTAACGTCCACTGTTCAAAGAGCCTTCAATGCGAACAAGAGATGACCGAGACGTGTAACCAATGACACCACATACCATCACGCCGGATGATACGCCAGTATGGCGATGACGAATACAAGCTTCCAGTGTGCGTTCACCGCGATATCTTCAAACACGGATGCGACCATCTTAATGCTGTAAAGAGAACCTGGATTCATCCGAAAAAATGACGTTTTGCCATTCGTGCACCCAGGTTCGTCGTTGAGTACACCATCGCAGGCGCTCCTGTCTGTGAGGCAGCGTCAAGGGTAACCGGAGCCATGGTCTCCGAGCTGATAGTCCATGCTGCTGCAAACGTCGTCGAACTATTCGTGCAGATGGTTGTTGTCTTGCAAACATCACCATCTGTTGACTCAGGGATTGAGAGTTGGCTGCACGATCCGTTACAGCCATGCGGATAAGATGCCTGTCATCTCGACTGCTAGTGATACGAGGCCGTTGGGATCGAGCACGGCGTTCCGTATTACCCTCCTGAACCCACCGATTCCATATTCTGCTAACAGTCATTGGATCTCGACCAACGCGAGCAGCAATGTCGCGATATGATAAACCGCAATCACGATAGGCTACAATCCGACCGTTATCAAAGTCGGAAACGTGATGGTACACATTTCTCCTCCTTACACGAGGCATCACAACAGCGTTTCACTAGGCAACGCCGGTCAACTGCTGTTTGTGTATGAGAAATCGGTTGGAAACTTTCGTCATGTCAGCACGTTGTAGGTGTCGCCGCCGGCGCCAACCTTGTGTGAATGCTCTGAAAAGCTAATCATTTACTTATCACAGCATCTTCTTCTTGTCGGTTAAATTTCGCGTCTGTAGCACGTCATCTTCGTGGTGTAGCAATTTTAATGGTCAGTATTGTACATTCCTGCGCCTGTAGTTGTAGATAGTTCTAAATATTTAGCTTCCTGGAAGCAAAGCACGGGGGCTAATCACCGGAATTGCCACCTTACAATGGAGGAAAGCCTCTGAAACATTTCGTAATTAAAAAATCTAAAATTTGGTAACTGCTTACTTAAAGTTTTTATTTGTATTTTAAAAAGAGAGAATATTCCAACGCAACTTGTCAGATGACACATTCTCAATTCACACTTGTGTACCAAAGATGCCACTCTTGTAAATTCAAAACATAAATGACAAAAATTAGTGATGAATTTAAAAGCAAACGGATACACAGAATACTAATGAAATCGTTACCAGCTAAAACTCTATCCCGTTGTTGCATAAATGGCACTTGTCAGAACGATCAAAATAAAATAAAAAAATCTTGAGGAGGGGTATTATAACAACCTTATTGTTGCGTACTTTAAGCATAAGCATACTTTGATAAGCTGAACATCCTCATCATCACCACCGTCAGCCATTCTTATTCCCTCTACCATTTGTTATCGTCCCCAGCTGTAAACATCCATGTTGCTTCTGAAAGTCCTCTGATGTCACCTAACCAGTTTTCGTTTGGTTTTCGTCTCCGGGAGAGACCTGCCTCAGTCCATCTACTAGCAATTCGCCTGGCCAAGTGTCCTGTCCACCTCTAATTGGTTTTAATGATAGTCATTTTACGTCTTCCACTCCACTTCGTTCACCGATCTGTTTGTTTGTTTGCTTCTCTCTCCCGGTCCCAACTCCATTTCTCTAATTCTCACTGACCAGCCGCTAATTTTCCAGTGTTTTTCACATTAAAAATTCGAAATTGGCAATGCACTCATTGTATAAACTTTCCAGTTAAATCACATCGGAAGCTTAATTTTGTCAAAAGTTCCCGCGGCCATTCTTTCTCTTTTTATTCATTTTTCTGTCCATATAGTTGTCTATAGTTGTCTTTGGATGAAAGAAATATGAAAACTCATCGTCACATTCTGTATTTCGTTGAGTGCTTGGTGTTGCTTTTCTTATGTCATGACATTTGACTGATATGATTTGATCTGTCACTAAATCCTGTCCTGTGCCAACCCCTTGCGCCGTATATCCTGAATTATGCTTCGGATGTAGTCCAGTCTCTTGTCTTCGCCTACAGTTTTTGCCGTCTGCAAGTCCCTTAAATACAGTGGAAGTTATTCCTTGCAGTCCTGTCATTCTGGCGCTTCTTCTTGTCAGTGTTTAGAAATGTTCCTCTCCTCGCCGAAAATGGTTCAAATGGCTCTGAGCACTATGGGACTTAACTGCTGTAGTCATCAGTCCCCTAGAACTTAGAACTACTTAAACCTAACTAGCCTAAGGACATCACACACATCCATGCCCGAGGCAAGATTCGAACCTGCGAACGTAGCGGTCGCGCGGTGCCAGACTGTAGCGCCTAGAACCGCTCGGCCACATCGGCCGGCTCTCCTCGCCGATTCTGCGGAGAATCTCTTAATTTCTTATCATACGAGTCCACCAAATCTTCAGCATCTCCACCTTATAGCTGTGCAGCGTATTCTCACCGAAGGGGCCCGGGCACGATTCCCGACCGGATCGGAGATTTTCTGCGCTCAGGACTGAGCGTTGTATTGTCCTTACATTGGTATCGTCATAATCGACATTAGCTGTTGAGATGACGGAATAGGTATAGCCCAAAAGACAATAAAATAAATGAAGAAATTCAGCATCTTTTTATACTACCACATCTCAAATGCTTCGATCCTCGTTTTTTCTAGTTTTCGCACCGTCCAGAAATTTTATAATTTGGTTTTTGACGAGGGGAAGCGGAGATGACGTGAAGTTCCTTATTGACAGACCTTGCTCAGAGTCCAAAAGCTCGAGAAGTGAGTACGTGTGGCACTTGATGATTCGCCGGTTGATGGGGACCTTTTGCTTGGTTTCGACAGGGACATGCCATCTGCTGACACCGAGCTTAATCTTCTCTGTTTCGTTCATTTAACATTCATGAGTAACAAGGAAAATACAACGGAACACCTCACTGCACAAGCACTCATGTTTCTGATGTTGTATATTGATCCAGAAATAAGGAAAATGTTACTATAATGATATATCGACATTACTGCACCTTGTGTGAACTTAGGCAGTAGAAAAACCGCGAGAAGAGAATGAGAAAAGTGTTTCATGGTTGTACTGATAAAAATAAGGTAAGGTGGTACAAAAGTGAAAGTATTAGATAGTAGTAATGTGGAATAAATAGTTCAGTTTGATGATAGCTGCCTAGAACGATAACGAGTTTATTTGCTTAAGGCAGAACGTACTAGAAGGTGTAAATTGTAGAGGAAGAGGAGAGTTTGATTGATAAACATTTTTGGGAACTGTGTGGTGTATAGAAGGTACCCAAAGACGACTACTTTAATACACTGGCAGGGCATAGAATCAGGTGAAACCAGCTAGTATTTAACAAGAAGGAGAGGGACAACCCGCAGACAAGTTGTAAATAGGAAGGATGGGCATTTTTTCCCAATATGCCGGCTAACCGGTGTAGTGGGTCCTCGTTAACAGGACCGGATACACGCAAAAAAAGGAGAGAGAGAGAGAGTGTTCTGCATAAGCTGAAAGAGTCATCCTCGGCACCAAAGAAAAACTAAATGCCAAAGGTGAAGGGAATAAATGTACAGCCAGTTTGAGTACGCCTGTGCATAGGAGCTTCTCCTCCGCGCCCGTCGATGGGCACAGTCGGGAGGGCAGTCCCAGAACTACCTGTGCTCGCCGTACCGAGAAGCGGTGATACGGCGTGTGCTTTACGGCTTCCCTCAGCCCACGCATCGCCACACATGGTCGTAAACGAGGCGGCTGCTCTACGCTATCCGACACGACAGGCTTTCGCGTTACGTCACGTTTCTCCTCCGTCACGCAATCCGTAATTCAGTATGTGGATCGTAAGACGCGGTTTTCGGTTCCGTTAAACTTAAACTTAAAAAAAATCGAGTTTTCAAATTCGGAATGTAGCAGGGATAGTAATACTGTCTCTGTCACAACGGCAACCCGTGTAGTAGTTAATACATCAAGAGGCAGTTCCGATGTCGAGCACAAGTGTAGTGCCTAGTTAAGTTTGTAAACAGTGAATGTCTTCAAATACAATGCTCTCGACGAAAGAGCCGCATGGCTACAGATCTGTCGACATAGCTGGTTTCCCAGGAACAATGCCCCCGAGCTGAACAGAACTGTCACCTGACGATCGAACAGGCTTCCAAGAACTTTTATGTTAGTGATTGGTTACGTTGTGTTTTTCTTTTCTTTTTTTTTGATTTAAGAAGAGAATATCCAACGCAGCTTTGGAGATGATTTGTTCTCAATCCACACAGTCTACGAAAGGTTCCCATCCTGTAAATTGGAAACATAGACGACTTATTAATGAGCAGTTTTTTGTGTTTTGTTCTGTTTTTAATTTGTTTTTAAATAGACAGTCGAGGAAACAACATACCAAAACTTGCATATGTCATATGTCCTTGTGTGATTTTAGCCTTTTGCGGCGTATAATGATTCCCAAACGTTCTCCATTATTGAGCTCGAGTGGCATCGTCCAGATGGTGCAATATTCAGATGTCATGTAAAGTGGGTCTATTGAAATTTTGCACCCAGAAAATTTCGAGGAAAGGTCCGCTAGTCCTCCCGTCTGAACTACACTAATTGTCCGGCAGGAATAAGAGCCAAGGGCTCTTACGTGGTGTACATGTGAAGAAGACGGAAAATGGTCGACCAAGAACGCGTTTCTACAGACGATAGTAACCAGAGTGTATTTTATTTTCTGTCGGACATTTTCACAAAATTTGTATTTATGAAGCGACCAAACACGACGATGGAAAACTGAAAACCAAATTACAAACAAGAAATTTGAAAATCTTTCTTTTTCTCGTTTGGAAAGGGGTTAGCATGTGAAACATGTAATGTACTTAAGTTATGTCTTCATACTATCTAAAAGGCCAGGTGGGTGACAGTCTGCACGTTGCCTGTCGTCCCACTCCCACCGCTACGTGCTCTCGTTCTCTGTACGCGAATTCAAAATACGAAAAGAATTTTCTTCGCAACTACATTTCTGGATATCATTGTGATTCTTGCCGCTTGGGACACAAGTGATCATTATAAAATTGTGTATTAAGTGAGCTGTCCTGTGAAATGACAGAGTATGCATGATGAAATAACTTAAATAACAACAAACTTTTTGAGGTGACGATGAATTTTTCATATTAAGACAGAGAATGCATCATAAAGGAAAGCAAAGTGGGATTTGAAGGTCAAAAAATCTAGAAGCAGTGCTATACGCTTGTGCAAGAAGGCCTATCGTAGAACGTCATGTCTACTGTCGCTGGCACTCTTCCTCCGACAGCAGGATGCTTATGTTGCGGGCCATTAGCATGATGGCGTTGACAGGGCGGCACACCACCTCGCTGCTGGCATACCGTGGCAGTCAGGGTGCAGGAGGCCGGGACTTGGTGAGCAGGTGGTTTCCAGGAATACCGGGTTGTGGGACAGCAACACATTTTAAATTCTGATGCAAAAAGAGACAGCCAGAGTTGTAATTAAAAATGATGTTTGTATAGTAGGTCACCGGTTTCGGGCCATGCCCATTCTCATATCAACCTATGTACAAAAGTCACAATACAGGGTGGAGAAAAATTGTGTCACGAAATTTTAACCCTGGATAGGATGCCAGTAGGAACCAAAATTATTGATGTTGTGTAGGTCGACAACGCACCATTTTTAAACTACGGAAACTTGGCGCCACGCGCTCCTATTGGCCGTGGGATTGCCCTGATGGCGTTCGTCGGTTGACGGGCAGCGCTAAGGTTGTCGGTTCACACATACACCACGATCTCCGGCAGGCAAAACATTCGCGGTCATGCGTTGTCCATGGCGTCCTGCAACAGGGGAATCCCGTGTCCAATGGGAGCGCGTGGCGCCAAGTTTTCGTACTTCGAAAATTGTGCGTTGTCGACCTACACAACATTAGTAATTTTGGTTCCTATTGGGATCAGTTATAAAGCACTCCGTCTTCAGGCCACAAGTGGCCCATCGGGACCATCCGACCGCCGTATCATCCTCAGCTGAGGATGCGGATAGGAGGCGCGTGTGGTCAGCACGCTGTCCCGGTCGTTATGATGGTTTTCTTTGACCGGAGCCGCTACTATTCGTTCGAGTAGCTCCTCAATTGGCATCACGAGGCTGAGTGCACCCCGAAAAATGGCAACAGCGCATGGCGGCCGGATGGTCACCCATCCAACTGCCGGCCACACCCGACAGCGCTTAACTTCGGTGATCTCACGGGAACCGGTGTATCCACTATGGCAAGGCCGTTGGCACGGCATTAGTTATACAAGGTTAAAATTACGTGACTAAATTTTTCTCCACCCTGTATATCCGAACATATTTTTACATTAAATACGAGTGCAAAGCATAAATGGATTGCATATCGCAACCACTACATAACAATGTTTGCCAGGTAAAATGCCTGTCCAAAATAGAATAAAATTGGTGCATTTGCGTATGGGCCCAACTAATGTTCGTTAACGAATGATACTGGTTGACTTAGACAGGTGGCACCCTCTTGTCTTAAAAACATTCAACAGTAGTTATGAATTGTTAACGTCAGGTCTTTTTTTTTTCTTTTTTAACAGCCTATATATGTTGGCATTGAAGATTGTTTACGCGCCCTGGTATGCGCACCGACGGGAGATTCCAGCGCGTTGGCCGGGAGGAAGGCTGGAGGGCGGCCTAACGACCCAGATAGCAGAGGGGGCGGGGGAGGGGGCGAAAAGATTAGGATCCCGGCGCGGCGTCGCGTGTGTTTACGCGGAGACGGCCGGCCCGGAGCCACGTGGCCGGCAAATTGCGGTCGGTAACCCGGCGCCGGCGGGCGGCACCCCAGCGGCGCCCCGCGGCCTTGAGCTGCCCCGGTAGGGCCGCGTTCGTTCCTCCCGGCAGCGAGCAGCGCCGTAACGCTGGCCGGCGTGCGCCCGCCACCGCCACCGCCGCCGCGCCGCCTTATCGCGCCCGATAGCGCGGCCCTGCTCCCGTTAACTGTCCTGTCCTGTCCTCTCCTGACGCACGCCGACCACTCTGCGCGGTGTAGTCTTGCCGTGGCACACATGTCACACTGCTGCTTCCTCCTCCCAACACACTACCCACGAGGGTTGTTTGGTAAGTCTGGCAAAAAAGGAAGAGAAAATGTTTGTGTCGGAAACAACCTACCTTAATTCTGGATATAATTTCCTTTGGGGGAATATACTCTTGGTGCAGCGATCCTCCAGCTTTTTCATCCCTTCGCAAAAATATGTTTTGACAAACCCTGTAAATTGCTTCCTCATTTGATGAAAATACCTTTCCAGCAAGCCGAAGTTTCGAGGTAGGAAACAGGAAGAAGTCACTTAGGGCTAAATCTGGTGAATAAGGTGGATGAGGAACCAATTCGAAGTCCAATTCATGCACTTTCACCTTCTTACCGCAGATGTGTGGGATGGTGCATTATCCTGGTGAAAGAGCAATTCTTTGCGTGCCATTCTCGTTCTTTTTTTCAGCCCAGTTTCAGACGATCCAACAATGAAGCATAATAGGGTTCAGTTATGGTTCGGCTTTTTTCCAAGTAATCTTTGAAGATTATTCCTTGGGAATCCCAAAAAGACAGTGGCCATCACCTTCCCAGCAAACAAAACGGTCTTTGCCAGCTTCGGTGCACTTTCAGCAGCCTTTATCCATTGTTTTGACTGCTGTTTTGGCTCTGGTGTGTAATGGTGGATCCAAATTTCATCAACAGTCACAAATCGGCGCAAAAATCGCGGATTGCGAATAAATATCGCCAGAGATTGTGTTGAAATGTTGTGCTGGATACGCTGTTGAGCAAATCGATTGGTTCTTTCGCACGAGGTGTGGTCTAGAGTGAACCAAATCTGTATGAAATCTTATGGGACTTAACTGCTCAGGTCACCAGTCCCTAAGCTTACACACTACTTAACCTAGATTATCTTAAGCCCGGGGGAGGACTCCAACCTCCGCCGGGACCAGCTGCACAGTCTATGACTGCAGCGCCTTAGATAGAGTGAACCGTCGGCAGCTTATAGCACCATTAGTTCATGGGAGGTTTCTGAGAGTACCTTGATTTTATGACGCAGGTTACCATGTGTGGGGATGGCCACTTTATTTTTTGGCGCAGAGGGGATGGCCACTTTTACACTTTCTATTCGTGTCAGATCGGCGATATTCGTAATATGGTATTCTCGGGGAACTTAGATATTTTGACAATATCATTATGCCTTACCGAGATCCAGAGATTCAGAGCTACCGCACGCAGAAAACGGAAGAAACCAGTGTTTAGCCGATTTTGCACCGTGGGCCGTAACTGTCTAAATAACTAACCGAAGTGGCTTGAATTTTAATTGTACATTCTTTGGACTTTCGTCTAGAAACGCCATTTTCCCGTTTTCGAACATCTGCATCCGTTATCAAGATACACCTGAAAAGTTATCATTTTTTGGAATCAGCTGTGTAATTTCTGTTCGCGGCAAATCGTCGAGATGTTTGCATTTTAGTGAGGAAAGCGGAATACGGGTTAAGGAAGGTGATTTCCCACTTTCCTGTCAGAGTCTGTTAAAGAGCGACATATTCCACTTTGATGTGCTCCGACAGGAGCATTTTTCCACCAGATCCCTTCTCTTTTCTACTACAGCAATGTGTGCTTGCGTACGTAGAACGAATTCCAGAGCTCAGTAATGTTTTGATAGTTCATTTATGTACTTGGACATTTTATGTACTTCGATACATATAAACAATGAAAGAAAGAGCGGGAGCATTTTGCCAGAGGTCTCCGAGTCACGCATTGAACCTGGCCGTCACATGCCGTGAGGTCAGCGTGACTATAGCACCAAATGGGGCTGGCCCCGAAACACGAGGTATTTGAAGGAACGGTAAAAAAAAGTGTGTGTTAATCAGCGAGCAGTTGCGGCGTACTGTGGTGATGTTCGTCATTACAACATGGCCCAGAGACAACATTTCGATTACTTCACACTGGGACGGATCATCCGGAAACTGCGACGAAAACGAAGCGTGACGAGTGTAGCTCATGAGTAACAGGACTGCAGAGCACGCAATCTCACGCTCCACAGTGTCACAGCACTTCGTGGAGATGGTCTCCTTGTCTGACGACCAGTACGTTGTGTCCCGTTGCCACCTGGAAAGCTGAAGATAATTTCTAAAGGAGAAACCATATTAGAAATCTTGAACCATACGAAGAAAGCTGATAAACTAAATACTCGTACAAATGAAACAGCGGATAATTTCAAACAGTTTTATGTAGTGGCCGCCAGTATCTCTTACGTTACATCAGAAACAACTTTTGAAAGTGAAATTTTACTTTATACATTAAACATGTGTATCCATCAGTACCATTCTATTTGGAAATAGATCAAGAAGTTACAATTGATCGCGGATTTACGAAAAGAGCGGCGTGTTCCGTACAGCTATACCGCGTTTCGTCTCAGACTGCCTGATAGTTCTTTTGAACTGTGTCCTTCTTTTGCGTTACATACTTGAGATATAAATGATCGACGGAACTCCTCCTTGCGTCAAAATGCACAGAATGAATAATGGCGGAATACATTGTTCTTGTGTGTTTGATGCAAGGTGCTTTGCGTCGTTTCCAGCCGTGCAGTGGGTCCACGCCCAAGTAAGCTAGATAAATACACCAGAGGTTTTGCTGCTGAAACGAGTGAGGTCAGTAGGAACAGGCAGGCGGCCGGGGTAGGTGTTTGGACAGGTGTAGCCGCATCTCGCATCTGGGTCTTCCGCGCAAACAGATCTTCCGCAGTCCAGCCCCGTGACCAGCAAACACTCCACACCAGTTCCCCAGCCTCAGAGGCGAGCCGAGGCGGTGCTTGTGCAGTGAACGGAAACGTTCCATTTATGGGAGGTGATGTTAGCTGCGTTTTGTTGATCCTCGTCGACGGTAGCCTCGTCGTCGTGTCATAGGGAGTCAGTTGTTCCGATCATAGAATCTCTGTCTTTCGAAACGGTACTGTCAAAGTGATAAGCCAAACAAGCTTCGTCGTGTTTCTGTCACTGGGACTCGGAGGATGAGTCAGAAAGGGGTTGAAGGTGAACGTCAGCAAAAGTAAAATAAGTATGATGGAGAGTAGTCGAATTTAACCAAGTCATGCTCAAGTAGATTGGAATGTTAGACACCAACCGTTGTAAATCAGGTGTGCTAATTGCGCAGCAAAATAACTGACGACAGTATGTGTAATAAGGATATAAAACATAGAATGGCGGTAACAAAGGAAGGTTTTCTGGAAAGGACGTAAAACTTATATTGTCAGCAGCAAGGAAAGGAAGCTAGTTGCACTGAAAATTGACTCATGTTTCCATTCGGATGCAAAAGTTAATTAGTTTCGAACATCCACTGTAAGGCTTGTGCAGAACATTATCAAAGCAGTCATCATACTGAGGACAGAAACAGCAGGCCAGGCAATGGCTTCACATTTCTTATTTATCACGTCATTTTCCTTCAGGTGCAAAAAAAAAATTTGCAAACTTGTCAAACGTCCCTGACAGACGGTTCTAGTGCAGAAGTCAGCTGGGAAGGTCATGCTTTCAGATTTTTGGGACTGTTATGGAATCATCGTCACAAATTACCTTGCCGTGGGTCAAACCATGACTGGCAGATACTTCAGCAATTTTCTGGACACGTTACCTAAGCTCTGACTAAGAAACGACACGATATGTTTTCCACAGGAGTTCATCTTCTAGCTGACACTGCACCGACTCTCCCAAATTTCAGTTGACAAAATGAGGGCACGTGGGTCTGAGATCTTGCGGCATCCGTCTTATTCTCCAGATCGCAGACATGTGGCTTTTCTTGTCCCCAGAAATGAAGAGTCTGTTGGGAGGTCGCCGATTTGACAATACGGATGGCGACATTAAGGAAGTGCAGAATTGTGCAAGGCAAAATCTTACTTCTGCAGTCGGGGCATTCGGAAGATCAAGAAAAACGAGTGACTATATAGAGAAGAATTAACAACACCAAATTGTGAGGGTACGGTACCATCCCACGGCAAGATATTTGATGGTTCAGATGGCTCTGAGCACTATGGGACTTAACATCTGTGGTCATCAGTCCCCTAGAACTTAGAACTACTTAAACCTAACTAACCTGAGGACATCACACACATCCATCCCCGAAGCAGGATTCGAACCTGCGACCGTAGCAGTCGCGCGGTTCTGGACTGAGCGTCTAGAACCGCGAGACCACCGCGGCCGGCAAGATATATGACATCAGTTAGTGGTTTAAATGACTAAGTTATCGGTCCAGCACGCCATAGAGCGTGTACTACAGCTACCTCTGCTTTAGCCGAGGTCAGAGGTACGAAATAATCTGTGACTGCAGACACTGCTTTTTAGGGGACAATAATTGTTGTCACTCGACACGAGCACCGAGCGGGATAGCGCATTGGCGGGCACACTGGACTCGCCTGCGGGAGGACGACGGTTCAAACCCCGTTCGGCCATCGTGATTTAGGTTTGACCGTGATTTCCCTAAATCGCTTAAGGCAAATGCCCGGATGGTACCTTCGAAAGTTCACGGCCACTTCCCTTCTCCATCATTCCCTAATCCGAAGTTGTGCTCCGTCTCTAGCGACCTCGTTGTCGACGGGACGTTAAACACATATCTCCTTCCCCTCCTTGACACGAGCATGAGTGGAGTAGTTGCGGCGGAACGATATAGGAACTATGTCGAAGCAGTGCACTGGCCGGCACTGTTAGACAGTTTCGCTAATGATTTCTTAAATGGCTATTCTCGCCGCGGGGGTTACCGTATAAGTTTCACCGTGAACGCGATCGGTAACATATGGTGGCATGTAGAAAATAGCTTAGCTGTGTGTAATTAAAAGTATTCGTAATTCATATGTATCCTTAATAAAACATACAATTCGTGATCTCTTAAGAATCATTGTTCCCAGTCGATTCAGCCATCATCGGCGTCCCTAAATGATCAGCACTTGCAGTTGTTAATTTTTGAATTTATGGAGAAAACTGAACCAGATATCGTCGTAATATAACAGTCCAGTTATGTTATATGTGCATATCGATGACAGGGACGTCGAATCCTGCAACAATCTCGAATCCGGAGTGCGATGACCAGCGTGAACGTATGGTCAGTGAAGTTGGCATTTTCAGCAATACCTCAATTTTTCAAGCAACCTTGTATAGGAGAAGGAGTAAAAACAGTGGACAATTTTGTCGTCACCTGCAGAGTCACGCTCGTTTCACAACACTTTCCGCAAACGTGACGTCAAATTGACGTCAAGTTTCGACCGTGTGATCGGCTATCGATTTTGTGACAAGGAAGAATATGAATGTTATTGCTTCTCGGTTCACTCGCAGCAATTCAAGCTGTCTTCTTAGGTTCCCGCGAAGACACACACTCGGAAATCGCTAAATGTTTACTTCGTCCCTCGTTCTCAAATCAGACGGAGTATAAATATTGCACGACATAGTTGTATTATATTCATAACAAAGTCGAGAACGCTTTAACAACGCCAGCATGAAAAAAAAATTGTATGTGACGGCATGCGAACCCACAACTTTCGACTCTTTAAACCACGTTAAAATGGTTCAAATGGCTCTGAGCACTATGGGACTTAACATCCGACGTCATCAGTCCGCTAGAACTTAGAACTACTTAAACCTAACTAACCTAAGGACATCACACACATCCATGCCCGAGGCAGGATTCGGACCTACGACCGTAGTGGTCGAGCGGTTCCAGACTGAAGCGCCTAGAACCGCTCGGCCACCACGGCCGGCTCTTTAAACCACGTCATTATCCATTGCGCTAGCACCACTTAACCGTATGTTGAAGCATTATTAAATGACATTTAATGATAATGGTGACTTGTTTGTGATGAATTTTCAGTGCTCAGTTACCTTGCAACGACATGCTACGCATTATAAAACAAGTCCGTTTCGTGCTTAGTTTGTAAATTATTGACAATAACAACTGACTGCTAAGTGAGCATTTTCGTACGAAGGCATTAAGCGTTTACAAATCTGTATGTGACATTTTATTATAGCAATAACAATAATGAATGACGTGTTTTTGTAAACCTATGGTAAGCGCGCCTGAAGTTTTGTGGGAGGCCCGTGTCGAACACTAACGAAAGTCGATAGGCGATCATGCCGTTGTCGATATTGCGTGTGACGTCAAAATGAAGTGACATATGCGGGAAGTAGTGTGAAACGAACGTTACCCTCACCTACACTGCACGGAACGCCCGACGAGGGGGGGAAAAAAAAAAAAAAAAAACCTGAAGGTTCCCAACATGTCTCCCGTTCAGGTAACTGTACAGATCTTGCATGGCTGGATTAACTTAGGAGTTAGCATGTAGGCGTGTAGGCTCCTGTATGTTGCCTGCGAAAATCCATTTCTACCGCCACCACTTGCGCAGCCACGTGCTCGTGCTGTAGCTTCCCGACGCGCATTCGCTATGTGTGTTGTGGTGTGGAGTGGCGCATCTGCTAGAAACTGAAAGTGCGCCCCGGAGAGGCCGGAGCGCCGTGGCTGGCTCCCTGGTGGCGCTGGCCGCGACCGCAATTGCTGCCGCCCGGAGCGGCATTGCTCGGCGCGGCTGGTTCCATTTCAATAACCGGCTTGGCGAGCCGGGCCGCTTTCCGCTGTCCGCCGTCTGCCGCGAGCGCCGCCTCCGAGCCTCCGCTGCAGCTCACCCCCCCCCCCCCCCCCCCCCCCCCCCCCCCCCCCCCCCCCCCCCCCCCCCCCCCGGTTTCCGCCCACAGCCCCTGGCCGTGCCGAGCCCCTGCTTCCATACTGACGGCCAACAGGTTGTTGATGACAGAAAAACAGCTGAAGCGCCACCGGTTTTCAAGGAGGACAACACCGTTCGTCAGCGCTGCAGTCGCTTCCCGACACACACTCTCTCTCTCTTTCTCTTTCTCTCTTTCTTCCCCCCTCGCCGTTTATTATTGGTGCGGAATGTTGTAGCGGTGACTTAGTAGAGGAAGTTTCACGTAGGGACTAATGTCCAGAAACGACATCCAATGACGCTACAGAGCGTCAACGTTATGGGCTCCGGCGTCTGTAAATGTATGTATACTGTGTACTGGGTGATTCCGTGATGGCATTACAAACTTTCAAGCATCATGGAGAAGGATAAGTGTATCAATGCGAGGTAAGGGTCCCAGTAACAGAAATGAATGAATCGAAAGTTATAATCTAAAACCGTTCTGATACCTTTGGTGGTGGAAAACATGAGCTAGTTAAATCATAGGGTAGGAAACTTTCAGAGGTGGTAGTACGCACCAAAACGAGAAAAAAAGTCCAGTGAACATAGGCTGTAAAGTGCATACCTAAGAAAGCATGAGCACTTGTTCATCATCGCTAGTGTCAAACCCATCTTCTCAATTGAACAAGTGCTCATACTTTGAGGAGCTAAGAGCACTTGTTCTTCTTCGCTAGTGTGCAACCCATCTTCTCTACTGAACAAGTGCTCATAGCTGTTATTGTACTCATTTTGCAACCCATGTTTTATAGACTTTTTTCTTGTTTTTGGTCCATATTACTAACTCTGAAAGTTGCCTACCCTACAGTCTTAGCAACGACAGTACCAGCACATATATTCCACTGCCAGAGGTATCAGAACGGTTTTCACTTATAATTTTCGACTCGGTCGTTTCCGATACAGGAACCCTTACCTCAGATTTATACATTTATCCTTCGCCATCATCCTAGAAAGTCTGTAACATCAAACGGGGAATCACACTACGTATACATACATTTACAGACGCTGGTACCTATAACATCGACGCTCTGTAGCGTCGTTGGATGACATATCCGAACATGGGTTCCTGTGTAAAACTTGATATACTAAGCCCCCCCCCCCCCTACAGCCTCTACAGATGTGTGACATGAATTATGAAACACTTGGTATACAAGAGGAAAATCCAAAGTTTTTAATCATCGATTCGAAAAAAAATAAAGTTAGGTAATTAATTTCTTGTACTCTCCGGTTTCTCCCGGTCTATTAATTCATCGAACAGCCCATCGACGTACTGCCGCTTCCTACTGTTCAGCGGCCGATTAGATGTTTCGTTATCATCAGCTGCGCCTCGCGGACAGATCACTTACAGAGCGTCCAGTGTGGAGGTTATAAAATAACGGAACTCTTGCTGTAAAACATTTTATTTAAAAACAAACATATTTAGTCACTTGTACCCTCAATATGCTCCCCTCCTCTGTCCCTACAACGTTCCATGCGAATTTTTCGTTGATGGAAGCGGTGCTGGATGTCTTCCTCTGCCGGCCGCGGTGGTCTAGCGGTTCTGGCGCTGCAGTCCGGAACCGCGGGACTGCTACGGTCGCAGGTCCGAATCCTGCCTCGGGCATGGGTGTGTGTGATGTCCTTAGGTTAGTTAGGTTTAAGTAGTTCTAAGTTCTAGGGGACTTATGACCTAAGATGTTGAGTCCCATAGCGCTCAGAGCCATTTGAACCATTTTTTTTGTCTTCCTCTGTGAGCTCCGTGCTGATGCATGTTGCTTATCCTTTCGCTGCTTCAGCGGACTGAAATCTTGTTCCTTTTAATGTAGATTTGACCTTGGGGCATAGATAAAACTCATGTGGTTCTACGTTTGGTGAATCAGTAGGGTGGTCCAACACTGGGACGTCGTACTTTGGTAGAAACCTCGTAACAGACAGTGCAGTATGAGCCAGTGCGTTGTCTTCATGCAGAACCTGTGATTCGTTACTCCACAATTCGGGTCGATTATTTCGTATTTTCTAAGAGACTTGAGCAAGAACCTCAAGATAGTAATGTTGATTAATAGTTTGACCTTCAGGAGCCCAGTGAAGATACATAATTCCATGAATATAGAAAAAAAAAAAACGATCATATCGCGTAGATTCTTGATTTATTAAGTCCAGCCATTTTCGCTCTCGGGAAGTCGGGCCCTTCCAGTGCATGGATTAGCGGTTAGTTTCTAGATCGAAAGTGAAAACCAAGTTTCGTCACATGTCATCACTCTTTTCAAGGAATTGACATCAGTTTGAGTTGTATTCCATTCAGTTTTTGATGTTGAAGGGAGTCCCGGGAGTGAGTAATGTTCAGCGTCTTCTCGGCCATCTTGGAAACGCTCAAACCACTCAAAAACTCACATACATCACGAACAGTCGTCGCCATACACTTCTGTCAGTAAAAGATAGGTTTCAGTAGCAGCTTTTCAAGTTTCATGTGAAACTTCTCGTCAGTTCGTTGTTCTATTACTACATTTGTCATTTTTCCAGCAAAACAAAATAACAGCTCTCGCACTTATGAGGGCCACGGCCACACTGATTTGTCTGCAGACACCAAAGATGCCGCATTCAACGGAGAAGACTTCACACTTCACAGCTGTTGGTCATTCATCGTTGGTGCATGCGTACTCATCAGTCCCGTTTCTTTACAGCCACACCTCGTAGGTCAATGGTGCGCTACTGCGGGAGGCAACAGATGGGAGTCGCGCGCTGTGTAAACCGATGCACACACCGATCTGACGTCGGGGATTCTCCCAAACTGAGGGCCGTCAGCACCACCAGGAAACACTCACAGCCCGGATGAACGATCACGAGGAACGTTCAAAGATGGTCGAAAGTTAGAATGCAGACAATAGACGCCATCGTAGACGAAAGGATGTTGTGAGAGGGAAAAATGGCAGGTGATGAGGCAGGAACGCACGAGAAGACGAAGGTGTCAAGTTGATAATGCCAGCAGTTCTGGCCAGGGGAAATCTTTTACTGTCTGGAAAGACTCACTGTGGGGTTAAGAACCACCCACCTATCAAAGGGGTGACGATCGGATGTCAAAAAGCAGTGTAGCCTACAAGTTGAGAATACCCAAACCTTTACCAAACTTCTTCTCGTTTGCGACCCCCACAAAATGATGTCCCTTACTACATCTTCGCTGTTCATGCAGTAAAACAGCCACATGAAGCATGTGGTTTTAATTTATTACTCCTTTACTACTAACGGTAGTAAAGACAGTATTCCTCTATACCACTGAATGTACCAGAAAAATTGCATCATTCTATGACACTTAGTTCAAGAGATACAACGTTATAAACACTGAATGTGTCAAAAACTACCACATCATGCAAGGAGTTTAAATTTTACTTCGTTGCTACTAACTCTGTTCGCAGTATTTTTTGCAGACACTATCTCCACATACGCCGCTGAATGTACCTAGAAAAATATATCATTGTGCAGTACATAGTTCAGGAGATACAGCTCATAAACATTAAGCTGCGTGAAAATAAAACTGCAGGGTGAAATTAGCTAGACATACAGGCGAAATATGTTAAATACGTGTGAAGTATATTAGACATGTACTTACGCGAGCAATGCCACGGATATAAAGCTTAACCTAACCCCCTGGAACGATTTGAATCAAATTTGCTACCCATATTAGTTACAATATGGAAAGAAATATCGTAGAGATGAGAACCATCGTATTGGGGTGAGGGTGGTAACATGGAGAGAGAAGAGAAGACGAGTAGATGGACACACAACGAGGGGAAAGAGGAGATACGAACAGATAGGAGGAGGAGGAGATGGACAGAGGAAGGAGAGAGAAGGAGATGAACAGAGGCAGGAGGAGGAAGAGGTAGGCAGAGAGATGCGGGAGGAGGAGATTGACAAAGAGAGGAAGGAGATTGACAAAGAGAGGAGGAGGAGGAGATTGATAAAGGTAATGGGAGGAGAGGAGAGACAGGGGGAGGAGCAAATTGACAGAGAGGGGAGGAGATGGACAGAGAGAGGAACAGTAGGATATGAACGGAGAGTGGGGGTGGTGGAGATGGATAGAGAGGAGGAGGGCTGGAGACGGAGTTGAAGATGGGAGTTAAAAGAGGTGAGAAAGAGTTCGTGGGGAATAAGACAGAGAGGAAGGAAGAGGTGAACAGAGACAGTGAGAGGGAAGAGGGGGAGATGAACAGAAAAAGGAAAGAGGATATGGGCAGAGAGGGAGGAGAGGATGGAGCGGGAGAGGGACTTGGAAGGGGGAGGAGGTGGTTTATTTGAAGAAAAGATGGACAGAGAGCGGTGGAAGAAGGAAATGTACTAACAGAAGACTGGAATAAATACATATCCCGGCACCACCAGATACTCAGGTAGCAAATCAATAAAAATAAAAACAGAAAGATCAGTTCAGCGCACATGGCAATGGCGATACTTCTGATGCTGTAACATTGTGCCCTCTGAATATTATGAACCGACAGTACATGCGTGGACTATTCGATCACATAATTCCAAAAAAATGTTCAAATGTGTGCGAAATCTTATGGGACTTAACTGCTAAGGTCATCAGTCCCTAAGCTTACACACAACTTAACCTAAATTATCCTAAGCACAAACACACACACCCATGCCCGAGGTAGGACCTGAACCTCCGCCGGGACCAGCCGCACAGTCCATGACAGCAGCGCCTTGGACCGCTCGGCTAATCCCGCGCGGCTCACATAATTCCTTCTTTAATTGTAGGAGCATGTATACAGAGCTGGCAAACAACGAAATCCGTGCGCAACAGTGGCGTAGCACGCCACCAGAGAAACTAAAATGAAATGGAGTATCATTCAGTAATTAGTTTGAAGATGAAGAACGCTAGAACAGACCACGCCGAGATGGTCGAAGTGCACGGCAGAAATACGGTGACTTATGTCTCGAAGCTCCTTTCGCCGGAGGTCTATTCAACACACTCATTTTCGAGTGCTCACCTACATAATGAACATTTATAAGACTTACTTTCCATTGACACTGGTTCACGCGGCTCCCCCCGTCGTAGGATAGAGTCATCCCTCGGACGTGGGTGTGTGTTTGTTGTCATTAGCGTTAAGATGGATTAAGTACTGTTTAAGCCTAGGAACCGATAACCCAGCAGTTTGGTCCCATAGGAACTTACCATAAGGTTCAAATTTTACTTTCCATTGGACAATACAGATCCATGGTCTTTTTGTGAAATGCCGAGTTTAATGTGCGTCTTCTTAAGACTTCTTTTTTCAGTATCGAATTAAAGTTGTCGAAAACGATTTATACTGTCTTCTAGCAAGTAGACCTATCCATCTCCGTGGCTTATGATAAGAAGCTGATGTTTATAGAACATTACTAATAATTGACTGACATAAAACTAGACTTACAGTTGCTTCATCTTACTATACGAGAGTTAGTTATAAAGTTTTAATCATCACCTCGAACATATAGGAAGTTAGTAATTATTTTTTGGCGCAGTCACTGATAAACTCGAGTGTGGTGCGGGAATTTGTATTCACCAGCAGTGGAAATGCTGTATTTGGGTGAGCCCAATCAGGACGGCTTAAGGAATCATCTGGAATGATCTGACATTGCTGTTACATTTCCGTTACTGCCAAAACCAAAATTACCACACGATACCTACCACAAAAGGGCTGCAGCATTTTGTCTTGCTTCATCTACCGCCATCTGACGGCTCTGCAGGCACATACCTACATACAAACAAACAAATTAATCTCATAACTTCATTTTCTTTACAGGTGATATTTAAAATTTAATAACTGTCCGTCGTATGTACACTTAGCACGGATTACTTCCTGCACTGTGCAGCTTTGAGAAGCTCCAGGAAGGAGCATCTCTGTATTGTTGGTTGCCTATATCGGACGCTCGGTAACGTCTAGTGTGCTTGCACTTCATATTTCGGGACGAAGTCCGTCGCTTATAGCTTTGACTGCTGCAATATCATAGTCGATCTGGTCTTAATGACTCGATAAAAAGCGAATAGACTGATTCGCTACTACGCTGAAAATCATCATTCCTATTAAAGAAAATTGGAAGTGGTGAAGAATGAGATAGTTATGTTCAGCACATTCTTTTTGTCATTTATGTACGATCGCCGTTCGAGAAAGTCACAGTTTTGATACGGTTCCAAATGCTAGATTTTACATCATGAGATGTGTAACATGTTCTGCAAAACTCCATTATCATGTTGCAGTGCACTTGCTTTCATATATGTTTATTCTTATTTTAATGCTACGTTATTTCCTGGTTGTGGGCAAAACATTCAGTTTGAGTAAAGGAAGGCTTGAAATAAATACAGAAGGTGTACATCACCAGTCGGAATCCCTTAACAGTTGGTTTCCGAGGACGTGTCCAGTTCATGTTTGCTACTTCCCTAAGAGCTTGCCCCCCAACACGTCTTGGGACCGATAGCAGCTTTTCTTTCAGTTTTTGACACCGATGTATCTAACATTAGCAGAAAGGCTGGGGTTCTGGCTTGAAATACGAATATGTATTGGACACCTTGTACGTCAGACGAAATTTCATTAGTCCCACCCTCTAATTTATGGAACAGTTTCCTTGTGGAACACAATTAGCAAGTGGATCGTTTGGGCATGTGCTAACGGGCTAGGGAGGTCATTGATGTGGTAGGTGACGGAACATCTGGCTAGCGAGCGCATCAATCCCGTAACTGGGGATCAAAAAGTGCTTCGACACCTTTTCTCCTCTTTTCCAACAGATTTGTAACCGTATAACATGTCGCTTAGTTGGTACTGACGTGTTCGCCACCTTCTGAGACGTCCGTCAGCACCTGAGCTGTTCTATTTCGGGAATATCCCTTCCCCTGCTTTGCGCCCATGACAGCAACGAGTGCAGGTGGCTTGACGTACAGATTGTGTATCTACCACATCAATACGAAACTTGTCACCTACTTCAAAGACAGTGAGCAGGTGACTTCCAGCGTAGAAAGTGGTCCTAATTTTGTCACCCCTTTGCATCTGACGTTGTTCATTATTTTCCGGTTGAGAGTAATCTAAAGTTCTTGAACGAAGGGCCTCTGCTAAAGATATTATCATGTGTGTGAATACTCGATTTAGAAGTTTGCAGATCGGGACGCTGTGACCTGGCTGGCAGTTGATACTGTAAAACATCAGAGAAGTGTCAAATTGAGCAAAAATAAAATAGAAGAACATTCGAAGAGACCAGGTTTCAGTTCACTGGATCAAAATAAAAATCTTAGTATTATCAACTTAAGGTAGGCTTGGACACCATGGAAGGTAAATATTGTACCACCATGCTTTCCTCCCACCTGTGGATAGAATTATCAAGTCAGAGGCATTTCCAGTGTTACAGTTTATTGGTTTTGCTAGACATAGCGAGACAGGGATCTTAGGGACAAGTGACCACGGCACAGCGAAGCACAAAAAGTAAAAGCGATGCTTCTGAATGAGGTTGCATAATATTTTCCGAAGTCTTCGATGATCGTGATTCGAGGAACGAAAATCAGTGGGCGGAAACCATAGTATGAGAGCCCTTGCCTTATTCGCTACATTTCACAATGGCAACAATGTTCTTCGTAAGTGCTTCTGTCCTACATTAGCAGGTCCACACACGTCGAAATGTCACAGCGTTTGATTAGTCGTTCCACAATATTTTCTGCTCCTGTAGACTCAATAGGCCTTGCTACATAGGGTTTCTGAACGATTTACAGGTATTGAAAGCTTATGATCGTGGTTTCTAACGAACTTTGCCAGTTGACGTGACCAGTTGCCAATTGCATTAACACCTATTATATGTGTGTGAAAATTTCTGACATCGGTGTTAACGTTTGTCGAGTTTTTGCAATGAAAACAGCTGAGACTACTGCGTCGTCTGCAATAGCGAACTGAAGATATTCCGTGACATTTGCTTGACCCCTTAAGCTAAAAGAAAGGTCAGAGGGCAGCACATTTGTTCGGGTGTTGCTGTGGCAGCTTTCAAAGATGTTTATATTCTTTCGTAGCTGTTTATATTGACTCATCGTAAGAAATTTCGACTGACACGCATTTTGCAGGTAGTTTCACGTTATTAAAATCGTATGTATGGTCATGTGTAGTACTTGTACGGGAAACACATAGGGTCCAGTCTTTGGATAAACTATAATTGTTTCAAGATAACTCTTTCAATAAAGTAAAAACAGCAACCAGCTAATTATTGGGAACGTCACCGGTTTCGAAGGGACAGTTTATCTTCAGACAGTTATTCAGAATTGAAATTATGCTGTACATCTCACATTTGCTGATTACGGAAAAAGTGGCTGTCTTATTATAAATGGACCTAACAACGAGTTATAATAGCATAAAAAATACTAAGATGATAAATTAGTTGGTTTTATGTTATTTACATAGAAAATATTGCTTCTTTTTATTGCACTGTTGGCTGCTGTGGAAGAAGTGCGTAATTCACCATGTACTAAGTAAGATTTAAAAATTTCTTGAACGTGGAAGCCATGGATAGTGTATACACACACACACACACACACACACACACACACACACACACACACATTATCATGTGCGTGAATACTCGATTTAGAAGTTTGCAGATCGGGACGCTATGACCTGGCTGGCAGTTGATACTGTAAAACATCAGAGAAGTGTACAATATGTACAAAGATGTCACGACACAAAATTCGCTGGGCATACAGGACGCAGGTATCACAGTAAATGTAGTGTACAATAACGAGTATTAATTTTAACTAATGGAAACGGACGGAGAATACCAGTTCAACTTAAAAAATGTTATAGCAGTAGATGTTCTGTTGAATTTTTTAAAAGACAGAAGTGTGGCAAACCTGTATACAGAAAATATTACGGAGGTAGGTATGACAGCTTGCTGGCAATTTGCGTTATGATAATTATTATACACATTCTTTAGTAGGAAGATGGTGCCAATTTATGGAAAATGTAAGTGAATTTAACTATAGTATTATGAAAATTCTTTAATTGCAGTGGGGTCAACAGTCATGAAAAAGTTTTTTGAATGATATCACTTTCCTGCACTGGCTGTTACTATTGGGGTTAAACCATTTTTTGATTTCATATTGTTCACCCCTATGTAGTTTCGACTGTGTGGACATTCTTAACTGTCTGCAGTACATGTCAGACATAACATAATTAAATTCAAAGAATACGGGAACCAGTAGTTGTTTGGTCGACAGAATAAAAAGAGAACTTACAGAGTATAACCCTTTAAATCCACATACTTGGATTACAGTCAGCATACTTACGTATGTCACGCCTGAAGCACAGTAAAATAAACGCAAAAAATAAGTAGAGTTATATATGGTAAGTATACAGAAAGGGAGGATACTACACATCAAAATATTTAATTACGTTGCTCAATTTTAGAATTGTAGGCATAACAACAAGTGTTACAAAACTATTACAAATTATAGCCAAGTGCAAGTGAGTACTGAAATATGAAAGCGACACCTCGTGACTTTGTTCAGAGATAAACCTAAACGAAAAGATATGCTCTGTGTGTAATATTCGTTAACCGTGAAACTGACATAATATATGCGTGTCATGGAGTGTTTGTTTATTATATTTGCAGAGGTTCATGGGATATGCCCTAAATACATTTATCATAACACTGAAATAATTAATAGTTGTTCGAATAAAACATTCCAAATAACATTTGTCCAATTTTAATTGGTTACAGAGATACAGCTGTTAAAATGTAATCCAAACAAATACTGACAGAGGGTGTTAAGCAAAATCAAATGATTAAGTTCAAGTTCAAAGTTAATTTTCATAAATTTCACATCCTACTTCAGTACTGTTTCGAATTCTGTGTAGCTTTTGTGAGGTTGCCTTAGCGTCCTTTTATGAGGACTGCTGTATTCAGAAACGGAACGACCAGGTCGTCTGTTATGTTTACTTTCTGTTTGTAGATATCGTCTTTTAGCCTCACCAACAGGCAAAAATGTAAGGGGATTATCGTCTGGAGACCTGGTTGGCTAAGATACGTCGTCATTTCTGGCGGACCATGTTCTGGGGGAATGTTAAGATTTAGATGTTGCGTAACCTGGCGACTAGAATGTGCAGCGACCCAGTCATACTTTTAAGAACATACCCATCCTTATAACCAAAGAAACCTCTTCCAATAACCTGGAAGCTCCTCTCAATAAATCAAACCAACGTAGCTGTGTAAGGCGATGCGGTAACACAACAAGTCCAATCAACTGATTAGCTATCATACCACACCGCACATTAACAGAGAAGATTTCTTGAAAATCTGTCTCCACAAAGGCAGAACAATACATATGTAGCAACTGGAGCAACAACACGCGAAGTGAGAACTTTGTATCTTATCTACTGTATCTGTGTAGCCCATAAAAACTGAGCTCGTCTTATATGGAATATATTATTCGTTACTGTCTTTATTATCTTACTCTCTAGTCTTTACTGTCACCTCCTGAAATAAATTACCTGACCGAAAAAAGGAAAGGGGAATACTAAATTAAACTTTATGGTTTGAGAAAATATGTAATGTTATTTCAGTCATTAAAAAATCGAGTCAAATTCACCAAGAATTTGGCAGTATGAGATCACTATTAGTGTGAGGTTGCAGACCTTGTGGGCTGGATGCATGCTCTGATTCGGTTGGGATGGATGCCTCTCCTGAAGCAAGCTATTCCACAACCATTGTTAACGGTCCTTGATATCGTGGGTACTGGCAATTGGAAGGAATTGGCGTCTGAGCTGTTCTGTCAGGAACATATTTGGGGACAGTTCTTATAGACACGTGCAATGTGTGGACGAGCATGATCCTGTTGAAAAATGGCATAAATTTTCTGTCGTATGAAAGGTAACAGACAAGGACGTAGGATGTCCATGACGTATCGTTGTGCCGTTAAGAGTTCCCTCTGTCACTACCAGCCTTGACCTGAAGTCATACCCCTATGGCTCCCCACAACAGGCCGCCAATAGTAACACCGATTTGTCTCTCTAAATCATTGGAAGAGTGGGACCTCTACACAGGTCACAACCATACTCGGCGACGATGGTCATCCGGGGCAGCGCAGAACGCAGTTCATCGCTGAACACAGTGCGACGCCATCCATCAGCAGTCCATGTTGCCTGGTCACGGCACCACTCCAACGCAGACGTAGCTGAGGCATGGGACGGTAATTCTCTGGTCCGGCTGCTGCTAGTCTCCGATCAACGGTGCGGGGTGATGCAGATGTGAAGGACTCACAATGTACTTGGTGAACAACAGGGTGATCGTCTCTTGTGGTGGTCAGATGTGGTCCAAAGGAACCTTGACAGTATGGCATGATATGTGATACGTGGACTGGGGTGGCAATCATTAAAACAAAGGCGTTTTTCGTTGTGACAGGATCCTCTCGTGAAATTTCAATCACCAACTCTCTCCTCCAACTGCGAAAATATTCTGTTGTCGCCCGCCTACGTGTGGAGAAATGATCATCGTGACAAAATAAGAGAAATCACAGTTCGCACAGAAAGATTTAAGTGCTCGTTTTTCCCGCGGACCGTTCGAGTGTGGAAGGGTAGCTGGAAGGTGGCTCAGTGAACCCTCTGCCAACCACTTAATTGTGAATTGCAGCGTAATTATGTGGATGTTGACGGGTATGCATGCTCTCACGTTCCAGTCGGCCCACTGTCACGTCCGAATGCCTCACAAATCTGGCCAATTTGAGGCAGACAGTGAGGACCGTGTGAAACTCTATTAGGTGCTAATAACGCTGTCTCTAACGAACACGCGTCATCTGGGTATCCTACATAGTAGCTACTCAACATTTGATGTTGTTCACGGCGCTTTTGTAATCTACCAATCCTGATGACAGCAGGAATAAAACTAATGCACTGTGGTGGCCGTTCTACCTGTCACAGAGAAATGCAGTCGTAGTTATATACATACCTGGCGAAGATGAGTATATGTATGAAGTTACATTAACATCGTAGCATGTTTTGTACGTGCTTCACTTTTTTTGTGTATTTGCTGTTCCTCCAGAAGGACTCTGTATCAGCGTAGGTTTCTTGTTAGAAGGACGTTTTGGGATTATGTAGACCGCGGTTTGAGCTCGGCAATGACGTCTACGCCTCGGGTGTACATGCGAGCGGTCACGGAGTGCCACAGATCCGGCCCCACCGGACGAGAGCAAGTGGTGAGCGAGCTGCGTGGCCGCAGGCGAGTGCCCCGGGTTACGCAAGAAGCGGCCGCACTGTGCGCTGGAGAGAGTTCAAGGCTGGAGGCGGCTGGAGCGAGCGCTGCCCTTGAGGCGTACCTCCACCACCAGCAGCCGCTCGTGAAATTGCACCACCTCGCCGCCTGCCGCTCCTGGGTTCGTTGCCCCCTGGACGCTGAAGCAGTAGAGCTGGCGACACGGCGCGACGGCCAAGCTCAGCTACTCGCCCGTCGTGCATCTCGCTGCGTCCGAGCTCAACAAAAGGGACAGCCGACCCAGGGGCTGGATCAAAACCCTGGAAAACATTGTTACGTACAGAAAGGAGCGCTGGTTGTGCATTATTAGGAGAACACACTTGTCTCCAGAGAGAAGGCCTTTTCATCGGGCCCAGTAGAGGCTCACTAGACAAGATGTTGGTTACCATCTTAACAGAGCTCACGGGTCCCTCTCGAGCGCTGTAGCTGATGTTGTAGTGATACCAGGCGATCAGATAGCACCACCGCTGACGTCGTAGCAGTGAAGTGGTATGAATTTGCCAGTTGATTGTATGCAGTCTCGGTAGAAAGATGGGTCGATGTGGAGCCCGAACGGCAGAACGGATCTGTCATGTTCGGACGTGCCCCTGACCACATGTTGAATGAAGTTGTGCGGTTTGTTGATGCATCAATGCGGACTGTCCAATGTGGCTACAAACAATGGTGTACCACTTGCAGGTGTGTAACATGTTGTACGACGGTAGTCGGAAAAATATCCTGACAAGGACAGAAGAAGAGTGTCAAGTCCTGTCAGTAACAATCGGTTTCAAGCCCGACACGATTTACTGTTGTCACTATTCCATTTCGAAGAATTTCCGAGCGATCTCCAAGAAGAGAACTGCATGCAGTAGACATATGGAGTCCAGTACCACTCTAAAGGCCATTGCTCAGAGCGACACGTCCTCAGGCGGCCACACAACAAATAAACTGGAGAGTATACATTGTGTACTGGAGACGTGTATTGTGGTTCCACGAGTCGCGATTTTCATCTACATCTGCGTCTACATCATTATTCCGCATGCCACCTGACGGTGTATGGCAAAGTGTACTTCTAGTACCACTAACTGATCCCCACTTTCCCTGTTCCACTCGCGAATGGCGCTTAGGAAGAATGATTGTTGATGAGCTTCTGTGTTAGCTCCTATTTCTCGGATTTTCTCGTCGTCGTCTTCGAGATGTATGTGAGAGGAAGTAATATGTTGTCCGATCCTTCCCGGAAAGTGCTCCATCGAAATTGCAGTAGTACGCCTCTCCGTGATGCACAATGCCTCTCTTATGCTGTCTCCCACTGGAATTTGTTGAGCATCTCTGTAACGCTCTCCTGCCAACTAAATGATCCCTTGACGAAACACGCTGCTCTTCGTTGGATTTTCTCTGTCCTACCATATTGAACAAGACTCAAGAGTCAGCTGAACAGGCGTCTTGTAAGCCACTCCCTTGCTGGAAGAGTAATATTTCCTCAAGATTCTTCCAGTGAGTCTCAGTCTGGCACCTGCTTTTCCAACTATTTGTTTTATGGTCGCTCTGGATAGGAACTTCTAGATGTTTTACGGTAGATACTGTTTCCAGCAGTTTCGCACTACTAGTGTAGTTCGGTAGTAGTGAATATCTTTTCCTATGTATGAGCAGTATGTTACATTTATTTACGTTCTGGGTCAACTGCCATAGTCTGCAGCATTCTGTAGGTCATTCTGCAAATCGATAATGTTACTTTCATCATCTGCGAATAGCCTTAAAGAGCTTCTGACGCTTTGTACTAGAGCATTTACCTACAAATGGCTCTAAGCACTATGGGACTTAACATCTGAGGTCATCAGTCCCCTAGACTTGGAACTACTTAAATCTAACTAACCTAAGGACATCACACACATCCACGCCCGAGGCAGGATTCGAACCTGCGACCGTAGCAGCCGCGCGGTTCCAGACTGAAGCACCTAGAGCCGCACGGTCACAACGGCTGGAATTTATCTACATTGTAAACAACAACGGACCTGTCACACTTCCTTCAGGTACTCCAGAAATGAACTCTACATCTGTCGATTTCGTTCCTTTAATAAGAGTGACGTGCTGTGTTCTGTCGGCAAGGAAGTCTTGAATCCAGCTGCAGATCTGGACCTATATTCATTAAGCTCGTATTTCAATCACTAAACGGCAGTACAGGAGGGTGTCAAATGCCTTCCGGAAGTCAAGGAACACGGCATCAACCTGAACGCCGTTTCCACAGCGCTATGGATCTCATGGAGGAACAGAGCGAGCTGACTTTCGCTAGATCTCTGTTTTCGGAATTCTGTTGATTTTTATAGAGGCGATTTTCGTTCTCCAAAACGCCGGAATTATTGTGCATAAAAATGTTGCATAATTCTAGAACAGACTGCCTCTTTTCAAATTGATAGAAGGAATCCAGTGCGCCGACTGGTCAATGCGACGATTAACGTGCGATATGCGGATAATGTAGTTCAGTCCAGAACTGGTTGTTAGATGCTTTTAGAGTGTTTCTCGCATAAAGACTTGGACATATAGCAGGATGTTTATGTTAACATTCTCGGTGGTCAAGTGCTGCCCTTTGTTATACAACTTCGTGATGAGTATGCTGTGGATACTCTCGTCTTCCGAGATGAGAACAGCCGGAATCAGAGGGCTGGACACAAGCATTCCTGGTTTGCCGATCCATCGGGCAGCCTTCGCACTTGACTGGTCCGCTGAATCACCCCCCTTAATCCCATAGAAAATGTCAGGGACTATTTGGAACAACGGATGAAATTTAACAATCAACATCTTCGCAACTTAGTACCTCAACGGTATCATCATCGGTGAATGGCGTCACCTACGTGTGGTACAGTTCTGGACTTTATTAAGCGCCAAAGTGAGACTATTTTCAATACGGAATAGCTTGATGTCGCCTGGAGGATAATTTTTCGAGCAGTATACTTATCAACTACACGAAATAAAACTGTCTTAGTGAAGGTCTCAATGAATATCTAGCCCTGAACACTCTACATCCCTGGTGAAGGGTTTGTGCCCAATATTTCACACAGCACAGCCGACAGTCTAGTTGTTCCACATTGTTCAGTTGCTACGATCCAGCGTACATGGGGCCCAGGGAAGTTTCCGAGAACTTAACAGTGTTATTTGAGGCGTTTCAGGACAGTGCTGTTAATGTGAATGAAATGTTACGTCATAGCTAGTGTAAACAAGCACAACGTGCGTGAAATTTACCTCCGATGTTGTATTCCTTACCAAACTGCATTGGGTGCTCCTCATTTGGCGCAATGGGCCTAGGAAATGTCACGAAATAATACCCCAAATAATAAAGTGAATATGGAGCCTTTATGTGTTTTCTTCAGTGGTTGCAGGGTATTAGTTCTCTGAACTGTTTCGCTTAACACTTGAAGTTGAAGAGGTAAAATTCTTCCTACCTGGAAAATGTAATTTCCGTGAGCTGACTATTGCAATTATCTTTGGAACGATGCGTTCACCATCAAGGAATTTACGCAAATGAATTAGGACTGTTGGGAAGAAGTATCACACGTTTTGCTATGTTCGATTACGATGAAAGGATGCGATATGGAGCTATGGTAACACTGCACAACTTCTCTATCTACTTTCTTTGGTTCTGCTGCTGAATGGCAACAGCGAGTCTGAGATAATACGCGCGCGCGCGCGCGCGCGCGCGTGTGTATGTGTGTGTGTGTGTGTGTGTGTGTGTGTGTGTGTGTGTGTGTGTGTATACTGTTTTTCCTACAAAAACAGGAAGATGTCCTGGTGGACGCGCATAAGCACATTCTTACAGAGATCACAGTGGCAGGGCAGTGTCGCAGCGGTGGCAAGAGCGGTACTCTAAAGATTATGAACGTCCGCGGTATTGTTTACGGAGCCACTAGCATCGATGCGTTTCAGTCCAGGTCAACGCTATAGCAATATCACAAGTTAACGTAAGCAAGGCAGCAAGAAAATAGGGGTTTAGCTTCCTATCGACTACGAAGCCAGAGGAGAATTGTATGCTCGCATTAATAGACGACAGGGAAGTAAATCACTATAATGAAGGAAGAATCCTGGCAATTTCCTAATCGATTTAGGAAAATCACGGGAAATTTAGACCAGAATGGTCGTGGTTGGGGTCTGAATCGCTTTTCTGCCCAACGCGAATCCATTGTCGTAACCGCCGCACCGTCTCTCTCTGTATTTTTCCCAGTTTGATAACATTGAGTGTAATGGAAAATTTGTCTGAGGTTGTCTTACAAAGCCACCATCAACCATGACCAGGCAGTAAGAGTACACGAATACGGGGATTCATATGTTATTATTTACTACTATGCATTTTGTCATGTTTTAGACTATCAACCTGGCGTACTTACACTTTTTTATGTACCAAACATCTTTCAACGTAGTTGTACCATCGTAAGTGGATATCCTTTGTTTAACACTCTTTTCCTCAGCTTGTAAGATCATTCTGAGGTGCTGTATTGTAGTTGCTTCTAATTTTATGAGACTCTGCTTGTTACTAGTTACTTGCCGGCTGTTTTGAAAGAAGTTGTTAAGTTTTTCTGTGTCCCCTTACTTAGGAGTTTTTTTGTAACGAGATGTCGATGACCTTAAGGAATAATAATTTGAAATGTGAAGAAGTGTTCCTTGCTTAAGTGTTACACAACGAAATACTTACCAGGTAATTTATTCATTTTCGTATCAAATTTTCAGAAGAGAGTCTGTGAGATCGTTCATATTTTAGCTTAGGAACATTAAACGTCATGAACCAGAACATTATGACCACTGCGCACCACGAGAAGGAATACTGCCTGGTTGCGTTGTGGACATGTGGCGCTCTGTACAGGGTATTTCAAAAAGAATGCCCGTATTTCGAAACCCCTTACTTATTGACAAGAACACAGTACAAATGAATTGCAAAATACTCACAGTCTAAAAATTGTAGCTATCCTGTTACAAGTGCTCTATGTGTTACCGGCGGCAGCACGAACAACATCTAGACGATAGCTAAATTCATCATAAACTTTACACCATGTATCTGCTTCTACAGAAGTTATGGCTGCTCTTACTCTGTTCTTCACATCTTCTCTATCCGGAGAGACGAACACACTTTCCTTCACATGTCCCCACGGGAAAAAATCGCGTGGAATCATTTCTGGCAGTCTTGGAGCCCAAGAATGGAGTACAATGTCTCAGGGTTCGTTCGCCCTATCCAGCGTTGAGCTGTCTTCAAATGCTGCAGAATCCGCGTTTTCCTCAAATACAGGAGAACTGCGATGACTTCAGTTCCCCAAAGGATGGAGCTCCATCACACTGACACAACAAAGTGCGTCAGTTCCTCAATCACACTCTCCCTCATCGCTGAATAGGGTGCGCAGGACACCAAGACACTACCCGGCTTTCTTGACCTCCAAGATCGCCACACATGACCCCATGCGATTTTGTGTTGTGGGGATATTTGAAGGAAAGTGTGTTCGTCTCTCCTGACGTAGAAGAAGGTAAGAATAGAAAAATAGCTGCCATTACTTCTATAAAGGCAGATATATTGTGTAAAGTTTATGACGAATTTAGCTATCGTCCAAATGTTGTTCTTGCTGCTGCTGGTGGACACATCGACCATTTGTAACAGCATCGCTAAAACTTGAAGTTTTTCCTAGTGTTTTGCAATTCGTACCATGTTTGTAGCATGTTTTATCAACAAAAACTGATTTTTGAAATCATGTCTTTATTTTGGAAACATCCTATATGAGAGGACAGAGACGAATGGGGATTTATGCTACCGACGGTACGGGTCGCAGATCGTGAAATCCACAGCCGCAGGCGACTTCGACAAAGGACAGACTGTTATATGGCCCAACGCCTGGGCACGAGCATCTTGGAAATCTCGAAGCTGGTCGGCTCTTCGCATGCCAGCGATGTGAGCATCTATGGAAGAAAAATAACTGGAAACTGTAACAACCGTAAAATACCCTGTATAGTAGGAAAGGCACATACCAGGATGAGATTCGTTGGAAGACTCTTAAGGAAATGTGATTCATTCGCGTAAGAAGTAGCTGACGGTGAAACCACGAGTAGGCGACAAGCTGTTGGAGGTCCATTCCTCGTCACAGAACGTGCAGGTCGGCGGCCTGCTCGCTGTGTGATGTGTGGCAGATCTGACGACAGAGTACAATGGTGGTCCAGACACAGTTGTTTTGAAGCACAATGTTCAGCGCACTTGTTGAACATGAGGCTCCGTAGCAGACGACACCGACGTGTTGACCCAAATCGTCAAGTGGGCACGGTGATATTGGACCCTGGATCAGTGGAAGAGTGTCGCGTGTTTGGGTGAATCACGTTTCTTTTCATAGTGGCTGGACGGTCGTGTTCGGATATGCCGTCATTCAAGCGAAAGGGCTCCCAAAACATGCACCCCGAAGGCTCTGAGGTCATCAGTCCCGTGGCCGTGCGGTTCTAGGCGCTTCAGTCTGGAGCCGCGTGACCGCTACGGTCGCAGGTTCGAATCCTGCCTCGGGCATGGATGTGTGTGATGTCCTTAGGTTAGTTAGGTTTAAGTAGTTCTAAGTTCTAGGGGACTGATGACCATAGATGTTAACTCCCATAGTGCTCAGAGCCATTTGAACCATTTTTTGTAAACTGACGATTGTGTAAACAATCGAACTCTCGTGTGTAAAACAGCTTCAAACTTCTGATTACTTCCCAAGTGACTTAATGTGTTAAATGTTTGACATTAAGGACGTAAGCGAGAAAAAATTAAGAAGAGATTTGAAATTATGTTTAACTTTTGTTGGAAGTCGCTAAGTGCTGTCATTATGAAGTACTGGATGAATATGGTCTGGGTAATGTGCGCTCCATTTTAGGCAAAAGCAAGTTTTTCACGCATCTGAATCTTTAATATATCAAATCTTTTGAACTAAATGTCGTACAGTGATATAATTATGCAGGTATATTCAGTGATATATGTAGATACTGCAAGCAAAGTGTGTTGGGAATAGAGTTAATAATAAAGAAGAGAGAAATTAAAACGGCATGTCCTATGCTGAAGTTGCACTGCATGAACGGCGAAAATGTAGTAATGCATATGTTAAGTGCTCTCATTCCCAAATACTGGTCCAGGTATTTGCACACTGCCTCAAGGTAAACACACACTTTCAAACTGCAATACTTGTCTTATTGTGTTATACTTTTAACATAATATTATAGCTCTTAATGACTAGATAATGACAAAATTTAAAATCTTGTCAACAACCACGCAAAATTTTGAAAATAAAATTTTTGTTGCCCCTGCAAAGCCTTAGGAATGCAACCTGCTGCTAGTACAAGGTTCCAGTTTCCGGCATTGTCACTTGGTAATATAGATTTTTACCATGTTTCTTTTAGCTGTAGTTACCATTACTTTCCTTTTCCATTTTCTGGCCACGAGGCTGCGTGTGATGAGTTAATGAGCTTAGACAGCAGAGCAACGAAGCTGTCAAAATACTGGATGCATAGCTGCAGGATAACGCAGTACTCAGTTTGATAAAGTCAATGTCAGATCAGGTGACAAAGATGGTAGCCGAGGCTGACCCTGTTTTGCGCTCGCCGGGGAAATCCGATGAACCGCACTGGCGGCTGCCAGGTGAGAGTGGCCAGCGAGAGCTGCGTCCGCGTACCGCCCGGGCGACGTAGCGGTTTCGGTCTTCTCCGAATTGCCGCTTTGCGTGTAAGTAGGCCGCGAGGCGCCGCGCCGCTCCGCACATCCGCTGCTGCGGTTTGGCTATTCGCGATGCGTAAAAAACACACAGCCGCGCGCGCGCGCACACACACACACACACACACACACACACACACACACACACACACACACACACACACATTTACAGGATGTGGTCAGACAATGTACTGCACGTGAATTTTTACTCATTATTAAAGCTGATTTGCTAACCCATTCGAAAAAGAACTAGTTGGGAATTTTGCACTCGTGTATATCTGGGACCTGTCTATAGGTGGAAATTTACTCTCTTAGGTAAGTGAGTAAAAGTGCTCATCTATGGATATACATCAAAAGACGTGTTTACTAAGCGCTCTACCGAACTCCAGACGCTAATCTACCTTTTCGTTTAACATCAGCATCGCAACGTCGAACATGGAATTCTGTTGCCTTTATATCATCATTTTCGGAATAAAGTTGTGCATGAGTTCATAACTAAATACAAGCGTATTCATCTTTCATTATGACCCCTGATGGTGATTCCGACGGGGTGCATTCTACATCTACATATATACTCTGCAAGCCATCTTACGATGTGTGGTGGAGGATACCTCTGACTCTACCATCATTTTCCTCATCCTCTGTTTCACTCGCGAATGTTGCGCGAGGAGAACGTCTGTCGATAAATTTCCGTATGAGCTATGATTGCTGACTTTTCTTGTCGTGGTCATTTCGCGAGACATATGTGGGACAAAGTAATTGGCAGTCCAACTCTTTTTCGGACGTACGCTCTCAGACAGTCTGATACACTCTATTGCACTGACTGCCACTGAAGTCTGCAGAGCGTCACTGTAACACCTCTGAAAACCATACTCATGAATTGGTTGCGGAAATCATTAAAGCCTAAAATCAGTTGACCGGATACCTGAGAAACCCGCTCATTCCAAACAATGCCCCACATCCCATAGTCACACCTCAGTAAACGTACCGTCCGCAGAAGTAGACTAGCAGCATTAGGGCTGTGACAAAACAAGCTTCAGACTGCCAAGGACTCGTGGTATTCAGCTGTTAGCCTGTATTCCAAGCCAGTGCCACACCCACGTGTTAATGCGTATATGAGTTTTCCTCTTCGGCACCATACAGATGCATGATCTCACATTAATCCGCGAGGTTGACTGCATTCGGTGATTTAGTAACCAGACCAGTTACTACGGTGATGGCTATAAGGTACGTTATCTACATTTTATTCTTTGTTGTATTCTAACCCCCTAACATTTCTTGTTTATTTATGTTCGTTATTATTACACCTGAAGATGACTGCGAAGTGTGGTTCAAGCTGGTGGCCTTATAGAAAGAAATTGTGGTGATGTACACTTTACAGTGTAAGGTATCACAAACACTCGAAAACCTTAGGGAAGCGTAGGTTAATTAATTCGTCGTATGTTATTAGGTGGGCCACGCCTACTTCCGATCCGGTAGCCAAATAAATATCGAACTTGTGGCACACTAATAAGCGCGGTGAGTAATGAGTTCGGATATAAGAATTGCACTTTTTTTCCTTTTGTATGTACCCGTCCGGATAGCCGTGAGCGTTAAAACGCACTCTTCCGGCGATGGGGAGGCGCGCCAGCCTTGGTTCGAATCCGTCCGGCAGATTAGCGACGAGGGCCGGTGTGTCTATTTTAGGCGATTTCCCACATCCCACTAGGTGAATACCGGACTGGTACCTGTGTCCCGCCTTAGATAAACGCTACGCAAACATTTCTCTTTCTCACATGCGCATATAGAATTTGCTCTAGACGCAGACTGATGACCTTAGATGTTAGTCTCCTTAAGCAGATAATCAGAGACAGTGACCATTTACATCTAATACAGACTCTGTTCAGAACCAAAACGACAGCTTGTGGTAGGTATATACGGGGTTGTAATCATTACGACAGGACAGTCGTCTTGTACCTACGAGAATTGATCACTTAGTTCTAAGAGGCAATGGCAAAAGTGAGATTTGTACAAGAAAAGCACAGAAAGAAAGAGAAAAAAATCTGTAGAGATTATTTAAATTTGGTCTTCATCTCTGGTAACGCAAAAAAGAAAAAAAAAATGTGGCAGTTATCGGCTTTTGGGTGGATATGGAGTCTGTACCCAGAAGCAGACCACTAATCTGTGCATTATCCAACAAGGATTTTCAGAGCGTTCTCCAGGCTCATGATATGGAAACTCTGCTCACTTGAAGCAGAGTACAAAGCTTATCGTTTTCAGGCTCCCACGTCGTCCTAACAAGCTCCGTGGCTACTAGGTAGGTGGTCTCATCCGCCGCAGAATTGTAGTATGTTGCCTTTGAGAACTCGTGTTGACTTCCCACGGACACTCTCCGTATAAGTCGCCGTAGTGCCGATGTCACTTCTCCTCCGTGAAACCCCTGTTTACTTCTTATGTTTCTCGTCGTGGTCATCATCACTAACCAGTATGGCTGAAAATGCAGAACGATTTTGTATAGGAAAGTATTCGCTTCTGGTGCGTACACTGCAGTCGCCAGTGTTTTAACGTCTCCCTTGACGCACTTGTTAGAGACAACTCGATTCGGGTGGCGGATTTTAAGAGCCCTTAAAACAAAGGGACGTTTGTTGAATACGATTAGAGATGTACTGTTAAGAGAGGGTGGCTTGGAACAGGCAAAGGACTTAATTGCGAACATTACCGGATGCACTTCAGGTCGTGGTAATCCACTTAGCACATTTTCATAACAATGAGATATATCCTCAAACACCATTTCGGAGAGAAGATTCTTTTTTGCACGTATTACCGCAAAATTTAAACAGCCGTTTTATAACCTTATTTATAATGAAACATGTTTACATGCAAATAACTCGCCCCTTTAATTTTGTGGTTTGCTTGTTATGATTGCGGTGCGCTACAGAAACTCCCAATGACTTTTAACTGCGCCGCAGTGGGTTGTGACCTAGATAAGTGCGGGCTGCCTCACCTCCACGGAATGTTTCCGACCAGTGACCTGTGTGACGTTCAGCCCACGACTATCGTGGAGGAAAACCCACTGCGATACGCTAATGAGCCCGCGGTTGGATACTGGTCGATCTCGTCGGCTTCGTAATGGCCGCTTACAACACCGCTGACAGGGGTGGGGAGTTCCCTCCTGTCAGGTGCTTGTCTCCTTTTTTTTAGTTTCAACTGTGAGCATATGTACTATGTCGTTTACTCTTCAGTTCAGCGTGTACACGCTAGTTTCTCTAGGTTATAATTTATTTTATTGCAGACAGTTACTTCTATCGCTTGAATAATTATTTCTAAATTGGGAATCCAGGCATCTTGGAGGGCGAGAAGAAATTTTGAACTGTGTAACTCGCCGCGCAGTCGCTACAAACGGTAGGATTATGTATAAAGTAGGATTTTATTTCTTCTAACTGCAAAATGGAATCATTTCATACAATCGTAACATTGGTTTTTACAGTCGCATCGAAATTGTTGCGTATTTTTCGTTTTATATTTTATTTATATTATTTTACAATTTTGAACGTGGCTGATGTTCAGCAACCATGTGTAAGTTGTAATGAAGTTTAAAAGTAGCCAACCGATTGCACAAATTTTAATGTATTCGCCAGATTTCGATACCGGATAAGGGGATCTCCATCAGAATAATTTTATAAAATGGTTCAAATGGCTCTGAGCACTATGGGACTCAACTGCTGAGGTCATAAGTCCCCCTAGAACTTAGAACTACTTAAACCTAACTAACCTAAGGACAACACACATATCCATGCCCGAGGCAGGATTCGAACCTGCGACCGTAGCGGTCACGCGGTTCCAGACTGTAGCGCCAGAACCGCTCGGCCACCAGCGGCCGGCAATAATTTTATAGTTACTTATAATTTTTTTAGAATCAGCATAGGAGAACAACAAGCAGTTCAGAAACCTTAAGTATCACAAGAAGTATTAAAAACAACAGGTATTAGTTACGTAGGTTCACATTGCATTGAGAGGAAATAAAACCGTGCGAGCTGAAGTGCTCAAATCAAATAAGTAAAAGTTGTCTTGTAAAGCCAATATTAAAAGCACGAGTATGGGAAGCCTAGGACTGATATCAGACTGAATGGTTTGCCAACTGATGACGTCGTTACATGGAAACAGCACAGTGTGCACCGCCAATGCGACACTAATAGTATAGAGCGGTACAAATTAAGAAAAGAGTTATAAATGAAAATAAAAACAGGAGCATAAAAATAAGTACTAAATGGAAATATACAAGAAGTGCTGCAAATTGAGACGACAGATGAATACAATAAAACAATAAAAAGAGGAGGAAAATGAGATCATCATTAACAGATATATGCCTAAAAATTTGCAGTTCTTCAAGAATATCAAGACCATAAACTTTCTTTTCTTTATGGAGGATAATAACTCCATCGACTCCTTTCCGTTTATGGCCTGTAATAAGCAGATGATTTGCAAAGGACGTAATATGCACATTCTTATCCTTTCTTCTTAGTAATTGCTCTTTATATCTGATACTGATTGCTTTTCCAGTCTGTTATATCTAATAAAATGGAAAGTATCACAAGTTATTTTATAAAGTCCCTGTAAAGAATTAAGCAAAGGAGTAATCGAAGATTTCAGATTGTCAATTACATTTTTCTGCGAACTGTCATTAGTGGTATAAGCGACTTTGCTTCCATAAGATTTTTTTGTAGCAGACGACGAATTCTGTAAGATTCTGTTTTTCTCAATACCTTACTTAGGGACCATTTAGTGTGGTTTTATTATCTCTCGATGCAGTGTGAACCTACGTAAGTAATACCTGTTCTGTTTTTAATACTTCTTGTGCTGCTTACGGTTTTTGAAATGTTTGTTACCATTCTACGTTGATTAGAAAAAACAATTCCAGGTATCTACAACTTACTCTGATGAAGATATGCTTAGTCGATATCGAAGCCAGATCAATGCAATGAAATTTGTGCAACCGGTTGGCTGTTTTTATCCTTCATTTTAATAAAATTATTTTACTTACACAGACTGTCTGGCTGCAACAGGCATAATTCCTTGGTAATGGGACATCGGGCTCGAAACTGGTAGTGACATATAAATAACGAAATAGTGCTGCTGTTATTTCCAGAAAATTTTATCAGCTGCGCACCTGCTATAAAATTTTTGTGAAGGAGTGTAGAAGATTATGACTTTTACAAAATACCTATACAAGTGGGATATCTAGAACAGTGATATCCAGCTGGGACTCGAATCTGTGACCTTCGCTTTATTTGACAGAAACGATACCACATATCCGTAGAGGCTGACTTCAGGCTGCGAAAACACGGCCGGCCGGAGTGACCGAGCGGTTCTAGGCTCTACAGTCTGGAGCCGAGCGACCGCTACGGACGCAGGTTCGAATCCTGCCTCGGGCATGGATGTGTGTGATGTCCTTAGGTTAGTTAGGTTTAATTAGTTCTAAGTTCTAGGCGACTGATGACCTCAGAAGTTAAGTCGCATAGTGCTCAGAGCCATTTGAACCATTTTTTGCGAAATCACGTTTATTCACGTCCCCAAAAAAAGAAATATATTTTATTTTAAGTGTCAGTTAATGTGCACTCCGTTATAATTCTTGAACACTGCTTATACACACATTCATGTAATTATATTTGGGATATCCATTTCGGAGGTCTGTCTCTAAGTGACCTCCAGATCTCTGAAGGAGGACGTTCGTAAGGGTTCGTCGTCGCCACATAGTATGAGTTTAAAGTGTGCGGTTTCTGGTTTTAGTTGGTGTTCCTATGGAGACAGAATTGAAATTGATAGACATTAACATTTACCGAGTGTTACAACACTTCAAGACTAAAATTATACAAACGTTCGTAAACCGAGTATTCTGAGGTAAATGGTTGGAAATGAATATTTCAGACCGTAGGAGGTATTGAATGAGCAATACACATGAGATGCGTATTTCATAACAAGGCTTCAGCATCGCCGTTGGTGGCGCTACCTTGAAAAACAATACACAGTTGTCTCTGTTTTCACGGGTAAGTTTGTCATTGTTTACCGTTTGTGACTGCAGAATTTGGTCTGTGTGTTACGTTTATTGGAAGGAGTAATACATCATTGTTAGCGACTTGTAAGCGTACCATAAGAACAATGATGTATCAACTAGTGTGTAAAAACGGACTGCACTAGTAGCCCATAGAGCTCCCTCCCTCTCTCTCGCATCGCGTCTACCTAAAGTGTTGTATCACTTCTGAGACAATAATATCCAGCATACTTACGCTCAATGGTGAATACTTGTAAAATGAGTTACAAATGGCAGCATTAAAAAAAAGTCTAGCGCCTGTTATTCCTAATATTTTCAGTTGCACACAAGTTAATCGTAAAATGCTTTAAAGATTGAATAATATCGACAATTAATGAAGGTACTTATTTACGCTGCCTGAGGAAAAAAGTGAAAGATCCAGCAGGTATAGTCGGATGTGAGCGTAACCTCATACCCGTACACACCGTCGGTTGGTATGTAAATGACTAGAGTGGCAACTGTCTGTGGCAGTACGAACAGTCACCAGAGAGCGTTATACCATTTTAGTGTTGTTACCATACCTCGTAGGTATGCCCTACAACACAACACAAGGGCGTGAACAGCGTCAGACGTTGGGTAACCACTGCGAAGGATGCCGTATACACGTGTGAGACAGCATTATCAGCTTCTATAGTCCGATCCACGAATGATTGCGTTTCGCGAAGGTCCAGAAACGGACGGGGATTACATTGTTGCTGGTTTCAAGCGACAGTTTGAGCTTAATGTAAGCATGTATCTTGCAGATTGTCTCTCTCACTTGCTTGTGTAGAGTTTGTCGCTTACCACCACCGTCAGCCATCACAACTCGCAACAAATGGAATAAAAATCCACCAAATAACTCCCTACGATCAGATTTAATGCTCTCACTGGGTACGACATTCACGGCAGAGCGCTCAGAATACTACTAAACGGTGATTGGCTGTCGGAGAATGCGAGACTCCATCTATAACAGCGTTTAAACTGGGCCCCGTTGCAGCTCTCCAGTTAGCTGGCTGATCGAATCGTATAATATCCTGATTCTGGGGCACTCGGATGTGACAGTTGCCCGATGTAGGATTACGTGGGAACATGAGGGCAGCCGTACTCGTCTTCAAGATTCCGGTCGGACTTGAGACGACCGCCATATTGTAAATCACGCACATTGTAACCTCTTCACATCCGCGCCTGCCATCCAAAACAGGTAATGGACTCCATGCTACACTCTGTGTCAATCCACATCACGGCGAGGACACTAGGGGCAGTAAGACTAGGGAGTTAACAGTCTCATTCGTACAACACTACAACATAAACGGCTGCGTTTGGAGTGGTGCAGTGACCTGGAAGCATGAACTCCTGTGTTTTTCAGCAGTGAATAGAGGTTCTGCATTAACCCGGGTGACCATAGTCGGCGAGTATGGCGACAACTTGAAGAGAGGTTCCATTTTTCCAGTGTTCTGGAGAGACGTAAGGATGATACTCCTGGCATCATGGTGTGGGGAGCCACTGAGTATGACTTCACGTCACTGTTGTTAGTGACGGAAGGGAACTGGGTTCTGAAGTGCTTCTGTCGTGTGACAGTAGTGTGGTGCTCTTTTTCAACAGTAAATGCTCGTCCAGAGATGGTAGGTGTTCGCGCCTTATATTGAGGTATTCCCATCGCCTGCAAGATCCCCAGATTTGTCGTCGCCGAGGGGACATGTGTGAGACCAACTCAGACGCCAGCTCTGTCGCAGTGCCAGAATACAGGATACAAACACAAGTTACTATATTTGTGGGGCAGCCTGCTCCAGGAGAGGTTACAACCTTACCAACGGAATCAGTCCATGCATACGCTCCAGAGGGGATGCAACGTCACCCTGACATTTGTGCTCATCTGCCAAGCTCTTCGTAAAATTGACTCGATTTTGTGATCACTGAAATAACATCAAGTACTCACAACCTGTGTAGTTTTATTTCGTTTCCTCCCCCAGAAGGGGGTTTATTATTTTTTTTCCTCCGTCAAACAGTGTATATAATGATGTCAAATCTCTACATTATCTGTGACGTACTGTATAATTACTTTTCTTTCCCCCTCCCTCCCCCACCACCGCTCCCCCTTCCTACTTCAGGTGCGGCGTTAGGAATTGAGAGTATGAAGTGTCCATTACCTGTGGTGTTACTTTGCTGTGGTTACGAGCGCGCGTTGGCATGCATTACCTTGACGACAAAAGCCATATTGTTGCGCCAGTAAACAGTTGTGCAATACGGAGCGGATTAGGCAAGCGGGACCTTAATGGTCGCAGCAGCTGTCGGCAACACGGCGTGATGGGCACCTGCCTGGCTGCAGAAGAATGCTGCGAGCATTTTTGTCGAGGCGTGCATATGCAGTGATGCACATCGGGACGGCCGGAAGTGCGCACCGCACTGCGCATATTCATGGCAGGGTCTGCCTCGTCGGAATCACTCTGCTGGCTGCGTGCCCGACGTGAGGCATATGGTACACAACTGGTTTGCCCCAGTGGGAAAGCGTGGACTATCTCATTACAACATGCTGACTTGACACCAGTTAAACAAGAATACCAACTTTTCCTGAAACTTTGTCTTAGCATAATAGTGAAACAAATAATTTCTGTGCGGATTTGATGTACTCAGACTTATGTGTCAGTCACATTTGTCTCCTGTAACACTGTAATCATCCTCAGAAGAGGACCAAATGATTACCTTTAGGCCTTCATTTGCTAAGTATTTGAGTCAAATAATATGAAGCGCATCTAATACAGTGTAGGACTACCTGTGGAATCTGAGCAGGTTAATCCCTCCTGAGGATCGACGCGCATACATCCTGTGAATGAGATTTTATGTCGTCTGTTGAGAAGAAACTATTAAAATTCCCTGAGAGATCCAGGTATCCACAAAACGTTTTTCTATACATTCTAGAGTGGTACCTGAGGATTATCATCTTTGAAGAAGCAGTTCCTTCCTGTAAACTATCTTACATTCTGATTGAATATTGCTTTCTAACGCTGTTTCGTAGATCAGTTTCGACACCTTTCGTTATGACCACAGGGCTCAGTGAAAAGCACGACGTGAACCCCGAAATGATTATTACAGAGCCATTGTCGAAATCAAACGCTCCAGTTGCCAATCATGTTGCGGCTTTATTCATGGCAACCAATTTGGACTCAGTATCATTCAAAACTGCATCAAGTTTTTTATGTTGAGTAAAGCATGGTACATACTAAACTGTGTAAGTTTGAGAGGGCATGAGTTGTTGTCAGCTAGAGGGAAAACAAGAAAAATTCCAGGCGACAAGCGCTCACATCGTTCGAACTTGTATTTTTTTATTATATGGCATGCTTTCCTTGGCATAAATGCGTGATACACTTCGGAATCACTGTGATTGTGTCTGAACAGTTTATGTGAATAATACTACAACGCAGTAGCGACTGGAGAGTTTAATTTCAGTAGGGATACAATCAAAGAAGTCCAGCGCTTCGGACAGTGGCTACTCAATCACTCTTTCATGGATAAGAAAGTACGTTACAGAACATTCACCATGCTTCGCAATTCGGAGATATTATACGACGTAGAGCCTTTGTTGATGTCGATGCGTTACAGGTAAGTAGGAAAACAAGCTCTGTAAGTGAGGTGTTTATACTAAGGTGTGCTTATTATTTTGTCTGCTAGAAAGGATTTGGGGGGGGGGGTGTTGATGTTCATATTGAATGCGATATGAAACTAGGGCAATAGATGGGGGAGTGGATTTGCTTGTGGTCCTCAGTCGATTGGTTGATTTGGGGGAGGGGACCAAACAGCGAGGTCATCAGTCCCATCGGATTAAGGAAGGATGGGGAAGGAAGTCGGCCCTGCCCTTTCAAATGAACCATCCCGGCATTTGCCTGGAGCGGTTTAGGGGAAATCACGGAAAACCTAAATCGGGTTGGCATCGTGGGTTTGAACCGTCGTCCTCCCGAATGCGAGTCCAGTGTGCTAATCACTGCACCACCTCGCTCCGTTTCCTCATCCGAAGATACAGTCCTAATGGAACAAAGTAGTGAAAATTTGAACTACCAACCTCTCTATACCTCACTGCATACCTAAAGGGCCACATTACAGTTAGTGGCAGTAAGGCAGAATAATACACAGAAAGCAACGAGAATATGTGAATATGTTTTTGTATGTTTATAGATCTAACGAGAATTCAGAAGGCGGTGGAGACTTCAGTGCGTGGTTGGAACAGAATCACGAACTTCTCATGCAGGTGTAGCAGTAAAAACAATGCTAATGATAAAAAAGAAATACGAAAGGAAATTGAAGATGTTAGAGCCGCTAAGAGAGTAGTTGTTTTAATAAAAGTATTATTTTTCATTCACTTCTGCGAGGTCTAACTAAATGACTTATTGTCACACAAATACACCTGAAGCGAAAAAAAGTATACAAGAGTTTTTTTTTTAAATATGCGTTGACTAACTTTTCGCTTCTCATACATACAGGAGTATTTTTCGTCCGGTTATGTATGGCGTTTTTTACCAAAAAATGGATGGGACGGGACAGTGTTAGGGGCCAAATGTTTCTGGAGGGGAAGAAAAACAAGATGATGTGAACAGACGTTGAGTGCGGTGTGCAGTTGTAGCATGGAGCGGATGCCACCAAATTTCAAACAGGTGGGAAGTAATCGAACTCATTTTAAGCGAACACTAAAGACGAAGGATTTAACGCTATCCTTAGTATCCGTGTATTTTGTTAAAGCAGATATAAGTGTTAGCTGGATTTGATGGCTGATGCGTTTTTACTTGATTTATCTGTTGCGGGAAGTAATACGATCTCTTTAGGAGGTCCTTGTTTCCTGAGTTACATTATCCTAACGGAAACATTGACATCTGCTTACGAAATATGCAACCAAATTGAAGCTTTGGATAACAAATGACATTTGCTTGGAGTTCATACATCTGTCCAGCAAAGCATCTATATACATACATATGCACTACAGTGAAAATTGCTGCTTCTTATGTCAGACAAAAGTCGTTCGATTAAAATATACGTCTCGAACGGATGATTTCACTTTTAACCAGTAAGTATAAACACTAGGAAATGTTCATTAATACACCAAAAAAAGATATCTAATTACTGATTAATTTGCGTAGTCTACCAAAAAATGGATGGGACGGGAAGTTGTTATGGGAAAAAACCCAAGAAGACCGTATATTTTGACAGCAGTTGGAACAAGATAATTAATTACTTACTGCGGGATGGAACGCAAACTCTTGATTTCACAGATATTTTTTCGATAGAGTGCTGTTGATCTGGAAGTGGTTCCGAGCAGGATAATACCTTCTTTTTCTATTATGCACAATATTAAATTTGAGCTCTCCGGGCCGGCCGTCCTGGCCGAGCGGTTTTAGACGCTTCAGGCTGGAACCGCGCGACCGTTACTGTCGCAGGTTCGAATCCTGCCTCGGGCATGGATGTGTGTGATGTACTTAGGTTAGTTAGGTTTAACTAGTTCTAAGTTCTAGGGGATTGATGACCTCAGATGTTAAGTCGCATAGTGCTCAGAGCCATTTCAACCATTTGAGCTCTCCGGTGTCCTCAGCGTGATTGATTAATAGTGAGCTTCCGGGTGTTAATGCCGAGCTGTCGTCGAAATATCGTGCGCGAAATGGAAACAACAACCACGGTGGGCACCCAGAAGCTCACTATTAATGTTAAATTACTGTAGCATTTAACGGTCTGGCGTTGAGCACGACGCTTTTCAGGAATTTATTTCCATTCGCAAGGGCTGTGAGATCGACGTATTGTAGAACTATCGGAATTTCTTTTATTCTACTTGCAAGTGTAAAAATCCCCCATAGAAATACTAATTTTGAAAAAAGAAACCATACTCATAATATTAGGTAAATTTTGTGTTAAAACTGGATTCCGTTTCATTTTCGGTTTAGTTCTAAGGCTTATTATACTTTCCCATGCAGGAAGTCAAACATGTACAACACATAATTCACAAATTGTTCAAAAATGTTTCAAATGGCTCTGAGCACTATGCGACTTAACTTCTGACGTCATCAGTCGCCTAGAACTTAGAACTAATTAAACCTAACTAACCTAAGGACATCACACACATCCATGCCCGAGGCAGGATTCGAACCTGCGACCGTAGCTGTCGCTCGGTTCCAGACTGTAGCGCCTGGAACCGCATGGCCACTCCGGCCGGCTCACAAATTGTCTTGGTAGCATATGAAAATGCATTAGAGTTGGAAAGTAGTACAGAGGTGCCGATAGATTGTAGTTTAGGTAGCTACGTGCCTAACTAGCTCATATGCTAAGAGTATTCCTTGTGAAAATCGAAGGTTTATGTTAAAGTTATTTTATCAAGCAACGTAACAACACGAAAACGTTGCATTGTTGTTGGTTCAGGGTGCTGCCGAAGATAATATATTTCATATAATACTTTTTGTTTAATGTATATGTTCACAGTTGTAGACTTAAAAGAACTTGTTTTCTCACTGATGAGGTGAACATAGTCTTGGTTAGTTGGAAGTAAATTTACTAATTACAAATCGCGAGACAGAATAATTATTAGCCTTTCTGCTTAGTTTTACATTTTAGATGGTCCGGTACAGCTTGATAGGCGTTTTCAGTGGTTAAGTAACGCCGATGTAACGTTGTGTGTATTTTCCGACTGCGTGCCACACCCCGCGCTAGCTTGGAACACGCGCCGATGCGACCGCATCGTGGACGTTGTGTATCGCATGTAGCACGTTCCTGACGCTGCGCTTGCCGAACGGGACGGGGCGTAAGCAGCGGCCATTGTCAATCACAGCAGACGCCTGGCTCAGCCTTGCATAACTCGCCGTCAGCACTGCCACCTCAGCTGAGCTCGTATTTCTGTCAGCTACCGTCCGTCCTGTGCTCCCCACCTTGATCCCACATACTACACGTCGTTACTCGATCCCCATATTCACTTTTTGACGCTGAGATGTATCGATGACCCTAATAACGCGCACGCGTTTTTTGAACGTTTGATTCGCTCGCTAATAACAACAACTCACTTGTCTTTGATAATGTTTATATGTTTTCGCGTTTCGGTCATAGCCCATCAACAGAACATCTGCCAGAAAGCCGCGCGGACTGGCTGCGCGGTTAGGCGGGCCGCAAGATGAGACGCAGGCCCGTGAGTTGACGCAGAGGGGCTCACGCCAAATTCCTCACGGCAGCGTGAGTCACGGGGACAATCATCGCAAGTTGGATCGCAGTTTCAATACGCAGTTCGCTCAGGAACTTTGGCTCTGGCAGAGATGGCGACTACTTCTGCTATGTTAATAGATATATCGGATTCCGATTCTGAGTTTGAGTTCGAAACGGTGTGTTACATCGCTTTGATCAAACAAAAAGCAGAAAAAAGTGCTTACATGAAAAGAATGGGGAATTCGCTTTAACCAAGGAATTTGATGATGAAAAATTCACGAAGTATTTTAGATTCCAAGAAGTGCATGGTCTCATCAAGAATGTAATTGACAGACAGGGATGCAACGCTACAGGGCTTGTATCATACAGAACTTTGCGAACACGTACGGCTTCATTTGGCTTTTCCTCCATTTCGAACTACGAACAGCCAGAACCAACGTGAGTCTCGCAGTAAACTGCGTACAAGAGACTGCGGTCCGCAGGGTCACCAAGCGCAGGAACTGCGTCACGTCACGCTGCGCTCTAACGTGTGCAGGACCATACAGTTGTGTGGTCCGCAAAAACTCACCGTGAGTCACCCTGCGTCACCTCACGGACCTTCGTCTCATCTTGCGGCCAGGCTTAGAGGCGCGATGTCACGGATTGCGCGGCCCCTCCCGCCGTAGGTTCGAGTCATCCCTCGGGCATGGGTGTATGTGTTGTTCTTAGCACAGGTTAGTTTAAGTAGTGTGTAAGTCAAGGGACCGATGACCTCCGCAGCTTGGTCCCTTAGGAATTCTCACACATTTGAACATTTTTCTGCCAGAAAGATCATAATTCTCATGAAAGTGCAAGCACAATGTTTATAGATGGCATACTCAAATACTTTGACAAATAAGTATACATACCATATAGAGGGATTCAGTACACAGTATTGTGTTTCTAATTTTGTCCTTGACTTTTAAGACAGCTCTCCAACGCCACTACAACGACGTAATCTGTTTGTAAATATCAACAGCTAGTGTTGGTAACATTAGGCCGTATTCAGTTGACCACCGTTGTTCTACGCATTCATGTGACATAATACCATGTATTAAGTCCTTTTATATGGTATGTGTACTTATTTATAAATGTTTGAGTATGGTTTGGTTTGATGCAGCTCTCCATGGTACTCTAACCTGTGAGAGCCTCTTCATCTCCGAATACCTACTGTAACCTATGTCATCCTGAATCTGCTTAGTGTATTCATCTCTTGGTCTCCCTCTACTACTTTTACCCCCATACTTACCTCCAATACTAAATTGGTGCTCCCTTGATGATGTTTCAGAATGTGTCCTATCAACCGATCCCTTCTTTTGGTCAAACTGTGCCACAAATCTCTTGTGTCCCCAATTCTGTACAGAACTTCCTCATTAGCTACGTGATCGACCCATCTAATCTTCAGTATTCTTTTGTATCACCACATTTCAAAAGCATTCAGTTCTCGTTTTGTCATAACTGTTTATCGTTCATGTTTCACTTCCATACATTCCAGACAAATACTTTCAGAAAAGGCTACCTAACAATTAAATCTGTATTCGATGTTAAAAAATTTCTCTTCTTCATAAATGCTTTTCTTCCCACTGGTGGTCTACATTTTACACTGAAGCGCCAAAGAAATTGGTATAGGCATGCGTATTCAAATACATAGATTTGTAAACAGGCAGAATACGGCGCTGCGGTCGGCAACGCCTGTATAAGACAACAAGTGTCTAGCGCACTTGTTAGATCGGTTACTGCTGTTACAATGGCAGGTTAACAAGATATAAGCGAGAAATATCATTCTGGAAACATCCCCTAGGCTGTGACTAAGCCATGTCTCCGCAATATCCTTTCTTTCAGGAGTGCTAGTTCTGCTATGTTCGCAGGAGAGCTTTCGAGTCTCGGTCCGGCACACAGTTTTAATCTGCCAGAAAGTTTCAAGTTATAAGCGAGTTTGAACGTGGTGGCGCTCAAGCGATAGGACACAGCATCTCTGAGGTAGCGATAAAGTGGGGATTTTCCCTTACGACCGCTTCACGAGTGTACTGTGAATATCAGGAATCCGGTAAAATATCAAATCTTCGACATCGCTGCGGCCGGAAAGAGATCCTGCAAGAACGGGATCAACGACGACTGAAGAGAATCGTTCAGCGTGACAGAAGTGCAACCCTTCGGCAAATTGCTGCCGTTTTGAATGCTGGGCCATCAACTAGTGTCAGCGTGCGAACCATTCAACGAAACATCATCGATATGTGCTTTCGGAGCTGAAGGCCCGCTCGTGTACCCTTGATGACTGCACGACACATAGCTTTATGCCTCGCCTGATCCCGTCAGCACCGACATTGGACAGTTGATGACTGGAAACTTCTTGCATGGTCGGACGAGTCTCGTTTCAAATTGTATCGAGTGTATGGACGTGTACAGGTATGGAAACAACCTCACGAATCCAAGGACTCTGCATGTCAGCATAGTCTGTTCAAGCTGGAGGAGGCTCTGTAATGGTGTGGTGCGTCTGCAGCTGAAGTGATATGGGACCCCTGATATGTCTAGACACGACTCTGACAGGTGAGACGTATGTAAGCATCCTGTCTGATCACCTGCATCCGTTCATGTCCGCTGTGTATTCCGACGGCCTGGGGCAATTCCAACAGGACAAGGCGTCACCCCCACACTTTCAGAATTGGTACAGAGTGGCTCCAGGAACACTTCCACCAGCCAACAAACTCCCAAGACATGAACATTATTGAGCATATCTGAGATGTTTCTAGAATGAGATTTTCACTCTGCAGCGGAGTGTGCGCTGATATGAAACTTCCTGGCAGATTAAAACTGTGTGCCCGACCGAGACTCGAACTCGGGACCTTTGCCCGCGAAAGGCAAAGGTCCCGAGTTCGAGTCTCGGTCGGGCACACAGTTTTAATCTGTCCCCAAGTTTCATATCAGCGCACACTCCGTTGCAGAGTGAAAATCTCATTCTGGAAACATCCCCCAGGCTGTGGCTAAGCCATGTCTCCGCAATATCCTTTCTTTCAGGAGTGCTAGTTCTGCAAGGTTCGCAGGAGAGCTTCTGTAAAGTTTGGAAGGTAGGAGACGAGGTACTGGCAGAAGTAAAGCTGTGAGGACGGGGCGTGAGTCGTGCTTGGGTAGCTCAGCTGGTAGAGCACTTGCCCGCGAAAGGCAAAGGTCCCGAGTTCGAGTCTCGGTCGGGCACACAGTTTTAATCTGCCAGGAAGTTTCATATCTGAGATGCCTTGCAACGTGCTGTTCGGAAGAGATCTCGTACGGATTTATGGACAGCTCTACTGGATTCGTGGTGTCAGTTCCCTCCAGCAGTACTTCAGACATTAGTCGAGTCCATGCCACGTCGTGTTGCGGCATTTCTGCGTGCTCGCGGGGCCCCTACATGATATTAGCCAGGTATACCAGTTTCTTTGACTCCTCAGTGTATATCGTATCTATTTTGACTATCATCAATTATTTTGCTGCCAAAATAACAAAACTCATCTACTGCTTTAAGTGTCTCGTTTCCTAAACCAATTCCCTCAGCATCTCCTGATTTCATTCGACTACATTTCAGTATCCTTCTTTTGCCTTTGTTGATCTTCATATCATATCCTCTTTTTCAAAATACTGTCCATTCCGCTCAGTTGCTCTTCCAAGGCTTTTGCTGTCCCTTACAGAATTACAATGCCATTGGCAGACCTCAAAGTTTTGTTTTCTTTACCGTGAATTTTAATTCCTACCCCAAACTGTTCTTTGGTTTCCTTTAAAGCCTGTTAATTGTACATACTGAATAACATCTGGGATAGGCTACAACCCTGTCTCACTCCATTTTCAACCACTGCCTCTCTTTCATGCTCCTCAGCTCTTATAGCTTCCGTCTGGTTTCTGTACAAGTTGTAAATAAGATTTATATCCAAGTGTTTAACCCCTTCTACCTTCATATTTTGAAAGAGTGTTTTCCAGTCAGTATTGTGAAATGCTTTCTCTATGTCGAAAAATGTTTTGAATATACGTTTGCCATTCCTTAACCTATCTTCTAAGATAAGTCGTAGGATCAGTATTGCCCTGCAAGTTCCTACATTTCTTCGGATTCCAAAGTGATCTTTCCCGAGGTCTGCCTCTGTCAGTTTTTGAATTCTTCCATAAAGAATTCGTGTTAGCATTTTGAAACCAAGACTTATTAAACTGATAGTTCGGTAATTTTCACACGCTTTAGCAACTTCTTTCCTTGGAATTGGAATTACTACATTCTTCTTGAAGTCTGAGAGTATTTCGCCTGTCTCACACATCTTGCACAGCAGATAGAAGAGCTTACTCTTAATGTCATGTAAACGTTCTGCTCACACTTTCATTACAATCATTATAGCAGATGTTCTATTGATGGGCTACGTCCGAAACGCGAAGAGATATAAAAATTTGTAACATCAGGTGAAATTTTGTTATTAACGACAAAATAAAGCGGTGAAAACACGCCCCCATTATTCAGGTAATGGTCAGAGTCATTAAGCGCGAGTTAATGTCGCAATTTAAACGATCTTCCTCCACTCATCCAAAGCAAATGGGCCTCTTGCTACACTTTTCAGATTTTTATGTTGTGATTCGCAAACAATATCAAGATTAGACGACTCTGCACATAACATTAACAAATACGCCGTTAATTGTAAGAAATTAAACTTTACGTCTATGATTAAGACGATAAGCATGATTCTACGGCTATATGAAAAGTGAAGCAAATAACGGGTGTTAAATTCAGGTGTACGGTCTATTATATATATTGCGAAAAAAATCCTCGTAGAAAATTTTAGAAATAATTTAATTCAAGAAAACGAACTAATGGGCATAAACAGCTGTATTATTATAAGGAAATAGTAGAAGAGTATGAAATAATAACGTAACCTTAACAGTTTATCTACTCTTTCAGTATTTAAACAGAAATTGCGTTTGTTGGGAAGGTAGTTGTCGGGCTTCAACAAACGCCCTGACATTTGGTTAACGTTTTCAAAACCCACGGTATCTTCACTACCCCTGTTAGTTTGAAAATATACGATTCTTCAGTTGGCATCGGCGTCAAATCTGGCTTGGGGTCAAAAACACCAAGAACCACACTGCCGGGAGAAATGACTCTTGTACTTTTACTCTCTGTCTTTTCGACAGCATCTCATTGGGTCTTTCGCGGTCTGTTAGTGTTTTGCAGAATACTGCTTAGGAGCCAACTAGATGATACAGAACGTTAACTAATACATGAGGAACCTCTGGGGACTGGATAGAGGGTTAAAAAAAAAGTTCATATATGCAGATCTGACCATTTTTTTGAATTTTCTTTGTTACAGAAACTTTTCTGTTGTGTCATTTTTGCTTCGTATCTGCCTTTTTGTTTTCAAATTTTCAGCTTGGTTCTACAGGTATGTGTTTTTCTTTTCATGTTTAGTCTTCTGATGGCTAAATAAACCGTTATATATGTGTGCCATTAGCACCAACACAAGCTTCTAAATGCTGCATCGCGGGTTCTCTCACTCGCACACATTTTCCAGGTGTCTGCTGAAATCCGTCTTGAACAGGCTGACAAAGAATGTCAGCATTCGCAATAGGCCTTGAATACACTGTCATTTAAACGCCCCAAAAATAAAAATTGAATGGACTGAGACCAGGATATCGAGCAGGGCGAGATGTTGTTGGCCCATGACATATCCATTAATTTGGGAAACACTGAATTACAATTGTTCTTGCTTGCAGAGAAAAATAAGGTGGAGCCCCATTGTGCATCAAACACATGTTATGTTGTAAGTGTAGAGGAATTTCTTCCAGCATTTTAAAACATTTAAATGCCCTATTAAGAATTCATTGTATGATTCTCCTGTCAGTGTTCCATGCAAAATGGAATGTCCAATTAAACTGTATCAAATTATTCCACCTCATACATTTATGCTAAACTGTCGTTGATGTCTTGTCTCCACAACTGCAAATTGATACTCATCCACCTATTCACGAATGCTGTGAAAATTGTGCACGCAGTTGCTGGTAAACATTGGATCATCAGTGAACAGTATGATAGAAAGTGTTGGTTCTAAGTACACATCACCAGTAGCCAAGTACAAAAGGCTGACCTGTATTGTAAATCTGTTTCAGTAAGACCTTACAGTCTCTGAATATGGTGTGGATAAAGGTGTTGCTCTCGTAACATTTCCCACGATGTCACATGACTCACTTTCAGTTTCTGCCATTTCTCTGGTACTGCCGCCATTATTGTTCTCAGTATGATGAAGCACTCGATGTTCTAAATAAGATGTTCTACCACTGTTTGGTCTTTCGGATTGATATGAGCTTTTCTCAAAAGACCCTGTCTTCACAACACTTGTATGTATTCTTTGAAAGGCCTTATTATTCGGTAAATGACTGTTACGAAATCTTTCATCATACAAACGTTTTGCTTCAGACGAATTGCAATTTTCAAGTACATACATCAGATGTTTGTTCGCCTTGTATTGATTAGAATGCATTTTAGCTGTATAATCAGCCAATAATAGAAAAAATATGGGAATGATTACCGGCACCTGCATTACCTCTATTCTGAGATTAGGCCAGGGCCGAGGGTATATCATGTTTTTCTTTCGTGGGGCACCACCCCTGTGGCGTAGAGGGCAGACCCGCCCCACGTATATTGCTCATTATCTCATCAGAATTCGAGCGAAACGTCGGCTGTGTACAAACGCGTTTCTTGTGTCGTGGACCATGTTAACAAATTTTTCTGAAGATCTGCATGTAGTGTGCATCTAGTGCGTGAAATCTAAATTCAGTGGGAAAACTTGAAACAGTTATCAAATCGAATTTGTACCGTACCATGCTGCACCAGCCTGGGCATAATCCAATTGTGGAAATGTGCTTTTGCCGTATGCTTCCACAAGAACTGTCTCAACCTATAGCATGAACTTGTACAGTTCGATTCTTGCGCAAGTTAGATATAAAATAGCGTTCACTACCAGAAAAAATTCTAGATCCAGCCTCGAATCGATTCCAAGACGCCTAGTTTAGTGTTTTGTCTTTCGAGGCAAGCTTTCTCCACTTCGTGGCGTAAGTAACAAGAGATAGACAGCGTGCAGTTACGTAGTGACTGTTAACTTGCACTCACTCCCCCTCCACACACACACACACACACACACACACACACACACACACAATGTTCCTGCTGCGTCAAAGCAGCCATTTCGAATCGTTAGCAAAGTCTTAATGCAGCAAAACTGCAGGTATACGAAAAGTATGTGTTGTGGCTTGTTATCGGCAAGTAATAGCGCATACCGGAAAACCTGTCGTAATAGTCTAAACAAGCATAGAACATGCCAAACAGCTGAGGTTAGAACAGTGTCGTCTAGGGGTAGTGTCTTGGAGGCAAACGGGGAAAACACTATTTTGTAGTCGTTACTGTTCTGATTCCCAGAGAAAGAACAAGAAGAAATAACCAAGGATGCATTGAGAAAAAAGCAGGCAATGATATAAATCGTTTGTTGACGGGCAGTAAAAGAGAAAGTTGATGTTTAGTATACGACATTGTTTTCATTGGTGAGGTTCTTAAACATTGCCGTCTCTAAAAGTAGCGTATCATTTCTTTCCATTTCTATGGGATTTAATGTTTCAGCGCTAGCCAATAGATTTTTCTGACTCATCAGAATTTTCTTATCTTCTCCCATAGTCTTTTTTTTTACTTTGTCTGCAATAACATGGGAAGTGAAACCTTGTATTATTTCGTTTTGCGTACATGCGTACAGCCGGCCGCGGTGCCCGAGCAGTTCTAGGCGGTCAGTCCGGAACCGCGCGACTGCTACGCTCGCAGGTTCGAATCCTGCCTCGGACATGGATGTGTGTGCTGTCCTTAGGTTAGGTAGGTTTAAGTAGTTCTAAGTTCTAGGGGACTGATGGCCACAGATGTTAAGTGCCAATAGTGTTCAGAGCCATTTGAACCATTTTTTACATCCGTACAAGTGAAACAACGACGTTTACCGATTTCACTGACCTCCTCTGGGATTTTTCTCAATACCTTTTCGTCGATACAGACGTAACATTTTCCAAAAAGAAGCGTCGTCTCCGGGGATAGAAACAACTGTGTTGAACTGGTACGCACTCCTTTGAATTCTTAATCCTCTTATTCCAGTTTTCAATCGGTTTAAGTAAGCCTGACTCGCATTATCACGTTGAGGTGCCTTGTTCACCTCTATCTATTGTACTGCAAACAAGACAACCTTCTACTTTATAAGACGAGTACACGGCATCTACTAGTATTTTACGCAGCACGCTGGTATCTAATAAACCATCTGACAAAAATAAAAAAGGGAAGCATCCAGAATGTAGCTTCGTATACGTACACACCATCGGCGCATTCATAAATGAGTGTTGGCCATTCTGCTTGTTACAGAGAACTGTAAATACAGAGTGCATCAGTGGTGTTCATGTTTAGTGTTGTTACAAGGCCTTCTAGGATATATAAGATGCGTGAACAACCTCAGATGTTGAGCGATTACTGATGATGCAGTCGTGTGAGACAGTTTTATCAGCACTTGATAGAGTTTGAAAGGGGCCTCATTGTGAGTCCCCATTTGGCTGTCTGGTTTAATCGTGCAAAATCGAGAGGAAGAAGAGAGAATCAAGGCAGCTCAACGTGGTAGTGCATTCGGATGTGACAGTGAACTGCATACGAACGTGAAGGCGGGCGTTCTCGTCGTCAAGGAGTATAGCCGTGTTTTTCACCAAGCGCCCCAGAGCCCATTGAAACCTGCGCCTGCCACCTGAGAAGAAGTAATGCACCCCCTACAACATTCTGATTCAGCCCGCACCATTGAGCGAAGATTAGCATCACCCGGTCTTGGCAATTATGACCCCATGAGTTGGCTGCCGTTAACACCACAACACAAATAGCTGCGTTGGGAATGGTGTCGTGACAGGGAAGCGTGAACTGCCGATGGATGGTACCTCATTGTGCTCATCGATGAACCGCGGTTCTGCAAAACCCAGAATGATCGTCGGCGTGTATTGCGGCGAGGTCCCACTCTTGCCATGTTTTGGAGGGACACAGCGTAGTTACTCCTGGCATCATGATGTGGAGAGCCATTGGGTGTGGCTTCAGGCCACGGCCGATAGTGATTGGGGAAACTATTGGAGGGCAGTACGCCACTGATTGAGGAAACTAACGGAGGGCAGTACGCCACTGATATGCGGCGTCCTCGCGAGTTACCTCTTGTGCATCAGTATGGAGGTGTAATTTTTGAAAACGACAGTGCTCGTTCGTACATCGCACGTGTCTGTATGATCTGTCTGCATGATGCTGAGATACTACCTTGCCCATTGAAATCCTCAGGTCTGTTCCCGACAGAAAATGCGTGGGACCAGTTCGGACTGTCTCAGTGCCTGTGCCAAAGACCAATTAAATCAGTTGTGGTCCAACTTGTCTCGGTGGAGGATGTAACAACTGTATGACACAATTCCCAACGGAATCAGTGCATGGATACAACGTCATACGGATAAGTGAGCTCATACTGCAAGGTTCTCATCATTCGTTCAACATCTTCTCCATCTTTTCCTGTATTCCGTTAGGGTTTTCATCTGAAGGCAACGGCTACACTCAACCTCTTCTATTAAGTGTTTCGTACGATGTTTCTGCTGTTTTTTCCCTACTACTGCTCTTTCCAGCGTTTAGTTTATTGTTCCTGGATGCCGCAGGCGATGTATCACTAATCCGCCCCATCTGGTGAGTGTAAAATACACTTGCACCCTCACCTGTACAGTATTTCTTCATTTGGTGTATTAACTGTCCACTTAATTTTTAATATTCTTATCTTTCTAATCCTCTTCTTCGTCTCTTTGATTTCCGATGGTCCACGTTTCACTTCACACAATGCTGTTTTCCAGACGCACAATTTTCGGAACTTCTTTCTCAGTCCCACGTTTATGTCAGACATTAGTACAGTTCTTACCAGCGAAGAATACGGTCTTCGTCCATCTTCTACTAATATGTTCCTTGCAGCGGCCATCCTTCGTAATACTGCTTCCTAATTTCATTTCAGTATCATTTGACTGCTCGGAGAAAGATGAGTAGGCGATTATAAAACGTGTCATTGTTCATAGCGGCACAGTACAAAAATAGCAGCGAAATTTGCGAAGCATTACATTGTAATTTGAGCAATGTTAGTCTAGTGTTAACAGTGAAATGGAGCTGACAGCCTGTTTTTCCTCCACATTTCGGTCTCACATCCAACACATTTCCCGATGAGACACCTCCTTTAGTTCCTGACGAGGTAATAGACTTATGCATATAAATAAAAAGTCAAAAAACTTCCCCTAATAAGTTACAGGCTCCACAGATAATTTGAACGATTCTTTCGTCGAAATGATGTGGAACGATGTCTTTTACCGGCTATATACACATGTTTAGTGTTAACATTAATGAATACAATACTTTGTAGTTCTACTCATCCAAATGCACTTAAAAATACTTTTTTTTCTTTTTTTTTACGGGCTACCTGTTTTTAATCAGTTATTTTATGTTATTGTGAGATTATTGTTCCTGCATATTGAACTCCTTTTTGAGCCACTGACCGCTTTAGTAAACACAATGTTGCAGTTCCTGTGTTCTTCCGAATTACGATGTAATTACAAAGTAATGAACAGAAATGCATGAGTGTCCTACCGCGTGGGAATGCGCATGACGAATCATAAGCAGACGGATTTCCAGTGGCGTAGAGTAACATATCTTTGTCTGTGCCAGTGGGCAGCTGTGAGGAGAATATGCGATCCTCCTGCTCCTGGAACAGGTCCACAGGTAGCAGAACCCTTGTTTGTCGCCCCCAGGCGGAGAACAAAGGGGGTCACTTGTTTATCGCGAAACACTCGCCACCGCATGAGGGGCTCTGCGCAGGCGGCGACCATCGCTGGCTGTAACTAGCGGCAGGTATTCCTCACTGCGGCTCTTTTCGCCGAAGAGACTCAAGATATTCTCCAGTGAATCACCACCCATCGCTCTGTCTCGGTCCTATGACAACGTTTGTTGCGATCCGACGAGAGAAACGAACACAGTGTTTCCTTATTGCAGTCTTTGGGAAGTCAAATGAGATGCGTCATTGCCGCGGTAACTATGCACCAGAGAAATTCTCAGCAGTTCTCTGTGACAGGGCGTGATTAGCGAAATATGTAATACGTGCTTGCCCCATATGTGAATTACTTACATTAAAATGTAAAGTGTTTTCATGGAGCAGAAAAAATTAAGCAATACATGTTATAAAAAGACAAAGACACACACACACGCGCTCGCACACACACACACACACACACACACACACACACACATACACACACACACAAAGAGAGCGAGAGAGAACGAACGCCGGCCGGAGTGGCCGAGCGGTTCTAGGCGCTACAGTCTGGACCCGTGCGACCGCTACGGTCGCAGGTTCGAATCCTGCCTCGGGCATGAATGTGTGTGATGTCCTTAGGTTACTTCGGTTTAAGTAGTTATAAGTTCTAGGGGACTGATGACCTCAGAAGTTAGGTCCCATAGTGCTCAGAGCCAGATAACAAACAAACAGTTCAGTCACTTAATCTTTAGAAGGTACTGTGTTAGCAGTTTGCACTGATAGAACGATTTTCTTGTAAACTATCCACGTAGATGTGTTTGTTGTCTACTTTTCTTGCAGTCGATTTCAAAGCTTTTCACGGTTTCTTGTTGAAGAACGTAAGCACAGTTATCGATATGGCTTGTACCCATATGTATTTCCCGAAGCTGTACTACGGATTTTCCAATATGGTAAATGTAAGACTAAAGACCTGGCTCACATCTGGGTGCGTTTGTATTAAAATGTAATGTGTTCTCATGAACCGAAGATAATTCAGCGCTACAGTTTATAGAAGGATCACAGAGAGAGTCTAGTATCAGGAATCTAGAACCAACTGTAAAATGTGAAAATTATAGATTCTGCTTGTGTTTCTTCTTGTCGAATATCAATTACTCCACAGTAGTGTGAAATGGCGAGGAATTGTATGGCGGCAGAGAAGTTATCGAATTTACTCTTTTTCAATAAAATTCTTTTGTATGTTAGGTCGTGTTATTATGAAACACTAAAATAACAATAAAGCCGACGTTTGGACTTTCTTTGCAGCGGTCTTCTTCAGCCACTAAAATGACCGCTACATAAACGATCGAAAAGTCGGCTTTATAGCTATTTTAGTGTTCCATAATGACGCCCGCGGCCTAACACACAAAAGGAAGATTAAGTTCTTAAAACACACTTTTCTTTATCGTCATAGAATGTATAGTTCGCTAGGACCTCTAGGAATACTGATCGATAAACATTTTACAAATAATATACGTAGCATACCTCTTAAAGGAAAAAGAAGTAGTGAAAACTCTTCAAGTAATGACTTTCTTGCTGTGAGAAGATACCACAAATGGTTCAAATGGCTCTGAGCACTATGGGACTTAACTGCTGAGATCATTAGTCCCCTAGAACTTAGAACTATTTAAACCTAACTAACCTAAGGACAACACACACATTCATGCCCGAGGCAGGATTCGAACCTGCTACCGTAGCGGTCGCGCGGTTCCAGATTGTAGCGCCTAGAACCGCTCGCCCACTCCGGCCGGCAAAAGATACCACACATTTGCTTCATCAAGTATAGACAGCATCCTATGTTAGATAGGCTTCCAACGAATCTGTTACTTCCTTTCCAGCTACGTACGATAATGGTAACAGTAAACGTGGAACATACGAAACGTGTCTTTTACGACATTTGACTGATTCTTAAAACTGACAAATGTGCTACGTGGATTACACTGCTCGTTATATACTTTTAGCTCTTATCTTCACTGCTTCGTGCACGTAGAAAATAATGTAGGAATTAAATATACGCTTTGATTCAAAACACACCTTTTTCCTTTCTGTCATCAATAAAGTTTGGTTAACAGTTTCACCCTCTTTTGGTTTTATCACCTGACACAGATATTTTTGTGTCAGATCTTCACCATTTTGTATAGATTGGTTTTGCTATGTGATGTTCTGCCTTCATATTTAGTTGAATGGTTTGCTCTTTGTACAATCCGATATGCCGCTGAATACATCTTAATGTTTTTAATTTCTTTTTTGTTTCAGGTGAGTCATCCGTAACCATAGCAAGATACATGTAAGTAATGCCAGTGCATTCAAAGCCCCAAGCGAGGTAATTAGTCATAGAATGCCCGCTGACAACGTCTATTTGAAATATGAGATCCCCATTTTTAGTTTGAGTTCTTCCATGTGACAAATCGCATTCTACTTGACAGAGGCGCTCCACGTTCTCTGCAGCCTGGCAAATGAACAGATGTTCGCCAGTCGCGCTATTACTTACCAGTAATCCCTGCACCCCTGTTTCTTCAAAGAATCTGACTTAAATGACTAAAACGGTTTGAAAGGTCTGTTTACGAATGAGTTAATGTGTTAAATATTAAGAAAGCATGTACATCCGTCCGCTGTGGCCGAGCGGTTCTAGGCGCTTCAGTCCGGAACCGCGCTGCTGCTGCGGTCGCAGCTTCGAATCCTGCCTCGGGCTTGGATGTGTGTGATGTCCTTAGGTTAGTTAGGTTTAAGTAGTTCTAAGTTCTAGGGGACTGATGACCACAGATGTTAAGTCCTATAGTGCTTAGAGCCATTTGAACCATTTGAAGCATGCACAACCTTTATGGCTGAAGACACAAAAGCCTAATTATGTTGGTTTTATTAAAATCGGATTATTCGCCCTTAGACTAATGAAAAAGTGGTAAACCAAAAAATAACTCCTTCATATATTCATGAACACCTTTTCGGCAAATAGTGCATCGTGGCAAATCGTTTATTGTATGCTTGATCATAGCAAAAGTGAATTATAAAAAAAGTCATTAAATTTTAATTTAACAATATGATTTCAACTAAATACTACGCTATCAATGTTGAAAAATACATAACGGGTATGCTACAAAATACAAATGCATTTAATTTCATTTTTAATCTATGTAAATAAGCTAACAATGGTTAAAGAAGAACAAAGTGTACGTTTAAAACTAAAAATATCCTTAAGGTTCTTCAGTAAAGGTAAAGACATAATAAATCAAAAAGTAACGCTCCACGATGAGGTCGTGTCACGTAAGTTCAACTACTTCGCACGTCGAAACCGACGACTAGTGTGGTGATGTGCGCTTGACCCGCCGCTGAGCTATGGCGCACTGAGAACCGCCCTCGGGGCGCCGCCTGTGTCTGAGGCTGTGGAGCGCCGTCCTCGAGACAGAGTCGACGTCGCCGCTGCCGGCGTCTGCGCAGCTCCTCGGCTGCTGCCTTGCTGGTGGCTGGCCACCGCCGCGATCCGCCGTGCGCTCATTACGGCTTCCGGTCGCAGATTTCCGCTTGCGATTGCCCGCTGAGAGACACGCAGGAGAGCAGCTCGCGTTGCCTGGAAACGGCCGCCGTTGCCATATCTCGGCCTCTTGTTTTTTTTTTTATATATATAATTGTACATGGAACTCTACCGCTCTCCGGATGTTGAATCCTTTACGTATTTTCCCCGTCCTCTTTCTGGCGAACTGAACTCTCATCAAGTTGCGCAACAACTTCCCTCTTGTAACAAAGACGTCATCCAATTCTGATTCCGCTATGCAGACGACCGTCACTTTTTTATGGTTGAGTCGATAGTGGAGAGTAAGAGTCTCAATTTTCTTTATTCGTTTCAGTCAAAGGCAGTTTTACGGGATAGAATTATGTCACTTATTGATGCAAACAGGATATTTGTCTAACTTCGTTACGAACAAGATTTAATGTATATTATCTAACAAATAAAGTAAAGCACGAAGAAGATATGGTCACACGCCATTGCAGCTTTGCGCACGTTCTCATCATCGGCAGGTATGTAAATGCCATTCTTGGTTCAAATGGCTCTAAGGCACTATGGTTCAAATGACTCTGAGCGCTATGGGACTTAACATCTATGGTCATCAGACCCCTAGAACTTAGAACTACTTAAACCTAACTGACCTAAGGACATCACGCAACACCCAGTCATCACGAGGCAGGGAAAATCTCTTACTCCGCCGGGAATCGAACCCGAGAACCCGGGCGCGGGAAGCGAGAACGCTACCGCACGACCACGAGCTGCAGACTAAGGCACTATGGGACTCAACATCTGAGGTCATCGGTCCCCTGGACTTAGAACTACTTATACGTAACTAACCTAAGAACAACACACACATCCATGCCCGAGGAAGGATTCGAACCTGCGACCGTAGCAGCAGCGCGGTTCCGGACTGAAGCGCCTAGAACCGCTCGGTCACAGAGGCCGGCAAAAGCCATTCTCTGTAATATATAGGACACCGATCAGAGTGCATTACTGTTGATCGTGTTTAGTGTCGTTACCATGGTCCGTAAGATACATAAGGGGCGTGAAGACTGCCAAATGTTGAGTGATCGCTGTGAAGGACACGGAGGTGACACTTCTCTTGTGAGACAACGTTGCCACCACCTGACGTAGTTTGAAGGGGGCCTCATTGTGGGTCCCCATTTGTCCGGCTGGTCAAATTGTGCAAAGTCCAGATTTGTGGGGCGTTCGGACGTGACTTGGCCTGATGTTGCACTGTGTGGGAACGTGAGCGGAGGCATTCTCATCTTCGAGATTTCGGGGACAGCGTCTGCCTACGACAAGGGAAGATCGCCGCATTCCGCACCAAGCACATCGGAACCTCTTCACATCTGCTCCTGCCAACCGATAACAGAAATGGACCAGCTACAGCTTCCTGCACCAATGGTCGTAGTCTAGCAGCAGCCGGACTAACAAATTACCGCTCCACGTGTAGGCTTCAGGTTAACAAACGAGCCCTTTCGAAGTGATGTAGTGACTGGGACTCATGGACTGCTAATGAATGTTGCCACATTGTGTTCAGCGATCAACCTCGCTTCTGTACTACCCCAGATGACCAGCGGGGGGAGTATTGTTGCAGGATACCGTTCTTCCAATGTTTTAGCGAGGTACAGTGGTGTTACTTTTGTCGTAACGGTGTGGGGAGCCACGGCTGGTGGTGATTGAAGAAACTCCAATGGCACAATATGGTACTTCACACGCATCCTGCGTCCTCATATGTTACCTCTTACCCAACATTATCATGGTGTGCTGTTTTTGGTAGGACATCGCTCGACCACTCATGGGACCTCTTTGTCTGTTTGATATTGAGGTACTACCGTGATCAGTAAGATTCCCAGATGTATCCTCGATAGAACATGTTCGTGAACATCTCGGACGTTGTCTCAGTGCTAGTATCCAGGATATTAAAGACCACGTACAACAATTGTTGGCTAGCTTGCCTCAGGAGAGGATATAACGGCTTTATGACACACTTCCCAACCAGATCAGTGCATGCATTCGCGCCTGAGAGGTGCAACATCGTACTGATACGTGGGCTCTTATTGTCAGGGTTTTTGTAAATTTGATTTTATTTTGTAATAACTGAAGTATTGTATTGTATTGTATGTTAACCGGGGACCTAGAAACGGCGGAGAGGCTCCGTCCCCGCCGCAGCCGCAGTGGTCCACAACCCCACGACGACTACCGCAGTCCACTTCACCTCCCTTCGCAGAACCCAGGGTTATTGTGCGGTTGGGCCCCCGGTGGACACCCCAGGGAACGTCTCACAGTGTAACCCCTATGTTTGCGTGGTAGAGTAATGGTGGTGTTCGCGTACGTGGAGAACTTCTTTGCGCAACAATCGCCGACATTGTGTAGCTTAGGCGGAATAAGGGGAACCAGCCCGCATGTGCCGAGGCAGATGGAAAACCGCCTAAAAACCATCCACACACTGGTCGGTTCACTGGACCTAGACACAAATCCGCCAGGCGGATTCGTGCCGGGGACCAAGGAGCTCCTTCCCGTCCGGAAAGCCGTACGTTAGACCGCACGGCCAACCGGGCAGGCTATAACTGAAGTAATGTCACATGCACTCTCAAACCGAGAGGTTTCGTTTCGTTTCCTCTTCCACTTCTGGGTGCTTCACGTTTTTTGAAAGACAGAAAATATACACGGACCAGTCTCAGTGTTATCACCTCCGACGTTTGACGTCAGCGTGCAGTGACGACTCATAGGCGGCAGGTGGCAGACTAGCAATGGAGGCTACGTGTTGGGGCGTAGGTAGCAGTGCAGTCGTTGTCGCAATGCGGAAACGGAGCGATTTATCTGAAGTCCAAAAGAGCGTGATCATTGGCTTTCGGGCCAATTTTTGCCGCTGTGGTTAAACTATCCCGTGCATGCGAAAATGACACTAACGAGAACCGCGCCGAAACAAATGTGAAGCACCGCGGACCATAGATGACAGGTTGACAGACAGCTGTGGAGTTGTGTACGGGCGAATAGACGTGCAATTAGGGAGCAGCTGACGGCTGTCAACAGTGTCTCCTCAACGACTGTTCAGAGGACGTCGCTGCATGTGGGCCTCTGCAGCAGGCGGGTGGTTCATGCACCTAAGTTGACAGCTGTTCATCGAAGACGGAGACTGGAATTTCCACGCTGGTAGCGCAACTGAACGTCCACAGAGTGGCGACAGCTGGCCTTTTCAGGTGAATCACGTTTTATACTCAGACAGATGGCCGTTGGCATGTAGGGCGTCGAACGCCTGAAATCAAATGTTTTGGTTGTATTCTCTGGGTGATTTCGCCATTCTGGAAGGCAAAAATAGTTCAAGTGGCTCTGAGCACTATGGGACTTAACTACTGAGGTCATCAGTCCCCTAGAACTTAGAACTAGTTAAACCTAACTAACCTAAGGACATCACACACATCCATGCCCGAGGCAGGATTCGAACCTGCGACCGTAGCGGTCACGCGGTTCCAAACTGGAAGGCACAGCGAATCAACGTAACCGTGCATCTATCCTTGGGGACCACGTTCAACCCTTCATGCAGTTTGCTTGCTTTTTCTCGGTACGATTGCATCTATGCAGCACAGTACAATGTGTGAGCACCTCACAGTGTTCGTGCATGGTCCGAAGAGCACCAGGATGTGTTTACCGTACTCCCCTGGCCACCAAACACATCGGACTTTAACCCATTCGAGAAAATGTGAAACGAACTCCATATCAGGCTACTGGCGCGATGGATCCTCGGTTGAGAAACCTAGCGCAGCTGGCCATGTCACTGGAGTCGGTATAGCTCCACATTCCTGTCGGGACTTTCCAGAACCCCATTGACTCTATTCCTGCACGTCTTTCAGCCATCCGCCGTGTAAAACGTGATTATTCAGGCTTGTGACAGGCGGTCACATTAATGTGACTGGATAGTGTATGTGAGTCACGTTTGTTCGTTAGAGTGTGCGACATGTAAGTAGTACACTTAGGTGACAAAGGTCATGGGATAGAGATATGCACTCATACAAATGGCGGTAGTGTCGTGTTCACAAGATATTCAAGGTCACTTCATTGGCGGAGCTCTCGTTTGTGCTCAGGTGATTCATGTGAAAAGCTTCCCGAAGTGTTTATGGCCGCACGATGGGAACTGATAGCTTTGAACGCGGAATGGTAGTTGGAGGTAGGCATAGACGCATGGGACATTCCTTTCCGGAAATAGCGAGGAAATCATTCCATTTCGGAAATAGTTTGGGAATTCGGTATTACGTGCGGCATACTGTCTAGAGTGTGCAGAGAACACCAAACTTCAGGGATTACCTCTCACCGAAGACAACGCAATGTGAAATAACCGCAGAAATCAATGTTGGGCGTATAATGAACGTGTACATTAGGACAGTGCGGCGAAATTTGGCGTTAATGGGCTTTGGTAGCAGACGAACGATGCGAGTGCCTTTGCGAACAATACGAGATCGCCTTCAGTGTCACTCCTGGGCTCATGACCATACCGGCTGGACACTAGACGATTTGAAAACCGTGGCGTGGTCAGATGAGTCCCGATTTCAGATGAGTCCCGAGCTGATGGTAGGGTTCGGATGTGACACAGACGCCACGAAACCATGGACCGAAGTTGTCAACAAAGTGCTGTGCAACCTGGTGGTGGCTGCATAATGGCGTGGGCTTCGCTACACGGAATGAATTGGGTACTGTGGTCCAACAGAACCGACATTGACTGGAAATGGTTATGTTCGGCTACTTGGAGACCGTTTGCAGGCAATCATAGACTTCATATTCCCAAATTACGATGGAATTTTGAGATATGACAATCCGCCATGTCACCGGGCCACAAATCTTCCCGATTGGTTTGAAGAACATTCTGGGCAATTCGAGCATGATTTGCTCACCCATCGAACATTTAAGGGACATGTTCGAGATGTCAGTTCGTGCACAATTACAGTTTCGCAATTATGGGCGGTTATAGAGGCAACATATCTTAGTATTTCTGCAGAGGACTTCCGATGACTTGCTGAGTCCATGGCAGGTTCAGTTGCTGCACTAGGCGGGTCAAAAGGAGGTCCGAGACGATTTTAAAAGGTTTCCCATTAATTTTGTCGCCTCACTGTAACTCCCTGTGATGTCCATTTACAGCCCAGTAAGGTGGCGTGGATGTAAAGCCGTTTGGAATCGTATCTGGAAGAAGCGTCGTCCAGTCATCTTTTTATTGTTACCAAGCTCACGTGAGGCGTGTACCAGACCTTCAGCAATACCTTTGTTTCCTCGTGTGCTGAACAGCTATCAGATATGTAAGTCTTAAATAACTATAGACACTGTCGAGGTGTTTAGCTCTAATTCCTCGATACGTTGCAGTTCTCAGTTTTTTTATGGCTCTCTTTACATTGCCAGAGTCCTTTATCCGTCTTGTTTAACTGTGATCGTTAAATTTCGTTGCGCCGATGTTTCAACTGAACAGGAAATTTTCGTCGCCCTTCTGTGTAACTGGAACTGTTCGTTTGACTGTCCTGTTGCTTGCGCATCGCAAGTGCACAGCGAGATAGCGGAAATGGGGAGTCGAGTGTCGGTATGAGCCACGCAGGCAACACGACATCACACAAGCTGCCCATCTGGCACTCGGTGTTTCTGCCCTCTGGCAGCCGTTAGACGGAATCTTCCCCCAAGAGTACTGCGAAAATGTACAGCTAGATTCGTAGAGTCAGTCGCCTGTATAGTAATAGTGTTCCGAGCAACAGTCTCTAACGTTATTTATGGCGACGTCGAGTGATTAGCGTTACAAGGAACTATCTGTAGGCTATATTTAATTAGTTGGGTTGGTCACGAATGCTTTTGTGATGGAGCAACAATCAGCATCGTACTTAAGAATCTGTACATCACATGAATCTTTCCAGCATATTCAGAGGATGGGTGCGTCAGAGAATTAATAAGATTGTGGATTGAAGACGCGATTATTTGGGAAACTCTTAACCAGTAAAAATGTTGTGGAAAAACACCGTCACCCACTGTCTGCAGATACGAAATTTAATTCTCCAAAGCGTAATTTTGTCAACAGTGCGGGGATGTAATAGTAAACGTTTGCTACTCCATTCTCACTTTGTTCTACGCGTTGCAGCACTAGTTTTGAATCTGGAGATGGTCTGTGCTCCTTATCGGAACAGGTATCAGGGGCAATCACGTAACAGTGGCCGGCCGTGGTGGCCGAGCGGTTCTAGGCGCTTCAGTCCGGATCCGCGCTACGGTCGCAGGTTCGAATCCTGTCTCGGGCATGGATGTGAGTGCTGTCCTTAGGTTAGTTAGGTTTAAGTAGTTCTAAGTTCTAGGGGACTGATGACCTTAGAAGTTAAGTCCCATAGTGCTCAGAGCCATTTGAACCATTTGAACGTAACAATGAGACAGATGAAAAAAAGTAAGTAAACATTTTATTGTTTCAAAAGTAATCGCCGCAACGGTTAACACATTTATCGCATTTGAAGTTGCCTACGTAACCACGATTGTACTTAGACGTGCATCTTTTTGTCCGAATTAAGTCGACGTCCACGAATGCCTTTCATCAGGGCTCAAAAAATATGGAAATCGCATGGGGAGAGATCGGGACGGTATGGAGGATGTGTCGAAACAACCTTTCAACAGAATGTCGCCCACATGCTACCAAGGTTGTTTCGAGTCATGCTGCACAATTTTCAGTGGGAATCCCTTATACTTCCTCCATATAGTCCCGATCTCTCCCCATGCGATTACCAAATTTCTGGAGCCCTGAAGAAAGAGATTCGTGGCAGTCGATTTGGTTCGGACGAAGAGGCTCACTCCTGGGTAGTCGTGGTTCCGTAGGCAACCGCAGACATTTTCCATGAAGGCATTGAGTGTCTCGTCTCACATTGCGATAAATGTATTACCAGTTACCCCGATTACTTTTGAAATAATAAACTGTTTACTTATTTTTTCCATCTGTCTCGTTTTCATTTGAGCTGTGAGTGACTGAGGTGTTTTTTTTTCTTTTTTTTTTTTTCAATGTTTCATTAGCAGTAGTATGGATGGTAACGGTGACGATGTTATTGCTAATCTTCCATATAGCAATAAAAACTATAGTTACAGCATTTACGTAACATGTTTCTAAAGTTAGAGTATTACATAAAGTAGCAGTACAGTGTCTGTATTTGCCGCGCAGAACGGCGCTTTGTGTGCAGTGGCAGAGGTGATGGTGTTTTACTGCTTCCTGTGGCGGGCCTTGAATCAGAGGATGGCCGGATGGCCGTTCACGCTTTCGTACCAGTTTCTGAACAGCTGCCATTGCCACGGACTATAAAGCTCATGTCAGTATAGCGAAGTATGAATTCGTGACACATTTGCAACGTACACTCTCTCGTTGTAGTGGTTTTTTTTCCCGAGATCTTCATAAGTGTACTAGGCATAGCCGAACATAGCGTCATGAAGTGAGGGGACGTCTCATTGACTATCTGTGTTTAGTGAACGACATAGTTTCAAATCTACAATTTTTAATAGCTCTCTGCACTCTCATTTCATGTTCAGTGATGTTGAAAATCAGGAATAACGTTTAGTCGGATAGTACTCTGGCAACATAAGCGACAAATACCGGAGGCGGGGATGGTTTCAGAAGTGATTGTTTTACTTTACTTGGTGCTTGATAAAACTGTGGTAGCTTGGACAGCAGTTTTGTGCGTCAAGTACCTCGAGAACGTCGTTCGACATGTTTCAGAAACACCTCCCCTTGATCTGCCAAGCCGCTATCACCACTGAACAACAGCAGAGCCAGATACCAGGATTTGATCCCCAGTATTCTCTGTAGCTGTTGATGCACACAGAGTTGCACCTTGGTTCGGGTTCTACGTTAAGCACTAACCCAAGTGTAACTTGCTGGGAAGTCGGTTCAAATATATTGGGAATGAAAGGAACCCTAAATAATTATTATTGTATCGATGGTTTTCTGGGAGGTAATTTGCATTCAGAAACTGGGGGAAATTAGCCAGTGTGGAACTCTGCAGTCTGCAGAAGTTTCGTGTACCACAAAATTTTTCTGGGTCGCCACCCAATTTAACTAAACTGGGAAAACTTAATGTAAGAAGTTAATTCGTCACTGAATTGATAAGCTTAACTAACGCGTTAATATTAATAAAATGTTCCAAACGAATATATGGAATGAGCGTGTGGGAACAATTTAAGTACAAACGTTAAATCAAATAATTCAGAACCTCAACAAAAAGAATAAGGTAATCAGATAAAAGTCTACAAATTTAAGGTCTGACTTCTGTGCTTCAGAAACGCCAGGTGGGACGTGTTAAAAATAATCTTACAAAAGGGGACAGGTTTGTATGAAAAACAGTCATCACAGTTTAACGTAGTTTATTAAAATAAAACGTCACATTAAAAATTCACAAACTAATTATAAACTAATGATCTTTCGTTGCCTCTTATGTAATTCATTACCTCCCTTACTGTTACATTGAGTGATGTGGTACATTGCAGTGATAAATGAAAAGCAAATCTTAGTCGCGCATGGGTACAGTTCACGCAAACATACACGATTCACACACAAGAATAGAGATACAAAAAATTTTGCCCATCACAGTAATTCAGATGCTCAGACGTTCATCACTTTTCGTTATCCGACGAAGAAATTTATCAGCATCATCTTGCTCATGAAACTAAGCTGCACTGTGAAACTCCAGAAAATGCCGTGAATATTCAAGTAGTAGTAGTAGTAGTAGTAGTAGGTATTCTTCCTTGCGGCAGGCCTTGTCATGGGCTGAGCCTCTTGCACTTTTGTCAATCCATGGCCAGTCTTTTCATTTCTGAATATTTGTCTCCTTGGATATTGTCCAGCATTTGATATTTTCTTTTTCCTCTTCCCCTTTTTCCCTCCACCATTCCTTCTATTCCTTTCTTCAATAAACAGTCCCTCCTCAAACAATGTCCAAACCAGTTTCGTTTTCTCTTCCTAATGACTTTCAGCTTGTTTCTTTCTTCTCCAACTCTTCTTAATACTTCTTCATTCCTCACTCGGTCTTTCCATTTCACTTTTTCTGTTCTCCTCCATATCCACATCTCTAGTGCCTCCAATCTTCTTTCATCTTCCTTCCTCAGTCTCCGCACCATACAGTGGTAAGTCTTTTCCTCAGATCTTTGTTTAGTGGTCCGCAAAGTAATTCCTGTTTCCTCTTGAACCCTTCTTTTGTCATTACAATTCTTTTCCTAATTTCTGTTGAGCAATAAATATCATCCATTATTACACTTCCCAAGTAATTGAAGTTATTCACTTGCTCTATTTCCTCTCCCCCCTATTTTATTACGGCATTTTCTCCCCTTTCCTCCAGTTACCATGCTTTTCGTTTCCTTCTTGTTAATCTTCATTCCATATTCTTCTAATTTTGTGTTTAGATCATCAAACATTTGTTCCATCTCTCCTGCACTCTCTGCCATCATAACCATATCGTCTGCAAATCTTATACACTCCCCTTTCCTACCTCCTATACAAACTGCTCTCTTTCCATCAATACTTTCATTAATAATTTTCTCCAGGTAGATATTGAACAGTGTTCGCGATAAACAAGAACGTTGTCTTACACCTCTTCCCAGTTCAATTTCTTCACTCACCACACCTTCTATTCTTACTCTTGCTCTCTGGTTCAAATATAAATTTCTGATTATCCGTCTGTCCCTTCAGTCAACTCCATGTTTCCTTAGGATTTCCGTCAGTTTGTTCCATCTGACACAGTCAAAAGCCTTCTCAAGATCAATGAACGCAACATACACCTTCCTTTTCTTTTCCTTGTACCTCTCACCTATCACTCTCAGTAGCCAAATGGCATCTCTAGTTCCCACTCCTCGCCTGAAACAAATTGTTCATCTCCTGTTACGCAATTCAACTTTCCATATAGCCTTCTGTTGAGCGCCTCAGCGAGACTTCGGCTGCATGCGATATCAGGATCACTGTTCTATGTTCTTCACACTTTTTGCTGTTCTTTTTCTTTCTGTAGGTATTAAGATACTTTCTGTAAATTCCTTTGGCCATTTTCCTGTCATGTATATTTGATTATACAATTCAATCAACTCCCTTTTCCCTTCTTTCTCCAATGACATTAACAATTCCGCAGGAATCTCATCAATTCCCATTGCCTTTTCATTTGTCATCTCCTTCATAGATGCTTCAATCTCACTAGTTAGTATTGCATTTCCTTTGTCATCATCTGCATCTTTGTCTTCTTCTTCTTCTTCTTCTATCCCAAGCTCTTCTTGACTTGGTCGACTGTCAGCAGCGTATAGCCATTCTATATATTCTTCCCATCTTCTCATTATTTCTTGGGGTTCACTCACCATTTTACCTTCTGCTGCCGGTTCAAGGATACGCAAGAATAAAGCAAAATTACTGAGACTCGTGAAACTTCCAAGAACACAAATGTAAATCGTAAAGACACAAAGAGCAAGAAAATATCACGCGGAATTAAGAATAAAACTTATTCAAGATGGCACTGAAATTACACACGGTGAAACTACCACCACATGGTATTAAAAAAGCTGCACAGCCTTAAAACTGAAAGGAAATGAAAAGTAGAAGAAATAACCACATACACACGTGAAAATTTCACACATACATTCCAATTAAAAGAAAAGTCAGACAACTGAATTTTAAATCTGTGCTGGAGTAACGAACTTCCTACGCCACATGTCCTGGTTACCCAAAGCAAGGATCGGAAAAACTTACTAAATTCAGAAAATATACTTGTGACTACACTCTGAAAAATATAAGAATTTGATTACCGAACTTGAAAATAAACTAGCAGATCAAACGTGTAGATCAGTTGCAATAGCTACTCACCAGCTCCAAGCTGATCTAAGACTACCGTCTTCACTCACCAAAGGCCCAGTCCCTGCAATGAACTTCCCCCCAGGTAGCCGGAAGAGATCAGAGGGGTCCTTTGCGCCACCAACTGAACTACAGTCGTATGACTACCGAAAGGGTACAAATCTCTTTGCCTTGACCTAGAACGCTACGATGGCTACACTGTTGCTGTCACATCAGACAGCCAGATGCTGTACATACATACGACAAATTCAACAAACACACGCACTCACTCATTCACACAGATGATAAAATGAGAAAGCAAATTTGGGAGCATGAAATGTACGTTATTACATAAGATTATAGGTTTACTGGAAACATTGATACTGTAATGTGACTATGTACCACTGAATGGGAACAAACGCGAAATAAAAAATTAAATTACGAATAATTGAGTGCGACAGTACGAAACACAAATTAAATGTATGAAACGAATCTTACAGAGAAGTTTCATACGAATCTAGCAGAGACGTCTCAACTTTTTCAGTTAAAGCAGTGTGATGCTGAGACCCGACATTGTGTTGTGGACAGTTGTTTTTACGGGAAATTAAAAAAAATCGGTCATGCCGCAGAATTTTAGAAGTTTCTTAGGCGCACGTGTTTTACGTGTTTTTCACGGCATTGTTGCTTCCATTCACTCTAAGCTGATATAATTTGTGTAACCAAGAGGTTTAGTTTATATAAGTCATAGTAGAAATCAACTGTTAACAATGCAGATGACATTGTTAGTAAGTGAGACGTGAAAGTAAGTCGTAGAAGAAGTAACACTGTTAGAACATCTTGTTACGCCTTTGACTATTCCGGTACTGGTAAAGCGAAGTGTGTTTACAAAAACGTAATATATAGAGTAAACAAGAACTCTGCCGACAAACTTTCAGAGGCGGTAGTATGGACCAAAAAAAGAAAAAAAATGTTTATTGAGAATGGGCTTTAAAGTGCATGTCTTAAAGAGCTATGAGCACTTGTTTAGCAGAAGAGATGAAGGAGTGCTCATAGCTCTTAAGACATGCATTTTAAAGCCCATTCTCAATGAACATTTTTTTTTCTTTTCTTGGTCCATATTACCACCAGAGCTTTCAGCAGAAGAGATGTGTTTCAAAGTAGCGAAGATGAACAGGTGCTCATAGGTCTTTAGGTGTGCATTTTAGAATCCGTCCGTACTACCCATTTTTTCTCGCCATGTTCCACACTACTACATCTGAAAGTTTGCCGGATCGTCCAGTATATACAACACTTCATAACTCCAATGGAGAACCGATACAGCAGAACAAACACAAAAGACTAAGCGCACGGAGAGCTATAATACGATGGAACGAAAATTAACTTATATTTTTTGGAGACAAACATACAAACTCAGTAATCTCAAGTCTCCTTAAGTCCATATTTATACAGATGGTTGCGCTACCTCGGCTCTTTACTATAAAATTTCAAATCAAACACCTTTCGGCCGTTTAAATTTCTAATTGTTATTTTATTTGAGCAACCAATTTCAGCGCTACATTGCGCCGTCTTCAGGCCCCTGATCGACATGTAGGAAGAATCCCACCTCTGTTCCAGTCAAAATAGTCCCTAACATTCAGCGACTGGTAGCCGTAGATCTTTGACACAACGATCGCTTGCCGACCAAATCTAAGGATATCAGTCATTGAATACTGGCCCCTGTTTTGACTGGACAAGAGGTGGGATTCTTCCTCCACGTCGGTCAGGGGACCTGAAGATACCGTAATGTAGCGCCGAAACTGGTTGCTCAAATAAAACAACAGTTGGAAATTTAGACGGCTGAAAGGTGTTTCGATTTGACATTTCAGTAACATCACGTTGCACTTAAGATTGCTGATATTTCTGATCGAGTTTTCCAAATGCGGAAAAGTGATTACATAAACGAAAGAATCCTCAGAGAAATTGCATAGCTTATTAGGAAGCCTTTTTTATGAAAATGCCCCTCCTGAGTTGGCCTTAGGTGAATGACCTTTCTCTCCTGCCATTTTTTTTGTTGTCTCGGGATATTACTCATCCAGAGTTTCGTATTGACCTCGAGGAAGTCAAGTCCCGACCGAGGACACTGGAACTTTTTCGGCAGCAGAGCCTGCTGCGCGTTTCTTCTAGATATTCTGAAACATGTTCCATACTACAGTTGCTGAGAAAATACGGCTACGAATCCGTCTGCAGAGAAATGGTCCACTGTACATTAAAGACAGATCCGGCCATTGTGGCCTAAATAGTGCGCTATCTCCTAATGTTGAAATCGTATCAGTCAAATTAAACGTTCTTTTTTTGGTAGAACTGTTACTGATCAGTTGAATATATTCGTTATTGATTTTCTTCGTTCTAATCCCGTGTTTCAAGACATCGTCGTGTGTTGTAAAACTGAATTATTTTTGGCCCAACTTTTATTACTTCTTTTAGCCCACGTCCAATCATAAAGTAATCGCATTTTTCGTTGAAATATAAATGCTTTTTTCAATCTGAGTTAAAAAAGTACTCGTGTTTGTTTTTGTGGTCGTATGTCTGCAGTAATAATTCCATGAATAATGTATTGGTGCCCGCATCTCGTGGTCGTGCGGTAGCGTTCTCGCTTCCCACGCCCGGGTTCCCGGGTTCGATTCCCGGCGGGGTCAGGGATTTTCTCTGCCTCGTGATGGCTGGGTGTTGTGTGCTGTCCTTAGGTTAGTTAGGTTTAAGTAGTTCTAAGTTCTAGGGGACTGATGACCATAGATGTTAAGTCCCATAGTGCTCAGAGCCATTTAATGTATTGGTTATGACACCTTTTGCAACTGCCAAAAACGTCTCGTTGTATTTCATACATGAGCAATACGTGGGGAACATTAATTGACTAATGAGGATTTGACATAAAACGAAACGCTTTTCAGTTGATAAACTCTTTTCAGTTGCAATAGATCGTCATAAATGGAACTTTGTTTATTTACACAAAATGTACCTTGATTTTTGAAAACTTAAAGTACAGATATTTTTAACACAAGCGCAACCAAGCACTCACGCACGAACACACACACACACACAAAGATAGATAGATAGATAGATAGAGAGAGAGAGAGAGAGAGAGAGAGAGAGAGAGAGAGAGAGTTTGATTTGGAGAAAGGGGAGGAGACGAAAATTCTCGTAGGAAGTGCCCTCGGGAAGTCTTTCGCGATAAGCGAGAGTTCGTAAGGTCTGTTCCATCAGTTTCCCGGTTCGTCGTGATCTAGCACTTCTCCTGTTTTCCTCTCCCTAATTGTGTTTTACTTGAAAACGCTGTTTCTGCAATAAGATATTGTCGAGTTGTTAACCAAGTAATAACAACGTTATGCTGTATCGTTAAATCTAGCGCACTACGTTCCACTTCTTCTGACGTTCGCCGTAAGACAAGACGATGAGTGGAAACTTTAAAACAGTCCAGGATATCGTCGATGCTTCTTGGCGAACAATCAGGGAATGTACTGTTTTACTTAAACTCTGTGCTTGAAAAGCTGTTCCGTGATTATGTTCCTATTAACTGTCTTCGTCTTAAAGACAGTTTTTGGAGGTGTCGTTGACTGAGAATCAGTCAACACATATTTATCCAACAATGATCAGCATGAAGCTGTTTGATTTTTCTAGCCATATTGGCGTATTGTTTCAAGAAGCGTACAAGATGCTAAAACGATTGTGAGCAGCGTTTGAAAATAGAAAGACTTACCAAAATTTTGACGTAGTTTTTATGTCGCTTTCTTAATATACAATAACCACAGTTTCAGTTTTGACTCATATGTTATTTACTAGCTGACAAGTCAAGAACAACGAGCCCACAGCTTGTAAAGTGGTTGAGTACAAAAAGGAACGTGTTTTTGCATGTAGCAGGTATTAGGACAAATATTTGAGTTAGAAGACTGCCTCAGCTTGGTTTGTAAGATGTTAACTGTACCGAAGATGACCTAGGAGATAATGCTTTACAAAAACCTGTCGTAAATGGAAGGATTCATAAAATGGAATGGGCGTATTGAAAAACAAAAAATATTTTTGTGAAAGAATTGAAATGTAGGAATGGGAAAATAATGCAGCACTGTAGTGAAACCAATAGTCATCTTTTGAAGTGAATACCTGACACTGAAAGATAAATTAGTCCAGTAATGTTAGAGAGGAGAATGACGAGGAACGTTTTAGGTCCAATAAGGAGCACAGCTGCCAGCAACATTGATGAAATATATCAAAGTATAGAAAAATATCGAACAAGTGGGAGTGAAAGACTGATTTTTAGACGTTAACACGGAATGAACGTTAATAGGCTTATAAACAGTATCTTTTCCCAAAGACTATTTCAAGATTTGACAAAAATATGGTTCTGAGAAGTTGAAAACTGCTATAGGAAGTGTAAAAATTATTCCATTCCGTTGTGTCACGGTGCTACAGTAACCAGCTTCGAATTATTTCAGAATAAAAACAGTCTTGGTTGTAAAATTATTTCATACGAATGACGCGTTTCACCCTTTTGGGACATCATCAAATTGTCTATAAAAACAAGAAACCAGTCAATTAAAAAACAAATAGAGGAGATGTGGTAATTGTTACCGGTACGTTCTCGACGATATACAGGCGGTTTTCTTTTAACTAGGTCACGTTGCATTTATATGTTACACCTCCAACTACTTTTACGTAAGTTCCTGTTACTTTTAGTTCATTTTACCGGCGTAGTCGTGTAAGGTAGGACCATGCCATTTCCTCTATTTGTTTCTAATTGATTTTTTTTTTTTTTGTTATAATGATGCCCCAAAAGGGTGAAACGCGTCATTGATATTAAATAATTTCCCAACCAAGACTCCTTTTATTCTGAAATACTATAGACAATGTGAAATGGTGTATGAAATAAAATAAAATAGAGACGCGGTGAACTGATGAAAGAATGTTATTGGAAATGAAAAGAAGTTGCATTCTGCACGAAATGATTGGCGCTGCAGAGACTGTAAATTTCCATAACGATATGCGGAACCCGTCCCGTGGTAACCACCGCAGCAGAAATTTCGGCACGGCTCCCCTTCCATCTCTGTGTAGTAGACGCAGCGTTTCAGGGGGGCCTAGTTCAACTGACCCCCGAGAAGCAGAATCGCATTGTCCAGTCCTCTGCCCGTAGGAGGGGGAGGCCGGGCCTGGAGAAACCTCAGGGGGGAGATGAGGCCCTTTGAGCGAGACCGTGCGGCGCGAGGGCTGCCACCTCTACTTTCACTGTGCGCGGCAGCGGCAGCAGACGGGCTGTGACGTCACGGCCGCGCTTACCTGCGCGCCACCTACTGCCGGCCGAGCACGCAGTCGGCTCCTGGCCTCGGTCGCGGACGGTAGTGTGCTCACCGCGTTAGTGCGTGTGTCTCCGCGTCGCCCCAGTGCTTCGTGTTTTAGCCTCCTCTGTTTTTCTCCGACAAGTGCACCATCACCGTGGGACTGCTCGAGGCATCGAGCACGTGTGTGTATATACTCGCTGCTGGTACTGGTTGACTGCGTATCCAATGGGCGCGGTAGTGCTGTGTGGTGTTTTTTAAACGACTGTGGAAACAGGTTTTGTCGCAGTTTGCGTGACAGGTGTTTCGTTATCGCTACAGTTCAGAGGATAGGACTCCACTGAGAATATTACGGACCAGAAGCAACGATAGTCCCTTTTCGTCTGCCGTGAGAATATTTACGTTACCGGTGACATTGTAGAGAAGGATTGGGTAATTTGGGAGAGTGTTTGTGGGATAGCGTGCGGCACGAGGAAGACGGTCGAGAGTTGACGTCCAGCGTGGGCCGACGGACACCTGTTGAGGGTCGCGGGACTGGAGGACTGTGGTAGGGCGGTGTCGGCCAAGTGCGGCGATGCCCCGGGCGTCATGGATCGCGGCATGAGCGTGGTGTCGGCGATGAGCATGTGGTCGCGCGCGGGCGCCGGCGTGCTGCTGCCGCCCGGCCGGCTACACGCGCGCGCCGCCGAGGGCTGCGTCGGCGCCGGTGCCGGCGACGGCTCGCCCGAGGTCAGCTCGTCGTCCGTTCTCAGCCCCGCGCACTCGCTCGCCTCCTCCATCGGCGAGGTCGACATCGAGTTCTGGGACCTCGACATCAACAACTCGCGCAGCGCCGTCGCGCTGTCCGCCGTCGCGGCCGCCGCCTCCGGCCACCGCTCCTGCGGCTCGAGCGCCAGTTCCGTCTCAGGTACGACCGTCCCGCCCTCTCTACTCGCGAAATTTGGTAGCCAGGGTCGGGCAGCAAACAGGGCCTTGTCCACTAAGGCACTATATTATGGTATTCGCGCCAGTCTTTGATCGGAATGATAGTATTTTCTGTAGACGGCACCACACCGTCTTAGTGTGTTTATAAAACGGCGTCGCGAAACCATCCCAAAGCTGCTGTGATGAATTTGATTCGTAGACATCTTAGTTTCGGTCAAGTGACCGTCTTCAGGACATGGATTAATCCATAAAACAAGTTCTTAAATTCCTCTGTTGCTACCATTCTCTTTTGTCCTATCTTCAGTAATTGTGATTTATCACGTCCTTCTGTCTCTCCATCTTCCACCTTTATCTTGTGTCGATTGCTACTAGCGCTCATACTTTAAATCTTCCTTTCTGTATATATTCTTTTTATAAATTTAAGCTTTTTCTTCCTGCGGTGTATTTCTTTGCGTTTCGCCTTTTACATTGAGGCATCTCCGTTGGATTTTTTCCTGTTTTTTGTCTTTATTATCGCTCCTCACATGAACGAATGTAAGCTGTGTTTCTTTTATTTCTGCACTGTAGCAGTTTCTAAATGTTGCATATTAAATGTAACCTGTAACGTGCTGATCGTTATGAATGTATTGCAGAATATGGAGAATGCCAAGTTAGATGCGGGAGAGCGCCTAATGGGCGTAATTTTGCAGGTTAAACAAATAAATAGAAAAGTACTAATTTTAAATCAAGCTTAACTCGCTTATGTTGACGACGTCGCTAACGCACGCTTGTGCGGTGGCGCTCGGCCCGGGGTAAGCCGGTTCGAATACTGGGGGAGTGTAGAAAACTTACGCCGGCGATGGAAGGAGAGATGGTTGCGTAAAGTTCCTGATCACCTGTGTCTTGGTTTAAATGCCGAACCTCTCCGCAGTGTCTCATAAGCCTCCGTCGGATGGGGACATACAGCCTAGCGGCTGCGTTGGTGTTGTTCGCGATGAGTAGGCTATGAACCGGCACCAAGATTCATCCCCTCCCTTCTGTCTTCATCATCATCATCATCATCATACAACACACAGTGCACTACACTCCACTCCAGACACACCATACATACATGTAGTTTTACAAATATTGTAATGGAGCGTGTTGCAAGTAAATAGAAAACAATACGTCAAGCTTAAGCAACGTTCCTTGCCGTCAATCATGTAACTGCTTTGCCTGCGTATGCAAGTGTCGTTAACGTCAGGCAATATTAATCTGTGACCTGAAGATGTGTCTTGGTGACGGGAACTAGCTGTCCGTGAATTCATATTACTAAAGTAGTTTCTGGTAGATCTTTAGATTTTATCTCATTTCACAAACAGTTTCAAGCAGTTATCATCGTCTTCAGGTCAGTATAGAAGAAAAAGACAGAATGTGCAAATAATTGTGAAAGAAGTACACTATAAAGTTATTGTAAATAAGTATGCACAATATGAAAAGGCTACGACTTGAGGCACAGAGTAATACAGCCGTAACTATACTGATAGAGTTGTTTAAGGAAAATCATGAAGTTTAAATAAAGATTGATGGCGTCGGAAAATAGGGGTGCATGATAAAAATCGACGCACGTATGTCCCACGTATTGTTCCGCTAGTTTGTCAGATCATGGTGGATGACAAGTCGCTGTTGATGGGCTTCTAGTCGTATGCAGTGCCTACGACTCTTGTAAAGTACCCTTACTTTTACTGGTGCTGCTCCTCTCTCTCTCTCTCTTTCTCTCTTTTTTTTCCACCATCGTTTCGAACTGTGCGTAAAATAAGCTTGCTTCTTATTGAAAACTCTGTAATCGCCCTATTTGAATGTACATTACTTCAGTGCTCGTTTTTAGAGTCCTTGTTTGAACTGACAATTGTTTTTGGTGTTTCATTATTTTAAGGTCGCTGACGACACGGGTCCTTCACAGGTATAAGAACCCTCCAGATAGTGTAATTTAATAATTATGAGCAAACGTGCGGGGGAGAGATATGTTTTGTGTGTGCAGAGTGTTAGGTTTTTATATTTAACTAAGGGTCAAAACTTTATGATTGTCAGTTATTAACATGAAATAATTACCAAAGTTGAACCCTCTGTGGTGCAAGTACGAAATCTGAATGACTCTCCTCTGTTTCGCAGTGCCGTTTCAGCATTCTGCCAATAGGCGATTTATTTGTAAAGACGTTAATTAAAAATAGGACTTTACTGTCTTCGGTGATCAGACACACTGATTTTCGGCTGTGCAACGCAGAAAATATGACATCACGTCGGGTACGAAGTAGAATGTGACATTGTGGAAAGGGTGCGCAAAATGACAGCTAGGCCGCACGAGAGTAAATCAAAAGGATAAGTTGGCATAAATATGGACAAGAACGATTCTTGCAGAGTGACATTGTCATCAAAGAAACTTCAGTAGAAAGGTTTGTATGTGGCAGGAAACGTAATTAAGATGATAATCTAAACAGCAACCCAGAATGGAAAAGGAGAGCGCACAAGTGGAATTATGCTTGTTGGTAATGTCGCCGAGTAGGCTTCACTAGCGTTCACCTATGACGAGGTGATTTAATTGCTTATTGCTTATTGAAGTGAACTGCATCTGTATTACGTTTCTGTGCGCTAATTACTGCTCTATTTACAATCTCCAGTTTTTCCTGCTACTATACCCTTCCGTATAAGCAGTATGCTGTCGTCGGATACGTCATCACATTCTTGGTTTAATGTTTTCGTCTTTGCATGTATTTTCATGATTGCAGTGCATATTGCTTTCTGCGATTCCTGTCAGAAACTACGTTAGGCGTATGTTGTTTTCACGTTGGAAGTGCTACCACATACTGGTAAATACCCGATACCCCTACGGTGATATCAGTTAGGTAATGTTTTATATTTTCGTCACTCAGTTTTGTGTTAAAACGCGTACAAGCATTCCTTATGCCCTGGGATTACAAGGCAACGTTTTATATTTTCGTCACTCAGTTTTGTGTTAAAACGCGTACAAGCATCCCTTATGCCCTGGGATTACAAGGCAATAAGCCGCACATAATGTTATTTGTCATTTTACTTTTCGGAATAAATAGCCACTTTGAAAGTCTCTAAAAGTTTTTTTTTTTCCGCGATGGCTCTCGTCCATGAGACAACTACTCTCTTGACTTCTGGAATTATAACGTAGTAAAGAAAATAACTATGCAGCCTCTACTGCAAGCAACTGTCCCGTACTGATACTGCATGTCGTCCGTAGTTGTAAGCTTCATTGCCTTACCCAATAATCCTGATGTTCAGCGAACCGAGGAACTACATTTGATACGCAGAGGGCTCCACGCCACACGCAATGCAAAAAACAAAAACAAAAAAAAAAAAAATTCTGAGCACTATGGCACTTAACTTCTGAGGTCATCAGTCCCCTAGTACTTAGAACTACTTAAACGTAACTAACCCAAGGACATCACACACATCCATGACCGAGGCAGGATTCGATCCTGCGACCGTATCGGTCGCGCGGTTCCAGACTGTAGCGCCTAGAACCGCTCGGCCGGCTACACATAATGCATACCTGTAATCTTATGTCCAGACACTGCAATTTCTTAGTAAATAAGATTTTTGTCTCTGAAGAAAGGTGGCTTTTTATATTTGCCATCAATTCTTTTGAGCTACATATTTGCAAGAGTTATGGAGAAATCCAGCGGGACCCAAATCTACGTATTATTTTTATAACGGTCTCCCCAGAATGTACGAACGTAATTACATGTTCGTGGTGTGATAGTGATTACAGAGTCAAGTTCAATACGGTATTTGACGTGCCGTATGAGGAGAAATTATTATTAATTTTTTTTTTGCTTTAATTTGTTTAGAATCACGAATCTGTTTTGTCGCTTCTGAAATCCGAAAGGATGCCTCAGTGGGTGGACCAGAATCACTTAATTGCTACCCTGCACAGAACTTAACGTACTTAAATTTATATTCGTTGTGTATACCAGAAATCGTGGTACAATGTGCATGTAATGCTGCTGTATTAGAACGACATTATCATATTATTGACAAGGACAACACAGAGTACAATACTTTGAAATGCTAGGTTCCTAAATATGAGAAATATTACCATAATGCAATAAACTATTGAGATGTATTTGTTCAATTTACGGTAGTAAGCTATTGCTTGAAACTGTGATGATAAGTATGGAAAGAAAGGATTCCTACAGCACACTGACATTTAGAGATGCCTTTATTACGACGACCTTAGTGCTCCTGTTCATCTATAATTCCACGGTGTTTGCTCGTGGTATAGCAAAGCCATAGCTTCTCTCGGTCCTCCAGATAGTAATTACATTAACCAAAACAGGGAAAGACCGGAACTGCCAGCCTCTTCAGCTCCAGAATCTCATGAATAAAATAGCCTACTCTTAGCTCCGCTCTTCGCTCGGGTATTTTTAGCCGTTGGTTGTTGAGCATGAGGCTCACGGAGAGACTGCAATTTGAATGTTGTGTATTTCTAGCATAAATCGCAGTTCCCTGCGGCTGTTTGCTGTCAGTACTCAAGAGCAGTGTTGGAGACTCGGTGAAACAGTGATCGCCTGCGGTAAGCTGTTAGTGCAGTCACCCTTCAGTGGGTGAAGCGGTTAACATGTAGACCACCCCTCCCGCTTCCATGTTACACATGAAGGAATAAACAGTGATGAATGGAGTAAATAATAATGGTATGACTATCGCCGTTACTACAGGTAGCTGGGTTACACTGGCAAAGGATGGAGCGATTTGTTGCCTCTGGATTATATTTGCGTTTTTAAAAAATATTTATTAAAGATTAAATTACCGTAAAACTTAGGTCCTTTAAGACAGCACAAAATTTGCTCTTGAGTTTGGTTCAAAGTTACTATAATAATACTAAACATTGAAACGATAGTTATTTTAGAAGTAAATATTTAAAAGGAATACTTTAGTTCTGAAACAGACCTTAGAAAGGAACCAACTACCTCTCAGTTAAATCATTAAACTACACCAATTAACAACGTAACCAAAACCTTATCAAATGGCTCTGAGCACTATGGGACTTAACATCTGAGATCATCAGTCCCCTAGAACTTAGAACTACTTAAACCTAACTAACCTAAGGAAATCACCCACATCCATTCCCGAGGCAGGAGTCGAACCTGCGACCGTAGCGGTCGCGTGGTTAGTCAAAATGTTCAAACGTGTGTGAATTCCTAAGGGACCAAACTGCTGGGTCATCGGTCCCTGGACTTACACACTACTGAAACTAACTTATGCTAAGAATCACCACACACACACACACACACACACACACACACACACACACACACACACACACACACACACACCGAAAATACAATACCGGCTCTTACACCTGAAACAGCTCAGTATTAGAAATTTTCGTAAGCAGTTTCCTTGAAACCCGTTAGCACAGTTATTGTTTCAACTTTAGTCGTTCTAGCCAATGCCATGGGCCAGTACCAGAGTATTTATAACGATTTCAGGAAGTGCACCTGAACTAATTACTCAATAGTATTTAGCGAATATGTTCAGGGCAGTTATCTAATCTCTAAAATCAACTGCACAATTGTAAACACCAATTTTACGTTCTAAGATCAGTAACAAGAAAAGGATGCACCATCTATCACTGCTGCTCGCTATTGCCGACCGACAGTGCCTTTAGCAAATGCTCCATCAACAGCTGCATTTCACTACACGCATCTGTCCTCCGGAGACACATTATGTGCAGGCCGCTTGCTGCAAGCCATGGTTCTCTCCTACACACCTTGCGAGCCGCCAACCGCTGTGTACAGCCTGCAGTAAACAAACAGCGGTGCTCCAAACCTGCGCCGTGCTTGTGACAACGGCGTAGCGTTCTCCGGTGTCCGTCGGCAAAACTGTTACATACTTTTCTGCCATCTTCCTTCTTTTCCCAAAGCTCAATCGTTCGCCCACGTAAACTAATTTGAAGCAGAGAGGTTGCGCTACACCGGCACAAGGAAGCCTCGCCAACCTAATTCGGCTATATCCAGTCTAGATCACAGTGCCCCGTACACCGCACACCGTTGAGTAGATTACAGCATTCCGCCCTCCGGATACAAGGAGCGGCAGAAGCCAATGTTTTATGGCGCCACAGTCTAGTTTTTCTTGACTATTATATCAAAATGTATACTTTTGTCCGTGTGTGTTAACCGTGTGCCTGATATGCTATTGCTACTGTGATTCTCACTTTTGCACGGTGTTGATCACAGCCTTGCTGTCCAAACGTAGACGACCAAGCAGTCGTAGCTGCAATCGCTAATGCAAGCTAGTGCCGAGGCAAATGTCTGCGAGGTCGCCTATGACAATGCTCGTAGTCGGAGGAATTTTCATCATTTGTATAGCGGACAAGGGATGAGGCGGAGGCAACGTACAGTGCCTGATCATAAGATCGTGAGCCATTGTCGACTATTACGTGCTAAACCTCTTACAGTGAGGTCGTGTGGTAGTTCTTGACGCTGGTAATAGGACCTTTGTGTGTTATTTATTTGGAGGAAGTTACTTCCCTGCGGCAGATTTTAAACTCATACATCTTGTTGCTGCTCGTCATCATCAACAACAACAACACACACACACACACACACACACACACACACACACACACACACACACACACACACCACTGTAAAAAGCTTTCTAACACATAATAGAAAACAACAGTTAACGAATGGATGGTGCCAGTTTCCTAAATGAAAGGGGGATTTTTCTGCCTGAGGAGCGTTCCAGTCAGCAATACCAATCGCGAAAGAGAAATTTCGACATGAACTGCAATTGGGCTTTGAAATAACTCGAATGGCGGGCGACAAGTGAAAGTTTGTGTCGGGCGGGGTCTCGGAGCCGGGTTTCCCGCTTGTCGCGAGCGCTCGCATTAATGCTTGGACTATCCGACCACGCTTTCCGTCCATCCCAAATTCCCGTATGTCGCACACTGCGTACGTAATGTACCGTCTCCGTTATCCTAATTGCTCGCAGCATTACCTGACTCCCACAACATAGCACTGAAATTGTCAGTAGTTGCATACAAGGCGCCTATATTTATATGTGTGATGTCTCGTCTTTCGGACTTGTCCTGAAGGACATACACCACAGATATAAATACCACTCGACTTTCCTTTTCCTGCAGTTATCAGCGTAAAGCGAGCGCGATGAGAAACTACGCTGGACTTTTTTCAGTTTCAGGATGTGTCAGTTGATAGCTGTGGTGCGGTACTGGCTGCCTCTCGCGTGGGTTCACTTTCACAACGACCACCGACCAGTCCGGTAGCCTGTGGCGGAGCGAATGGCGGTCGAAAATGTTAGCCGCTCGTTGGCACGTCTGCTCCCTGCTGGCTCTCCGCTAGCGGCGGGCGTTAATGTACTGACAGGAATGCAGCTGACCTTTGCAGGTGCCTGAATGAGATGATAATATCTGGTGAAAGCAGGCGGCTTTAGTTAGTAACGTATTACTGATCAGCTCTCTGCAGCAATGTGAGAACTGTAGGCTGCAGTCAGGAGCCTCATTTCCGAGGCAATGAAGGTATTGTTCTAGAATCTGGAAGCTTATGCCAAAGGCTGAGACTGTCGTCAGAGCAGTTAATTTGCTGAACGTGAAAGTGGTCCAGCTGTCCCCTTACGTTTACTACAGCAGAGAAATGTTTCAGTGTTTGGATTGAACAGTAGGTTGTTTAAAACGCATATCCAGAATAAACCCATACGCTATACGGATAAGCTGTGGATGAATGAACCAAATGACGTAACGCAATGTTTTAAACACTGAAGAAGGGAGCTCAAATAAGCGGTTTGCCTAAATAGACGAAGGCGAATAACAGCGTATTGAAAAGACCCTGAATCCTTTCCCATCACTGCCCGTCCGATTTTGTGTACGGTCTTTAAGGACGTAGGCGTTGAGAGGGCCAACAAAGTATAATTTTCCGCGATTTACTTTTCGAGTGACTGCAAGCATTCGACTGGTGTACGGGAACCATGTTGTCAGCAACTCAGAGCAACTGTTACATTTTGGCTAGGGACGAATTCACTCAGTTTACAGCACGTAGTGACTCTGAAGAAGTCTACCAAAGTACCGATTAGTGCAGCTACTCACAGAGATCCAGTGTGGACTGTAACTATCGTCCGATGACGAAACTTGGTAGATACGCTAATGCATTAATGTGGAACCGATTTACACTGGATAAAAATTAGTTTCGATTTTGGCAACCAGGTGCAAATCTGGAGCTGTACACTGTTTGTATGGCGGTATGACATTCACGTTGTCATTTGCCAAACCAAGACGTGAGTGAACAGTACGGCTGTCGAGAAGACAGACCGCGCGCTGTTAGTGAAACTTGTGTTATGTGAGTGACAGTAATAGCATTGTTGCATTGAGAGAGTATCACTGACTGAAAGATCTGAAGACAGGCTCGATGTCATTAACTGGTTTAAAGAAGATGATAGTGAAATTCGAATATACGAGTGAAGTTGGTGTGGCATCTGGAAGAGGAAGGCGTCCAGTCCTGCTGGAAGTTATTGGCGTTGCTGTAACTACCGCTAGTGCCCGTATAGTCTCCCGAGAACTGCCCAGCCCATGGTCAACAGCACGGGAAGTTTTGACGTCTTACACTAGTACCCGTGCAAAATCCAGCAAAAAAATGTTCAAATGTGTGTAAAATCTTATGGGACTTAACGGCTAAGGTCATCAGTCCCTAAGCTTACACACTACTTAACCTAAATTATCCTTAGGACAAACACACACACGCATGCCCGAGGGAGGACTCGAACCTCCGCCGGGACCAGCCGCACAGTTCATGACTGCAGCGCCGCAGACTGCGCGGCTAGTCCCGCGTGGCAAGATCCAGCCATTGAAACCTCACGATCCACAGCAAAGTTCTGAATTTGTTCTTCGCTTTCTGGCACGAGCCAGTCAACATTCTGTTGGAGTGACGAGGCACATTATACGCTACAGGGTACAGTAAACACACTGAGCTACCGAATTCGGGACACTGTTAAACCGCCTGTTGTGCATAAAGAGCCTTTGCAATCCCTGTATGTGACCGTGTGGTGTGGACTCACAAGCGCCTTTATTCTTGCCCATTCTTCTTTGAAGAGACTAACCCATAGGTTCAAATGGCTCTGAGCACTATGGGACTTAACTTCTGAGGTCATCAGTCCCCTAGAACTTAGAACTACTTAAACCTAACTAACCTAAGGACATCACACACATCCATACCCGAGGCAGGTTTCAAACCTGCGACCGTAGCAGTCGTGCGGTTCCAGACCGTAGCGCCTAGAACTGCTCGGCCACCCCGGCCGGCTAACCCATAGGTGCTGTCAGATGTGCCGTCACGCCTGCACGTTATCGAGACCTCCTTGTATAGCATGTGATTCCTGCTTTGGAAGAGTGCAACTGTGTGGAAACCACTGTTTTAATGCAAGATGGGGTAACATCTCATGTCGCTAGTCAGTGAAAGATCTGCCTGATGAAACCTTCCAGGAACGTGTTATCCCCAGAGATTTTCCAGTCGCAGAGCCTGCAAGATCAACTGATCTGAATCCATGTGACTTTTAGCTCTGGGGATATCGAAAAGAACGCGTTTATCCAGGGATACGTTCGTTCTGTACTTGATTTGAAGGCAAGTACACAAGAACACTGTGCTCAGATTCCACTTGAACAGTTGCGAGCATCTGTTTATTGCCACGTTTTAAGGATGCAGCATCTCGTCGGCGTCTCATGCCCTCGTATGGAACAGACTCTGTAAGTGGCGGATGGTAATAAATCAACATTATAACTTTCTCACTTGTTTGATATCTTCTGTCCATGACCTATTCTTAATCCATAACATTTATGTACGTCTTTCTTGCAGTCACAACGCCAGATTTGCATCCGGTAACAAAAATTGGAACTAACTTTTTTTTCAACGTATGTCGATTCCGCATTAACGCAGTAGAATAACAACCAAGTTTCACTGCCATTATGACCTCTATGAGTAGTGCCTTTTTCTTATAATCACCAGTTGCTTCCCTTAACTGCGTCAGGTACCCGCAATGCCACATTCTGCAGTGGGCCGTGTCATAATTTTTATGAGATAATTTCTACCGCTTCAGTCACTTTTTAGTGACATTTAATTAGCACGACGCGTTTCGGCAGCTTGCTGCTATCATCAGGTCAATTTCAGTTACGTGTGTTGTAAATGCACCTAATGATGGAAGGCACAGTGGAAACGCGTCGTGTTAGTTAAATACTCGTATTAGCAGAAAGTTACTCAAGCAGTAGAACTTACTTCATAAATTTACACTACAGTCGCAGTCCTCAAAACATTGCGATAAATTTGAGTACTCCTAATGTTTCTGCTGATGGGGTGGGACAGGCGAAACGTTTCGATCACCGGTGACGCGGACGCGGTGTGTGTGGCAGCAACACGTGTGATGCTGGCGGCGGATGGTCACGGTCGAGGCGCAGGTGCCGGCCGGCCGGCGTGACCCAGATAGGCCGCCGCCGCTGGGCGTGCCTTCCGGCCGGGGTCGCGCCCTCATTCCGCGCTGCCACAAAACGCGCCGTTGTCGCTTTCTTTCGGATCCGCTTTCCGTCCTCTTGCGCAATTGCTGCTGCTGCCCGCCGCTACCGGCAGGCCGTCCGGTCACGAGTTACAAAGTAATCCCCGGCTCGGCGCCAGTAGGAGCACGTACACATTTGTAACATTTGCAGATTCATAAAAAAGCATTTGACAGTCGTATTGGAGCACAGTCGTGCACACAAAGTTGGACGTCCCGAAACACGAGGCAGTTGAAGGAACGGGTAAACGCAGTGTGCATCGACCAGCGAGAAATTACGGTGTATTGTGGCGATCTGCATGTTGTCGATCATAGTCAGCCACAGCAGCAGATGACCGGTACCTTAAGCCAAAGGCATGAAGGGACCCACGTCAAACAGTGGTTGCAATTGCAACGACATTCAACAGGACTGCAAGGCACGCAATCATATGCTTTACAGTGGCACGTCGACTGCCGTAGGGTGATCTCTCTGCCCGACAACCAGTACGACATATATTCCACTGACACCCGCATATTGGCGACACTGTTTGTGATGGTGCAAGAGTATACTGACTGGCTTAACGAGGGGTGGGGTCGCGTGCTTTTCTCGGATGAAAACGTATTCAGTCTGAGTAGTGATTATGGACGTACCCTCATAATGGTGAGAGATATACACACGTAATGCTCCCAGGAACACTGTCAAAGATGATCGTTTTCGTGGTCTAGGTGCTATGGTGCGGGGAGACATAGTCTTGGCATCGGCATGCTGATCTCCAAATCTTTGAACACGGTACACCCACCGGTCAACTTTATTGCGACACAGTTCCTCTTTCCCAAGTGTATCTTTTCAGCCGTGCATTTTGCCCAGACTTTAATTTTGTGCATGACAGAGCATTACCGCATCGAACAGCGCAGGTTGAGGAGCTGTTGGAACTAGAGGGTACTCGCCTAACGGATTGGCCTTCCGTTCCCCTGACTTAAATCGGATCCAGCACGTGCGAGGTGTGTGCGGGCAGACGTGTAGCGTTACGTCCGCATGCAGCTGAACAACCTTGTGGCCAGCTTGGGGCCCCGTTGCAGGCCATGCGTTGGTGTCCGTGGTGATCACCATGCTCGACATTTTGTGATATCCAGGAGAACATCATAAACGTTGGTAATTTCCGTGTTGTTATTTTCTTTGATTAAAAGCGTCATTTCTGCTTGTCTCACTGCGTGTTTGTTTCAGCTACCTTCTGTGATACGGTGCTAAGAAGAATGTTGAACGTTAGTTGGAATGAGAATGTATGCAGTGAGGGAGTTCTTCGCGGAATCGTCGAGAAAAGGAATACACGGAAAACACAGACAAGAAGGGACACGGTGACAGGACATCTGTTACGACATCAAGGAAAAGCTTCCATAGTACTAGAGGGAGCTGCAGAGGATAAAAACTGTTGTGGAAGACATAGATTGCAATACATCCAGCAGATAACTGAGGGCGTAGGTTGGAAGTGCTACTCTGAGATGAAGAGGTCGGCAGAGGAGAGGAATTCGTGGCGGGGTGCACCAAACCAGTCAGAAGACTGGTGACCCCGCAGAAAAGGCGTAAGATTTCGGAGGAAGCTTGTGAATAGTTTCGGTGGTTCAAAAATACGACAGGTTTCGGTCAGTTATAAGCCCTTCTTCACGTGCAGCGATCACCTGCCCGCAGCCCGATGTTCACAATTGAAGTGGTTGGTTATCTGGTTCTAAAATTTCTGTGCATGTTTCAAGCTTCATCGAGCTGTGTTACTTGGCAGTGACATATGACGCGCCCGTATACTTTACACATGACCCAGTGGATAACATCGAAAGTTTCATGAAGCTGTTCTCACTTGATACTGTTGAATACAGAGCAGTGTCAATGCTGTAGCAAAATGCCGGAACATCTGCAGAGAATCGGCGCTCGGTGCAGCGTTCGGCAGCTGATCCTCAAAAAAACAAATGTTACATATCACTTACAAACAGATGGAAAGACCCGTTATTGTACCTTTACAACCGAGCCATCTCTGGAGGCAGTCACGTCCTTTAAACATCTGTGAATAAGCGGGTGCATAGCGGCATAAATGGAATGACCACGTAAGACTAATCGCTGGAAAGGCAGGTGCCATACATTGGATCAATCCTCCCGAAGTTTTGTCCCTCCCCAAAGGAAGTTCAAAAATGGAAATTTGTGGTAAGTTCTGTGGGACCAAACTGCTGAGGTCATCGGTCCCTAGGCTTACACACCACTTAATCTAACTTAAACTGACTTACGGTAAGGACAACACACACACACACACACACACACACACACACACACACACACGAGCGCGCGCGCGCGCGCCCAAGGGAGGACTGGAACTTCCGACTGAGGGAACCACGTGAACCGTGGCAAGGCGCCAAGACCGAACCGCTACCCCGCGCGGCAAAGGCGGTTCGATCCATACTTCAATATTGCTCGCGTCAGCCTAGTTCCTTACTACATATGGTAAATACTCGAGTATGGAAAGCTCTGAAGAAGAAAAGCGCGTTTCTTTACAGGTTCGCTTAGTATACCTGCATGCGTTACAGAGATGGTCGCCCATCTCCAGTGGCAGTCACTGCAACATAGACGTTGCGCATCACGATGTGGATTACTGTTAAAGTTCAGAGAGCGTACGTGCCTAGGAAAGGCAATCAATATACTGCTTCCTCCCATGTATATCTCACGTAAATATTCATGACGGTAAAATTAGAGCTATTACGGAGGCCTACCAATAATTGTTCTTACCCGCGCAGCATTCGCTAATGAAACAGGAACGGAAGGAAGTGACAGTGACATTCGAAGCACCCTCCGCATCACACAGCACGACATGTCGAGTATCCTTGTTGATGTCTGTTTAGTGAGCGAGCACCAACGAAAACCAAGGTGTTCTGTATAGAGGTTGTAAGATCAATGTTACTGATACTAAAATGATGGTCGTGGAGGGTAGCTGGATTAAATAAGACGATGGTGCGGGACATAGGTTAATAAGTGAAACACGGAAATTAGTAGATGAGTTTCGTGGGTAGCAAAGTAAGTAAATAGGATACAGAAATAAATAACATACAGACTGGCAATGGCAAGAAAACCTTTTCTGAAAAAGAGAAATTTATTAACATCTGTTGAACAGGTGTCATGAATTCGTACCGGGAAGTATTTGCCTTATATGAAAATTAAAAGTGGTCTTTAAATATACAGACAAGAAGAGAATTGAAGAAAAAAACTTTTAAAATGTGGTGTTACAGAATAATGCTGAAGATTATTTTCGTGGAGCTTATTACGCAGGTTGACGGTCAGAGACGGCAAGACATATCGTTATCAATAATAAATTCCATTATCGTAACACTTTCTTGCGTCCCTGTTGAGGTTCTCCAAGGCATATTGTCAAATCATAGCGCTGAAATGCATTGCTGATGTTCGTGTGGCCCTGTAATCCGAAACTAGACGTAGGAGACGAGGTACTGGCGGAAGTAAAGCAGACAGGGCGGGGCGTGAGTCGTGCTTGGGTAGCTCAGTTGGTAGAGCACTTGCCCGCGAAAGGCAAAGGTCCCGAGTTCGAGTCTCGGTCCGGCACACAGTATTAATCTGCCAGGAAGTTTCACTAGGCTGAGTCACGTAACCGCACATAGAATGATCCCGGAGAGGGCCTGCAAGTCGTTTTCAAGAGTGTGGACTATATAGTGTAGACTAGCGTGTCTAACGCAGCCGGTATTGCACAGTATTACAGTGTGTCGGGCATTGGTCGCGGCAGCTGCTCGGAGGACAATGAGCGACTGACCCCCTCCTCCCAGTCTCGTGGGACCCGTCGGCTAATGTTAGACTTGTGGGACAGTCACTGTTGTACGCAAATGACGCTGCTCGTCGCCGTCCTTGTCCCTAACTGGACACTGCGTAACGTGTCCCTGCACGCTCAATGTGCATCGTTGGCGGCGAAAACAAAATCTTACTCGTCCTGAAGAGGACCGCTTCAAAGACGGTTATAGTTGTTTTTAGTGTGTCATGATGATGATATCTAAAATCTTGTTCAAATCTTACTGTCTGTTATTTTTTTGGTGCATAACTATTGGAAGATATTTGAATCAACGAATGATCTTTACCGTACTGGGCCGTGTAGATAACGAGTCAAAATTGTAATTGTAGGGTTTTTCTTGTCATTTACATTCTTCTTAGATGTTTCTTTCTCTTTTGTGTTACCGTTCTGGATTACGTAACTACCGCTAACGGCTCCTGCTTTAGTTGCGCCAGGTCCTCTTCTTGTATCTTCCAAACTTCGCTGCCCTGCGGGAGTGGCACTCCAGGAAGAAAGGCTGTTTGCGGAGAGCATGGCTTAGCCACAGCCTTGGGGATTGTTTCCAGAATGAATTTTCACTCTGGAAATATTGTGCTTAACTTTCCCTTTTTTACGCGACCACTGTTGCAGAGGGAATGAAAAGGAAATCGGCAGTGGTTCACTCAATGAAGCGATACCTAAAACCAGATTGTGGATGTTGGGCGTGAACTTGAAGCGCGGTCGATCACGAATGCGATTCCAGAACCCAAATGAGATGGAAGGGAACAGTATTCAGTGTTAAAGTTACGAGGAAAAGGGTTGCACGTTCTGTTTCGTGCGACACGGTGAGCAGATCACCAGACACTGAAGGGACAGAAACTGGCAATGCTAGGGAAGCTGTGTCATCGTGGCAATTCTCTGGCAGGTCACAGCGCACACTGGGCGTTTAACAGAAATAAGATTGCATTGCAATACTGGCAGTGACACGTCGGCAGACACGTGTGACCATTTCTTGTCTGATATAAGGTGGTTAGGGATTAAAGACCTTCCGTTCCCCAATTTCATTATTTTCGTTATCAGGAGAGATGTACTAGTAGAAGTGAAGCATTGGGGCGTCGTCTCTTGATAGCACAGTCGGTAGAGCACTTGTCTCCGAAAGGCAGAGGGCTCAGGTTCGAGTCGCAGGTCGGCAACCAAGCGAGACGGCGCAGTGGTTAGTACACTGGACTCATTCAGGAAGACGATGTTTCAAATCGCCATCCGGCCGTCCTGATTTACGTTTTCCGCAATTTCCGTAAATCGCTCCAGGCAAATGTGTGGATCGTTCGTTTGAAGAGGGCAAGGCCGATTTCCTTCTCCATCCTTTCGTAATCTGAGTTTTTGTTCCGTGTCTAATGACCTCCTTCCAGTTCGACATACAGTTTTAATCGACCAGGAAGTTTAATATTTAGTGAATTCCACAAGCACGTATAGCCCTTTTGTGTTCGAGCTGAAATCACTTTGTCGTTCGGCAAGCAGTATCTTTCATTGACAATATACGGTATTGTAACCTCGCAAGAGATCTCTTTGTAATTGTCGTATGCGTAAAATAGCACAGTGTTCTAGTACAGTTTTTATAGAATTACGGTTCTGTGCATTTATCGTGTCCTGTCACGACTTGACAGAAAAGTGACTTCGGCGGAAATTCTTAAAGTTATTGAGATTTGAAGGAAAAGTCTTCTGAGTTGATCGGCCGCGTTATTTTCCTCTCGAGACTACTTTTTCAGTAGTCGACGTTTCGACCTATCTTGCAGGGATTCTTAAGAGACCCTTTAGGACCCTGTTCACCTGAGCGGAGACACTAGGACTCCCATGAGAAGATAATGATTTTTTGCGTCATTCAGGACAGTGGTTAATATTCTGGCTGCTACTGCCGCCCGTATAGCCTTTTAACGTTTTTAATCATTTTCAAATAGATATGTGGATTTTAAGCAATTTTTTCTATGTTTTCATGTATTATATGATGTTTTTCTTTTTATATACATGCTATTTGTGAATTGTAATCGCTTTTATGACGGGTCACATGGGGATCGGTGGGTAGATCTTCCCCTCTGTACTGCCCTGCCTTTCCTGGCTAGTTAGGGATTGATGACAGGTTCCAACTGGTACTCACAGCAGCTCCGTGTACCGGCTCCTTATGTCATCATTTTTATTTTATACCTAGCTTGCTTTTATGTTAAGTTTTGTTGTACATGGCCCGTTACGTTATACATTTGAGAGCCTCTGATCTGAAAATGGTCGTATAGAGCGAAACCTGTTACCGGAATTAAAAATATATAATTATTGCGATCTGGAGATTTTTTTAACTGTAAACCGTGAAGATGATCTACATCTACATGACTACTCTGCAATTCACATTTAAGTGCTTGGCAGAGGGTTCGACGAACCACAATCATACTATCCCTCTACCATTCCACTCCCGAACAGCGCGCGGGAAAAATGAACACCTAAACCTTTCTGTTCGAGCTCTGATTTCTCTTATTTTATTTTCATGATCATTCCTACCTATGTAGGTTGGGCTCAACAAAATATTTTCGCATTCGGAAGAGAAAGTTGGTGACTGAAATTTCGTAAATAGATCTCGCCGCGACGAAAAACGTCTTTGCTGTAATGATTTCCCTCCCAATTTGCGTATCATATCTGCCACACTCTCTCCCCTACTACGTGATAATACAAAATGAGCTGCCCTTTTTTGCACCCTTTCGATGTCCTCCGTTAGTTCCACCTGGTAAGGATCCCACACCGCGCAGTAATATTCTAACAGAGGACGAACGAGTGTAGTGTAAGCTGTCTCTTTAGTGGACTTGTTGCATCTTCTAAGTGTCCTGCCAATGAAACGCAACCTTTGGCTCGCCTTCCCCATAATGTTATCTATGTGGACTTTCCAACTGAAGTTGTTCGTAATTTTAACACCCAGGTACTTAGTTGAATTGACAGCCTTGAGAATTGTACTATTTATCGAGTAATCGAATTCCAACGGATTTCTTTTGGAATTCATGTGGATCACCTCACACTTTTCGTTATTTAGCGTCAACTGCCACCATACAGCAATCTTTTCTAAATCGCTTTGCAACTGATACTGGTCTTCGGGTGACCTTACTAGACGGTAAATCACAGCATCATCTGCGAACAACCTAAGAGAGCTGCTCAGATTGTCACCCAGGTCATTTATATAGATCAGGAACAGCAGAGGTCCCAGGACGCTTCCCTGGGGAACACCTGATATCACTTCAATTTTACTCGATGATTTGCCGTCTATTACTATGAACTGCGACCTTCCTGACAGGAAATCACGAATCCAGTCGCACTACTGAGACGATACCCCATAGGCCCGCTGCTTGATTAGAAGTCGCTTGTGAGGAACGGTGTCAAAAGCTTTCCGGAAATCTAGAAATACGGAATCAACTTGAGATCCCCTGTCGATCGCGGCCATTACTTCGTGCGTTGCACCAACGGAGGGGTCAAAACATCGACTATTGAAGAGGTAGTTTGAAGAGGAACCTGGCAACAGCGACGAAAGCGTGCTGTGTGTGTGTGTGTGTGTGTGTGTGTGTGTGTGTGTGTAGTGGCTGGTGAGGCGTCAGCAGAGCGCGCTTCGTGGGAATGCGCGCTGACGCCAGGGCGGCCGAGCCGAGGTGATGCGGCCACTGGCTCAGCAGGTCGAGTCCGTGAACCGCGCTCACCTCGCCTAGCCCAGCCTCAGCCTCAGCGCGGCTCGCATTTCCTTTCACCGCCGCGATCCGGCCATCCTCCGCAACGCCTGCCTCGACGCTGCATTCCAAGCTGGCCGGCCTCGCCCGCGCCTCTGTTGCTCGAGGCGGCCAGAGGTCGTCCAGGGAGCGATTCATCTTCGTTAACACCTCTTTCTCTTTAAGAATATGTTAGATGACCATCACTTTGGCTCTAATCCTTTGACTCCCAACAATATAAAAAATTAATTTTAAATATTTTACCAAATTAGATCTTCAGCCACTCATCGTTTCACGAGATATATTTGAAAGCAATTTGGCATTTTTCACATACACAATCCCACATCTCGAAACTTCCATGAACTCCTAATGCCTAAAACAAATTAAAGAGCTAAATAACAATCGAAAATGGGCCAAAAATTTAATAAATTTGTATCAGAAAAGTACATACGAGTTTCTGACGTTGCGCGTGAAATAGAAGCAAAGCATAAGAAGCATCAAAACACGTTCATAGGATTTGTCGACCTACTGAAAGCTTCCAGTAATGTAAAAACGGTTCCAGATGTTCGAAAAATAGGAGTAATCTGCAGGGAAAGACGGGTAATAAACAATATGCGCAAGATCCAAGAGAATAATAATAATAATGGAAGATCGAGAACGAATATTAATCTGCAGAAATAGAGAATGAGCCTTAGCGGCCACGTTGCTTTCAAAATTTCAAATTGTCTTAACCACACTGTTTACTGACTGGCGCTGCCTAATATTCCAATCAGTATATAGTGTGGCTAAGACGACTTGAAATTTTGAGTGACAAGAAAGAATAGCTGGGATCAGAGAAGGTTTGAGGCAGGCAAGCAATCTGGTCACTCCGTATATCGAAGCAATGACGGAAATGAAGCTTAGAGGTGGAATTAAAGTGAAAGGATTTTAGAGATAAGATTCGCTGGTGACACGGCTGTCCTCAATAAAAGTAAGCTAGAACTGCAAGACCTGTTGATTTCAGCGGACAGTGTAATAAGTACACACTATGCATTTAGAATAAACCGAAGGACGAAGGTAATGAGCAGTAGCAGAAATGAAATGAACATTAAATCTAACATCATAATACGGTACCATAAAGTAGACGTAATGAATTTTGCAACCTTGGAATGTAACTAATACACGATGGACTAAACAAGGAGGAAACAAAAAGCATAGAAGCAGAAAAGGCATTCCAGATCAAATGACGTCTACTAGTAGTAAACATCGTCAGTTTGAGGAAGAAATTTCTGAGAATATATGGAGGTGAACCTTGGACTGTGAGAACACCGGAAAAGAAGAGAATCGAAGCGTTTGAGATTTTGAGATTCAATGGACTGATAAAAAAATGAGCAGGTTTTCCGTTGAATCGGGGAGGTAAGAAACATAAGGAAAACTTTGCCAAGAAGACGGGACCGCATCATAGCACATACTTTAAGACAGCGATGAATAACTTTCACGATACTTTATGGAGCTGTAGACAGAGCAGAAGATTCGAATATTCGCAGCAACTAACGATGGACGATAGGTGCAAGTGCTACTCTGAGATGAAGAGGTTGGGACGCGAGAGGAATTCGCGTCACGACAGTCAGAAGAAAGAGGACAAGTGAAACCTCTCCGTATGTAACGAGAACATTTTTGATTCATAATGAAGGTGTCTACATCGCTTAATGCAGTGCTTTCATTTATTACGTGGTTTGGGCTACTGCTTTTATGAAATAAAGCCTTAGAACTCGTAAAACAACGTCCATTGTCAGTCCCTTTCAATGAAACCTACATGTATAAAGGGCGAGTCGTGTTGGTGGCCTGCTGCAAACATAGATTTTACTGCAAATGACTGACAGTGAACTTCTTTTTACGAGTTGTAAGTCTTTACCTGATGATGATGGCAGTAGCCGAAACTAGGTAGTGTGTGCAGATATATTAACCGATACTGAAGTCAGCTCCACATTGATCACACACTCATTTAGGGAACTAATCGCTGAGCTCGGGTACTAGTCGCTCCGGCAAGAATGTCTCAGACGTTCGGTTTTCTGGTGAAAGACCAAGTAGTGGATGCGGGTGCTGCTCGTGGACGAATAAAAGCTGCGTACGTTTCCACTTTGGCACGTGATGAAGCGCAGTGGACGGCGCCGCGACCACGTGCTGGCCGTCGGCAGCCCACATTCCCACAGCACGCGGGGTTTCTCTGTTTCGCAAGCGCGCCGCTGCTGCCGAGCGCGACGGCGAAAGCCCGCCGGCCGGCCGGCAGCGCGCTGCAGCCAGCAGCCGCGCCTGTGACGTCACGCTCCGGGTTTCTCTGGCCGCCTCGCCTCCCACACAGCGGCCGGCGTAACGCGACCCTCCGGCGCGAGCGGCGTATCGCTCTCCTGGCCGCGCAGCGCCGTAGGCGTGATTCTGACGTGGCCTCGGCGGCGGGTCCTCACCGGTGTTGCCTATAATTTCACCCCGGCCAGGGAATGAAAAGGAGGGGGTAACGTACCGTCGACAACCAAGTCGTTAGAGACGGCAGAGAAGCTCGGATTTGAGAAGGATGTAGAAGATAATCGGTCGTCAACGACGAGGTAGTTAGAGATGCAGCACAAGTTAGATTGAGGACGGATGGAGAAAGAAATCCCCTATGCTCTTTCGAAGGTACCATTCGTACGGCCAAACAAAAGAAAAGGAGCGTAGTCATATGCATTCATATATCCCTACACATTCATTATATAGGGTGTCCCAAAAAACACCAGCAAACTTCAGGGACAGCTTCCTTGCGCAGAAATAGTAAAAAAAATAGTAAACATGGGCTGTAAAATGCGTACCTTAAGAGATCTGAGCACTTGTTCATTTTTGATACTACGAAACACATATTTTCTAGTGCAAGACCTTTGCTTTCCATATTTTGGGAGGAGGAAGTATTGGCCAAAACAAGAAAAAGATGTCTCGTAAACATAGGCTCTAAAATGCGTACCTTAAGAGCTATGAGCACTTATTTATTTTTGTTAGTGTCAAACGCATCTGTTCCACTGAGCAAGTGCTCGTAATTCTTAAAGACTTTGGAACACGGTCCGTGCTTTTCAAGGTCAACGTCGAGAATGCTGAGTTAGTCGTGCTGCTGAACGCTCAGAAACGATGCTACTTTTGCAAACGGTAGGTGGGCCCCAACCTGGTATATGCGATCGCAACGCGCTCCAGCGGCATTTGTCGGGTGTATCTGGCTGATAAATCACAATGTTTACGAAATGGGCGCAATAAAATTCCTATATTTTCTCTATTAAGATGTAGAGAACCAATAACATCAGAATGGGTCGGTCATGAGAGCTTAGTGACTTTGAACGATGCGACGTCACCCCAGTAACGAATCAAAAAATAGTTCAAATGGCTCTGAGCACTAAGGGACTTAACATCTGTGGTCATCAGTCCCCTAGAACTTAGAACTACTTAAACCTAACTAACCTATGGACGAGGCAGGATTCGAATCTGCGACCGTAGCAGTCACGCGGTTCCAGACTGAAGCTCCTAGAACCACACGGCCACACCGGCCGGCCAGTAACGAATCCATGAGGAAGATTTCAACCCTTCTAAACGTGCCCAAGTCGACTGCTGTAATGTTAAGTGTGAAGTGGAAAAGCGATAGAAGGACGATAGCTAAACCAAGACCAGGCAGACCTCATCTACTAACGGACAAGGACCGTCGAGCATTGTGGAGGATGTGTGTAAAAGAAATACGAACTTAGGGGAGGGAATGACTCGTGAATTCCAAAGTGCTACAGGCAGTCCAGCTAGCACATCGATTGTGGGTAGGGAGGTATGAATAGTGGGGTACAACGGTAAGCAGTTCCTCATAAACCAGACATTTCAGTAGTTTGTGCTAAGCGACGCTTGAGGTGGTGTAAAAAGCGACGCCACTGGATAGTGGGTGACTAGAAACGAGTGATTTAGAGGGATGAGCCACATTCTGCCTTGTGGAAATCAGATTAACTGCTCGGCTTTGGCTAACGTCATATATAGTGCCAAGAGTGACTTCTGGACGAGGTGGTGTTAGGTATGAGAATGGTTTTCGTGGTCGCGGTGTGGCCGCTAATTGCGCTTAGGAAAGCGCAGTGCCGAAGGACATGAAAACATTTTATGGCGTTGTTACTGTGTACAGTAGTGGAACAGTTCTGAGACGATGGTTGTATCAGCTTCACAATGCAGCCTTTCGTAAATCAGCATAGGTGAAGCAATTGTCTGTCTACAATAACATCCATGAAATGGCTGGCCTGTCCAGGGTCCCCATGAAAACCCAATGGAATGTCTGTGGGGCGAGTTACAACGGCAACTTTGCGCCGTACGCCAGGGTCCTACATTACTACCTTCTCTGGTTTCGGATTTGAGGAAGAATGGGCTGCCATTCCTCCACAGACATCCAGCCACCTCATTGAACGTGTCGCCAGCAGCGATCAAGCTCTCAAAGAGGCGAAGGGTGGATTAATGTCACTAATGGTGTCCGGATACTTTTGATCAGATAGTGTACGTTTTTGGATGCAAACTGGTAGTCCTGAAGACTTTTCGATTCAGTTTCAGACTTGGGATCTACGTCTGACAAGGCTTAATCTTTCTCCATTCATTTTAATGTTTAGTATCTTTTCTTTACATCACGCGCCCTGTGATGGCATGCGATCCCCTGTTTCTTGCGCGAGTACCTGCTTGCTTCTGGTTGCCAGTGGATAGAAGTCAAGAGGCACCCGGAGTCTTGGCTTTTCCGTAGCGTCACCACAGCAGGCGCTGTCTCCAGGCTCCAGCAGGCGGCGGGAACCTGTTTGGTGGCGGAGGTTGGGGGGATTGCCTTATCTGATGCACGGCCGCCGCCGATTCCAGAGTCGTGGTCTGCCCATACGGTGACGCAACGAGGCACCCTTGTGAGGAGCGCACGCTGCGCTCTTTAACGGCATGCTTATTTCCCTTATCGAATCGTATTATTATGACAACCAGTTTACGTCGTAAGTGAACGTCGTGTGTAGCACCGATAGACTGCTATACTTGCTGAGTTTGGATCGGAAGGCCTTTCTCAGGATAGATGCAGACCGGTCGTTTACCTCAGAACTTCGCGCGCCACTTGGACGATTGAGTTTTTGCTTTCCGCATACACAGGTAGACGAACTCTTGCCTTACCGATAGGCTGTCACGCGCTATTGTTGCCGACGGTCGCGACTCTCGCTAAGACCTATGAAGCTAAGCTGTACCCACTTTTTTTAGTCGGTACGTTATCGATGTCAGCGGCGACTGAGAGATGTCGCGAGTCTCAAGTAGGAACGTCGCCGCTGCTGGGCGCAAGAGGCGTGACAGGCGAGACATCTAGGACGTGCCACTAAAGCGGGCATAAGTTGGCCTGCGGAGGGCTTCGGCACCTCCATGGCCGTACTCTGCGACACCTGCAGAGGGAAGGCGTAACATCCCTGGCTCGTCTTTTCAACAACATACTAGCGACCCACAGGTAGCCGGAATCAAGAGTGGTGGTGGCAATGCCAAAATCCGGGAAGGACAGGACTGATACTGCAGCCTACCGTCCGTTCAGCCAGTTACTGACAGTCAGCGAACGCCTACTTTATCGGGTCAATCGACAGCTACAGATGGGTGCCATTATTCCGTAGGAGCAGTTCGGATTTAAACCGCAGCATTCCACCACCCAGCAACTGCTAAGAGTGATTGAAGAAGTTAACCTCGCCCTCAATAACAAGTAGTATTGTGAAATACTGTTTCTAGACGTTTCGAAGGCTTTTGACAATTTTTGGCACAGACGTTTGCAGTGCAGGGTATTTGACCACGTAGCAGTGGATCGTCAACTAGAAGAGAAATAAGAACAGGGGTATCCCTACTGCACTGAGAGTGGTTCCGAACTAGACGAAACAGCCCTCATTGCAAGAAGCAGGTGGGCTAAGGCCATACACCAACGACTGCAATAAGCCTATCGAGACCTTGAACAGTGTGCGACGAAATGGAGGACTGGGTTCAACGGAGCAAAATCACAAGGAATGGTGGTAGCTACGTGGCGCACCCTGAACATTCCCATCACCCTCTTTCACTTATCACATGATGTTCTACATTGTCTACTCTAGGAAGTTGCACAACAGCAGTGTGTCAAAGAAAAGTTCTAGCAAGCAGCCCGGAATTTCTGTGACCGGTCGAGAAGATCAACCACCCCTGTCCGGCAACTTGGACAACCAAAAGCACCGGAAGACCACTACAGGCTGCAGGTTGCCCTACTATAGTTGGCCATAGGGTAACTTAGACGTAATTCTAAAGAAAGACACTTCCCGAACCAGATGACACATCCCACCTGAATTAGCAGGCTGAGCTTTCATTGGTTAAACCACTACCAAGTAAGCTCTGCCCGAGATCAGAAGATGCGAGGATGCGATTCGGCACGTGCTCCGTGCTGTGTGGTGTGTTTACTGTCGCATCTCTAGCCTAGAACGCATCTGCTTTGTTTTTGGACTGATTTTTACATGTTGCTATTGGTTCAACGCGCACCTAATGAATAATCTTGCTCTGATAACAGCTTACGCTTTTGTACCAGGAGGCACAGGGAAATCGTATGTCCGTTGCAATTCTCGAACACTGATTTTTGTCAACTCCTGTCGCTACCTCGTGAAATGGAGGCCTGTGTTAGGTCCGCCGCGGGCATGCGTATGAGTTTTACAGGTCTCATTGCTGGATGTCTGATGGCTGTACAGTGGAAGGCAAATTTGAAAAAAAGGAAAGAAAGCTGAAGTCAAACCTGTTGCTTTGGAGCAGCTCGAATGTGTGGAGACGGTCTGAACAACGCGACGTATGAAAAAATGTCATCGAAAAAGGAGGGGAAAGGAAATAAGATGTGCATCTACATCATGCTTGTTAACGGCAGTGTACCAGGTCGAGTTGCACAAATATTGAGGAAAGAAGCGTTGTTCTCAGGCTCAGTGGATGTACGGCGCTATAACTCTGAAAGATACAGACTTCGCTCGTTATGATTTTTTTTCTGTCACTTACAGCTTCTTTCATTTCTGACAAATATTTAAGTGAAAAATGTGGGGTTGCTTGTGGTTCGGATTCGACATTGAACTGTAGGTCCCTCTATGACTGGGTAAGTAAGGCAGTTGACATGGTGGAAGAAAGCTGTAAATCACATCCAATAGGTGTTCGGACCAAACTTCAGCTTTACGTAAGGTTGAGAGAATCGTCCCGCACCCTTATCGAGGTAACCATTCCTCCTTTCGCCTTGAATGACCTAGGCAAACATCAGAAACCGATTACCTGAATAGCCAATCAGGAATTTTAACAGTTTTCTCTGAAACAGAGAGCGTCCGAGCGACATCTTTATCAAGATTTGCATGTGACTGTACTCAGTATGTTAGGATATTAATTTCTCGTAATAAAGTGTTCACACTAACTGTAACTCAGTGGCACTGTCACATTCGTCGTTGTCGATGCTGTTGGCTGCAGTAAAGGATCATTCTTTGACTATGGTAAGATACACTTGGACAAAATGTCCAATTACCTGTTAGAATGTAAGGCAGCGCCTATAACAAACAGAACTCGATAGTATCCGAATACGAGAGTACTGGCAATTACGACGATCACGCCACGTCGCTTTAATATTTAGGGGTAATACTAAAAAGCGATGTGAAATGAGGTAAACTAATGAAAACGGTAGCAGGAAAGGCAGATTGAAGAATTGTTGGAAGGGTCGTTGCAAAGTACAGTGCTTTTAATTAGGAAGCCGCATACAAAATGATAGTAAGATCATTTGTGGAGTATTGTTCCTGTCTTTGGGGTCGTTATCAGGTGAGCACGACAGGGCATATCGAATGAGATCAGGTATAGTTTCGTAACCGGTCGGTATAGTCCATACGAAAGTGTAACAGGAACGCGTAGAGAATTCAGGTAGCCATACCTGGAGGAAAGGCGAGGTCTTTCGCGTACAACCGGTTTGCTGCAGTCATCATGGCGTGCCTCTCACAGGGGTCATAGTAACAATATGAGAGAGATGAGGGCGCATACAGAGCCATAAAGTCAGTCATTCTTTTTTCGTGCAGGTGTCTACGCTGCTAGTATATCCTGTCCAAACTTCCGCATAACTACTCCCACCTAAATCCAATAGAACCTTCATGCTATAGTCAAAACTTCGCCTCCCTCCACATATTTTACCCCCGTCATCACGTCTCTTACCCTACCGGCATGGAAATTGGTGTGCAGTACTCCTTCCGTGAGGAGCGCTCTTCCGACCAACTGGGCAGTGGCATGAGGTCCACTACCTCTTGTCGGCTGTGACAGCGTGTGTGACGTTGTGTGTGAGCTGCGAACTGGGGGCCGGGCGAGCAGGGGCGACCTTCACATTACACATTCGCGGCGCGCCGGCTGCTGGGTGCAAAGAACGCATTACGGCGACGTGGGGCTCAGGCCTCGCCCAAAGCTCTGCTGCGTCAGCCTCAGAGCCGACCCACACCCACTGCGACGTCACACACAGCTGGCCAGCTACCTGGGCACAGGTCTTTGCCCCATAACTGTTACGCTGTTTGCTTAGGGCGTAGTGTTGACGACATACGTGCACAGTATTTGTTGCGACTACAGTGTTTGCTAATTACTTTGCACTGGCCCACGGCAGGAAACGAACACTGACCTGCCTATGGCAGTGCAACTTTTGGAGGTCCTCAAGGATACCATAAGCAAGCAGCGGAGACCGAAACGTTGGTCTACAATACGACACGATGACACGGTCGCATACCGTAAAAAGTGTTACTGACAAGGAAACTCTCCCTCGCCCCCCCTCCCCCCCCCCCCCCCCCCCGGTCAGGTTTAGCGGTAAAATAGCCCAGTGTACACAGATTAAACATGAGAACAGGAAGGAGGTGTACTGAACTGTGAAAAAAGAATAGAAATAGAAACTTTAAACGATTCAAGCTGAAGACCCGCAACATCTAGCGAATCTGAGTAATCAAGGCATCGTGGTTGTGTGGTTACTCTGTTGGACTACAAATGCGGAGATTCATGTTCAGATCTCTCTGGTGCCCTTTTTTTCACAAAATTATGAACTGTCCGCCCCGTGCCGGCCGGGGTGGCCGAGCGGTTCTAGGCGCTACAGTATGGAACCGCGCGACCGCTACGGTCGCAGGTTCGAATCCTGCCTCGAGCATGGATGTGTGTGATGTCCTTAGGTTAGTTAGGCTTAAGTTGTAGGGGACTGATGACCTTAGAAGTTAAGTCCCATAGTGCTCAGAGCTTTTTTTTTTGACAATTGCCTCGAGGAAATATTGTGGAATTTGCAAAACGTGATCTGGCGACAGACCCAACAGCCGTATATGCAGCACGTCCGATGAGAAAGTCTAAATACTCACAGACCGGGAATTCTTTAACCAGAATAACATTACACGTACACTCTCACATGAAACTTGTTACTGACAACATGAATACGACATCCAAAAGCAATGTGTTTTGCTTAGCGGGGCTCCTTTAGCCTTTTTTTAGATTTAGCTTTTCATTGCCTGTCGCAAGATACTGCGAACTTGGTTCATTTGACCCAGACTCAGTAAAGTGGGACTGAGGCAGGGGATTCCCAGTCGGAAATATATGGGAGAAGTATAACAGTTCCGGTTTTACCTTACAGCTGAGGGGAATCTCCCGAAACCGTTGGGCGGAACATGGGAATTTCTTTGTGGGAGAGTGTTGCAGACATGTATGTAAGAGCCTAAGGTGTGTACCTGTATTGTGTGCTTATGATTAAACTTTCGCTACTTGAGCCAATGTAGACGAAAAGCCATTATTGCATTTGTATCAAAATTTATAGGAGTGGTGTTCACACAGTTCGCTCCACGATTTGCGTTTTAGTAGTGTTACGTCACGATTGCCCGTTAGACGCCGGTACTATACGGCGACATAGGGTTGAAACACAAGCATTGGTGTCGATACGGTTGCAGACCAGTCAACATGTGTCTGGACAAAGTGAACAGAGCTTTGCTCGTAAAGCTGTTTCATCGAAACAACAGCAACAGTGCTGCTGCTCTTCGTGACTATCGACGCATTTAAGGAATACGAAGAGGTTCTCTTTCGCCACCAGTCTGAAGAATGTGATTTGGAATTTCGGATTGACTGTCAATTTCGGAATTGCTCCCGGGAGAGGCCGACGGCCAATTGCGCCACAAATTGTTTAACAAGTTACTGTCCCCATGGCTGAGGATGCTGAAAGCAGTGTGCGATCTTCAAGTAGTGCACGAGCTGCGTCACCCCGACAGCTGGACATTCCACAGTCCACCATTCGAAAAGTGCTGCGAACAGTAATTGCACAATTGTTGTGCAATAGTGTCTCTGATGCAGTTCTATGCTGTCGTGGATACAGATGTTGGTCACATTGAGCGACGTTTGTAACACGGATCGTAAACATGATAAGCAATTAACAAAGTTTTACTCTATCACGTGGAAGTTAAAACTCATTTCTTGTTGTATCCGTTATTTCTCTTCAGCAATGTTCTTACAAATGTTTCCACAAAATTTCATTGACCTACGATCTGTTTTTCCCCTATGAAGTAGCGAAAGTCTGATTATACTCGTAATCACACTGTATGTGATAGTATCTGTGACAGTATAAAGTCGTTGATTTTCTCGACATGAAATGCACTGTTTTAGTGGTGTTCGTCTCGACGATGCTCGGAAGAGCTGTAGCTGAAGAGCACTATGCTTTCGGACGCCCAGCGCTTTATCTGCAAGTGTCATTCGATGGACTGTGAATTTGGTGTGATTGCAGCCATGCCACGTCCATTTCACATCTTCACCAGGTCAGTTACGTGGCGGCCGTTGTTTTTTGTTCATGTAGTTAGTTGATGGTACGCGTCCTCCTCTCTATAACCGTGCGATGGCGCAGGAGTCTGATGTATGAATACCTCGGTACAGCGCGCTCACTTGAAAGCAGTACGCTTGAAAGAGACTGAGCGCACAGTGGAGCCAGAAGGAGTCGTGCAGTGCGTTTGCCGTGCCGCGTGTGACACGGCGGACGGATCCGGGGGCGTGTCGTGGTGGGCGCAGGCTCCCCGACTGGTTTGCCGCGCAGCATTCCCGGCAGCTTCCACTTTGGAGGCCGCTTCGGCGCTCGCGGCGCCGGCTGCCAGCACTGTGGGTTTCAGTTCTCTGTCTGCCACGAGGCCCAAATCACCTTAAATGTGGAAACATTTCAATAGTCGTTAATAAAAAAGACTGACTTTTCAATAAGAGAACGAAATTCTTCGTCAGGTGACTAGAATCAGCTAAGTGACGTGGGAAACCGAAATCGAATGAATTCGTGCAGGGTTTAAATGCCGGGACTCGTAAAGAGCCTCAAATGCTCGGCCAACATGTGCTTCGTTTCATATCATCTCGATATCGACGGATCTTTTAAGTTTTTAAAAATATTGTAAAGAGAGTATTGCTGGCCGAAAGAACTGCACTAGTATCGAACATAGGTCGTACTTTGAGAAATAAATGTATGGGAATGTATATTAGGAACGCAGCATATACGGAATTGAATCGTGAACCGTGGAAGAGAATCGAAGCGTTTGAGAAGGGTGTTGAAAATTAAGTACGAGGTGCGTTCAATACGTATTGCAATACATTTTTTTCCTTGACCGATTCGGTTTGAAAAATGCGGAATTTGTTGTGGGAAATCGAGGAATATTTCTGTTTGGGCCCCTATAGTTTCATGAAGTTCCGGTAGCTGGCGGCGCTGTACGTGGCCTTCAAAATGACGTCTGTAACAGATGCGTTCCAAGTCGTTGCGTTTCTTTTGGCGAAAATCAGATCGTCGCAGATATTCATAGGCGCTTGCAGAGCGTCTGCGGAGACCTGGCAGTCGACAAAAGCACGGTGAGTCGTTGGGCGAGGCGTCTGTGATCATCGCAACAAGGTCACGCAAACCTGTCCACTTTCGCTCGTGCTGGCCGGCCGTACGCAGCTGTAATTTCTGCTGGGTCGGACTGTGCGGGCACTCTCATTCGAGGCGGTCGAATGATCACAGTCAAACAACTCGCTGCACAAATGGACGCCTCTGTTGATAGTGTTGACGTACTGTGCACCAGTTGAACTAATCAAAGACGTGTGCATCTGGATTCCGCACCGTTTTACAGAAGGCCACCAAGACTATCTGCGCGGTATTTATTGCGCGTAACGCGGCTAATCCTGACAGTTTTTTGTCGAACATTGTCACAAGTGATGACACATCGGTTCATCACGCCTAACCGGAAACGAAACGGCAGTCCATGAAGTGGCGCCGCACCACTTCTCCTCCAAAGAAAACGTCCAAAGCCCCACACTCAACCGGTAGAGTCATGACGACGGTCGGCTGGGTCACTGAAAAGGGTTATTCTCTTTGATGATTCCCCTCGCGTTGTAACGATCTACTGAAGTGGATTAGCTTACACTCAGGAAATTGAAGAAACGACTTAAGCATGTTCATCGGCACAAGAATGCAAACGAATTTCTCCTCCTGCTTGACAACGCATGGCCTCACACAAGTCTGCGCAACCTAGAGGAGCTAACAAAACTTAATTGGGCTGTCCTCCCTCATCCATCCCACAGCCCATATCTCGCGCCTCCCAACTTCCATCTGTTTGGTATAATGAAGGATGCACTCTGTAGTAAGCAGTACGTGGATGAGGGGGAGGTTGTTGATGCAGCACGACGTTGACTCCGACGCCTACCAGTAGAGTGGTGCCATGCGGGCAGACAGGCCCAACGAGTAAGACGGCGCGAGGCCGTCGCATTGAACGGAGATGATGTTGAAGAGGGTTTTGTAGCCAAACTTGAGGTGGATGGTATGGTCTATTGGAATCCTGAGTAAGACCAACCTGCTCATAAAAAAAAAAGTTGCATTATTCGTTTAATGCCCCTCGCAGATATATTAGACGATAAATGAGGTGGTTCTCTGAAGAATCAAGAATCGCGAGGAAATAAATATATATAAATAACGTGTGAATGATAAGACGTCTTCAGGCATCAAGAAATAATTTCCACGGCGAGCCGTAGAGTTAAAGAAATTGTATGGGGACACAGAGATTGGAATTTATACATTAAATAATTGAGGATGTTGGGTGTAAGTGCTAGTCTTCTGGTGTTGACGACCTTCGGAGTGCTGTCAGACTTAGTTTACGCTGCCTATTTTTCTAATGACGACTTTCAGTCATAATAACGTGAGAATGTAACTATTTTGATTCGAGGAAAAAATTTAACACCTAGAAGAAAGAGAGCCTCTGAAAGGATAATAGTCTGTTGCGGGTGGTAATCATGTAAATATGACCCATCAACATCAGTTTCTCCGCTGGGCTTGCATGCTACTATCGGCGCGACGCATTCACAGTAGTCTAAGAATTTTCGGGAGCTGTGTGGAGACGTAACTAAATTTACGTCGTTACAGAGATTCCAGAGTAATTTAATATTTGGACGATAACCATTAAGTAATCTAAGGCATTGTGTGTGTGTGTGTGTGTGTGTGTGTGTGTGTGTGTGTGTGTGTGTGTGATGGTTGCAAAGTGCTACCGAACTACCCGACAAGAGGGCAGGAGGTGTTGTAACGCGCTTGACCTTCTGCCCCCGGCTCTGCTCACGAGTGGTCTCGCGACATTAAAGCTAATCGGTGGCCCAATGTATTCCAGCCGATCCCCGTAGCGCAGCGCCTCATTTACATGACCATTAATAATTCTTATCGCATGGCCACGGTATGCTAAGCACCCTGGCGCCCGCATGGCCGCCAGCGGTTTTTGGAAACAAGCCCCGACCCCCCACCGCCGCTCGCCACTTGTCGTGGCTGCTCGTGTGTAGAAAACACGGCTGCTCGCCAAGCCGTCTCCAGGCTGTCGCTTTGCCGTGGAGTCAGGACTGACTCACTGTAACGTACATGCTTAGGATTTATCAGACTTTCGGTGTTCAGCATTCTCTTATATAACTGGAAGGGTGCGGTAAGCTTCGCCAGCTACTTCACAGTTCTTTACCAACTGGAGGAAGTACTGTTTCAGGAATTGGTAGCAAGTAGGGGAGAGTATTCTCTTTGACTCACGACATTAAAGAAATCTATTATCTACTTGACGTAGCGCTTCGTAATTTGTTACTCGTAATTAAGTTTAGCCTTTCCTTTATCCCACACAATGACGGTTTCTCCGAAGTGTCAAATGTCTTTGAGCTAGCAACTACTACCCTTTTAAGGGAAACTAAAAGACATACTAAAAGACATCCCATGCGCAGAAGAAACCCCTTCTACGAAGCTGCACAGCGGTCATTACTTCCTCGTGTTGCCGTGTAGGCCAGGACAAAAGGAAAGAAACAAGTGTCTTTTCGGAGAATACACCGTCCGTTCAAAAAGTTCCAAGGCTGATTTTGTTCTTGCTGTGCAGGCGACGTCAGCGCGGTAACTACGGTGGCAATGTGAACTATCGGTAACAATGTACATTCAACCTTTCAGTTGTGAGTGGGCAGTGGTAAGTAGCGGACGTGCGACCGTATTGTGTCAGCGATATTGTGTCACAATTAGCAATGGAGCAACATGTCTAAATCAAGTGTTCCAGACATTTTCTAGAATGTTTTGAAGAAAATAAAAGCACTTGCTAAGTTCGTTCCGCACACCTTGACTCCAGAACAAAAACAACGAAGTGTGAACACCTGCCACGACTTGATTGAAATGCAAAAAAAAAAATTGAAAAATTGACGGGTGGTGAGGTTATCATTGCGAACCCGTCAAAAAAACGATAAAGTGCGGAAATTTACACGAAGGGTCAACGTTTTGACGACATAACTGACTTTCAAGGCAACGTGACGCGCGAGTTGACCAGGATCCCAAAGAAAGACTTTTCTGACAGTTTCACACGCTTGTTTGAATATTTTGTGCACTGTACTCAGTTGGGGAGGGGGGAGGGGTGTCTACGTAGAAAACCTGAACCATTAAATCCACCTCAACGTTTATTTTTATCTTTTTAATAAGGCTGTCTCGAAAATTTCTGGGTTGGGGAGGGTATACTCAGGCTAAAGAGTTACTTTTCTTACGGAATTTCAAAAGGCGCTGTTGAAGACAGTACTACTTGAATCCATAGTTCATTGTGTATCGAACGTGATACAGGTAGTTTAATGTTGTAGCACATTATATTGTGATAGTAGTGTAGCTCACGTGGCAGGATGTCTTTTTTGCCACAGAAGTTGCCAATAATTCAAAGGAGCGACGGCTGTAGGAGGGCATTCGGAGCTAACTGGTTAGAGCGAAACATATTGTGTTAGGTTACCGCACATCGTCGTAATACAGTAAGATCTTCTCGCAGTACTTCTTTGGCAAAGAAATGCGACTTGTTGGGGATGCGCAGTGCATGAACGTAAGCAGTAACATTAGTAGTGATATTATGTAATACTATTTGCTGCTCTTAGAAGTAATACGTAGTAAGCGACGCGTATCTGCCAGGGACGATTTGTAGCACGGCTTGAGGGAACAGCAACAATCATATTGGTATACAATACTGTGAAAATTAGAATGTCAGAAATTACACTAGAAACGCTATAATCTAGTTAGAGCCTGTAGGGGTAGCCCAGAAATTGCTTCATTACTTGATCGAAACAGACAAACGAATCAGTTGACAGCACGAAACAGCAATAACTACATAAGGGCTATTATAGTGCTGTACGCAGTATTATTATTATTATTATTATTATTATTATTATTATTAATGTTGTTGTTGTTGTTGTTGTGGTCTTGAGTCCTGAGACTGCTTTGATGCAGCTCTCCATGCTGCTCTGTCCCGTGCAAGCTTCATCATCTCCCGGTACCTACTGCAACCTACATCCTTCTGAAGCTGTTTACTGTATTCATCTCTTGGTCTCCCTCTACGATTTTTACCCTCCACGCTGCCCTCCCATACTAAATAGGTGATCCCTTGATGCCTCAGAATATGCCCTACCAACCGAGCCCTTCTTGTAGTCAAGTTGTGCCACAAATTTCTCTTCTCTCCAATTCTATTCAGTACCTCCTTATTAGTAATGTGATCTACCCATCTAATCTTCAGCATTCTTCTGTAGCGCCACATTTCGAAAGCTTCTATTCTCTTCTTGTCTACACTATTTATCGTCCACGTTTCACTTCCATACATGGCTATACTCCATACAAATACTCTGAGAAACGACTTCCTGACACTTAAATCTATACTCGATGTTAACAAATTTCTCTTCTTCAGAAACGCTTTCCTTGCCATTGCCAGTCTACATTTTATATCCTCTCTACTTCGACCATCCTCAGTTATTTTACTCCCCAAACAGCAAAACTCCTTTACTACTTTAAGTGTCTCATTTCCTAATCTAATTCCCTCAGCATCACCCGACTTAATTCGACTACATTCCATTATCCTCGTTTTGCTTTTGTTGATGTTCATCTTACATCCTCCTTTCAAGACACTGTCCATTCCGTTCAAATGCTCTTCCAAGTCCATTGCTGTCTCTGACAGAATTACAATGTCATCGGCGAACCTCAAAGTTTTTATTTATTCTCCATGGATTTTTCTTTTGTTTCCTTTACTGCTTGCTCAATATACAGATTGAATAACATTGGGGAGAGGCTACAACCCTGTCTCACTCCCTTCCCAACCACTGCTTCCCTACGGATCGTTTATTACAGAATACTTCTGACAGGACGTAACGGCGTTAGATGATGTTATCTGCACAGTCTATCAAAGGGCGGACGTAGTGTGTCGTGGCAGCCAGTCGTCATACTTGCGGTCGCAATCCTTTTGCGTTATGTCGAATCAACTGAGGAATTGAAGGCAAATGGCGGACACTTGCTAAAGTGACATATCGGGGGACCCTGACAGATGGATCCATCTAACGTTTTAAACTGGTCGCCGTAGTCCGTATGTACTGGGGAGATCATTGCAGAAGACCTCCAGCATTTGTGAAGTAATGCAGTTGAGTGATGCGCCAGCGGAACAGCGCAACAGCGCTCGTGGAGCCGAAGTGTGCGGGCCTCGCCGGCAGTGTTGCGGAAGCGACCGCCCCGGAGCTGGGTGGGCGTGCGGGGGCCAGCCGTGTACCGGGCGACCTGTTGCTCGTCTGCCTGCCTGCCTGCCTGCCTGCCTGCCCGCCGCAGACGCCCACGCACGGGCCGCGGCTAGCGGTCGGCCGCTCTTCGCGGAAGCGCCCAGGGCTGCCAGCTGCGGAGGACACGCACCGAGCCAGTTGGTTGCCCAACTCTGCCAGCCGCGCTGTCGCATTCCGCAAACCACTGTACACTCGTTTCAGTCTTCTGACCTCTGCTTTCGGAGGTGTTCGATGTGACGAGGCTGTTTTCTTTTGCTTTCTTGTTCGTTCCTAAAGACCACTTTCTGAATTTTGTACCTAAATAAATTACTGTTATGTGTATCCATTATGTTGATGCTTTGGCTCTCAGAGATCGTTAAGTGTCTGCGTTAAACTATACTCGTTGTCCTTTCAGCTTCACAATTTTACTCAATATTTGCTTCGTCAGTCTGTCGTCATCTATTCTAGGCAAATGCCCTAAGTACGACGTTCTTCTTTTGCACGTTCTGTGTATTATGTCTTCCGCGTGTTCACAGATCTCTCCGTTACGTCGTAGACTGTTGTATTCTGTCTCTGTTGCCCTTTAACCAAGTGTGCTTCTAACCAGTCTTGCCGGCCGTTGTGGCCGAGTGGTTCTAGGCGCTTCAGTCTGCAACAGCGCGACCGCTACGGTCGCAGGTTCGAATCCTGCCTCGGGCATGGATGTGTGTGATGTCCTAAGGTTAGTTAGGTTTAAGTAGTTTTAAGTTCTAAGGGACTGATGACCTCAGCTGTTGAGTCCCATAGTGCTCAGAGCCGTTTGAACTATTTTAACCAGTCTTCTTTCTATTTTCATTATTTTGTTTAGGCCATCTTTCCGGACTAATTTTAGTGTTTCGGAGCCATATAGAACCTCGTGTGTCACTGCTGTATTATAATGTTTAATTTTGGTATCCCACGATAAGTTCTGGTCAGGGGAAGGACGCTGATATTCAGGAGAAGATAAAAAAACAAGTATAACCTAACGAATAGCACTATTAGACGAATCTTACAAAGGAGACTTAAGGAAGTAGAGACTAAATTTTACGAATTACTGTCGCTCGCCGTTGTTTTGTATGGAAGCGAGACCCGGGTAACACTAAGAATTCATGAAAAGAAATGAGATTTGTCAGAGGTGTAACACAATACACAAGACGAGACAGAGAGCGAAATACAGAAATAAGAGCAAGAAAAATAAAACAACACAGAAGAAAATGGAATGGAAAGAGCACGTCAGTGGGATGATGGATGAACCAGAAATACTGTACAAATACTCGCGCAAACCAACTGGACGAAGACATATAGGGCGATCCAAAAATGGATTGATGGACTTAAAGTGGTAGGAGCGGGGAGGAAGTGGCAAGGTGCTGAGCCGAAATGATAGTACACATTTTGCTTAAAATGATTAATTACACAGAAATTCAAAATTCAATATTAAAACTCAAAAAACCTTGTTTCAACTTTCACAGAATGAATAACACATACTGTGTATTCCTTATTACAATTTCTGATGACATCATGCTACAAGAAATAATAGTTTAACAATCTTATAGTGATACACGTGAACCAATCTATAACCATAAATCTTGCGCATTGGCCATAGCTCAGGAAAATAGGACCTGTCAAAACTCACATTAGTATCAAAGACTTAAAATAACAACTTTAAAAGTACAGACCCACTTGATATACAAGTTAAACAATGAGTTGAGAAACTTAACTGACATAATCCAGTTACAATATTTCCACGTGCTCAAGCTAATATGAACTAACATGTATAATATAAATTATTAAACCGTGAAAAGTCGTTATGCCGCAGTTTACTGAACACATTTAAAAAAACAGTAATTACGTTACTTCAGTTGGTGTACAACTCTTAAAATTTAAAGCATGAGTACACCAAAACAAAATAACATTTGTCAGGGGCACACAGCCTTTTCAAAATGGTATCTACGTATAGGACCCGATTTACTGTATTACAAAAACTCAGTTCAGTCAGACAGTAATAAAAAAACGATAATGAGAGCTTGAAACTAAATAGCACATTTCTGTAACTAACAGTCCCCACAGTACGCAGAACTGGAATAGTGAAGTAATAATTACAACTGACTAATTTACAACAGGACGACAAATTTTTAAAAAATAGGGACTACTGAACTTACGAGCCTGGTTCCAAATAACAACGCACAGGTAGCCTATCATCATCGATTGTGCAGTGTAACCAACTTCTGCGCAACGTATTTGGTTATGTTCGTGCAACAATGTTTTCTATACCTCTGAGTTTACACATCTTTCTACCGTTGTGGGGGCAGCACTGTCGAAAGTACGTACTGGTGAAGCTGCGGGCCAGCGGGCTGTTATTAATGACGGGTGCCGGGCAGCAGGGAGTGTCGCGGTATAACTAGCGTGTAGCGCCGTGACGTGAGGGACGGCCCCGCCTCTGGAGATAGCACCCACGGCGACCCACTAATGAGTGCCGTGTCGCGTTGCGCCGACACGCGCTCCCCGCCGCCGCTGACACTTATCTCTCTCCCTGTGGCCGCCGAGCCCTGCTCTCTACTGTGTTCTCCCTGTGTGAAGCATACCGTGACCTAAACATTCACGTAGCCAAAGACACCGTTTACTCAACGTTCAAAGGCTTCACCAAACATTGAGCTACTCGAAACTTCCTGGCGGATTAAAGCTATTTGCCAGACCGGAACTCGAACCCGGGACCCGTGCATTTCGCGGGCAAGTGCTTTTCCGAGCACGACTCACGACTCGTCCTCACAGCCAGTACCTAATCTCGTACCTTCCAGACTTTACAGAAGCTCTCTTGCGACAGTTGCGGGACTTTTTCCAGGAATACTAGTCATGCAAATTTCGGAAGAGAATTTCTGTGAATATCCGTCGTTTTCTGGGAGTGCGTCCAGCATATTAACAACTCTTGTACCGATATTTCGGCTGGCAGCCTTTCAACCATTCTCAAGGTGAGTCGCTTGCGTGATTTTTAAAGCAGTTCACGCGGTGGAGTAAACGCGCTTGGTCCAAAGTTAACACTGTCGGTAACAAGAGCGTCGGTCATAGATACAACTTTTGACCTCGAAGAGGAAAACTAAACCAACGCAGAGTCAGCGAATATACAATGTTTACGAAGTATTTGGTTGATTATTTTGGATGGCATCTGTCGTAATGCGAGGCAGGGAAGACCTAGAACAATACTTCCTTGAGAGCGCAGACGTGAAATGATGGGTTTCCATGATTTGTCGAGCTGGAAACCCTCGTCTCGGTTGAATATTCGATCCGCTGGGAAAACTTAAAGAAACACAACTTCTGTGAAGTTTGCAAAATAGAAGTTGAGGTGCAGGCGGAAAGGTAAGCTGTGAGGGTGGCTCACTTGGTTGAGCACTTTGCCCGCTTAAAGCAAAGGTACCGGATTCAAGTCCCGGTTTTAATCTGCCAGAAAGTATCACATCAGTGCACATCCGCTGCCGAGTGAAAATTGGTTCTGGATTAGGCTACTTGCCCACACACTGTTGCACTAGCACTCGACACGAAGAAAATGGTTAAAATACTGGCGAAGGAACGCAATTACAACACCAGTATCTGTCCGGGCATCGGAGGAGAGATGATATCGTGAGTTTGCTGATGAACAGATCGTTCCGAGTTCAGTGTCAAACTTATCATTGATTGAGAGCGTGAAACAGTGTTATTTGACGAATAGGGACGACTCAGTGGTAAGGTGCCAGGCTACAAGTCCCAAGATCTTGACTTTGATCCCCTCTTAGTAGTAGAATTTCTACCTGTCATCACATCTTTCACCTCAGCCAGGAAAATGTCTAGTTACATTGTGGTTCGGAGTATTTGTTAGATTATAGGTCTGTTGGGATTGGTCAGTTCAGAGGCATCCATCCACAGCAGGACCATCCCCAGTAAAGCACTGTGAAGTTCAAACCGATCTTCTGGTTGATAACAGCTCTATGGTAATATGCTCGATGGCAGCGTCTGTGCTGTTTGAGGGGAGTTAGCTATTGTTAAAAGGCAGCGTCTGTGCTGTTTGAGGGGAGTTAGCTATTGTTAAAAGTCCTGTTGGACCTTCCCACTCTTTATATTTTTGCCTACCCTGTTCTCCCCTGCAAGTGAGATTTTTCTTTTTATTTTTTTTTCTTTGAAAAATAGAGATTGTTGGTATCAAGAAAAAGCGAAAAATGAGAGCATATACCATCAGAGAATGTCGTTCGATTTAATCTTCGATAAAATGATACAGTTGTGCCACAGAATTCAGAAACACATGTTTAGTATTACGCCAGGAAACGCCTTAATTTGTTTTGATCTTTCTTCCATCAGCGCCATATGGAAAGATGATCTGGAAATATTGCAGTTCCATTGTTGGCGAAGCAGCCTGAGAAATTGAAGGATAAAATCTTGTAAATTGGAAGTAAAATCTTGTAGGATGTTAGGTCGCGTCATGTTACACTTCACATTTCTTGTACGCGACCGACGTTTCGATTCTTCTGCTAGGACGTCTTCAGAATCTTGTGTTCACAACTACCTATACACTTTAGGAATTGGCGTATAGAGTATGGAACTTTATGAGATGACTGTCACAAAAACCTGCTACAAACTGCGCATTATCATCCCTTTCTATTTGCTGCTAATTCAGATTGAGTGGGACACAGTCATTGCATACAGGAAGAGATTCTCATTGCTAACTCTCACCAGTAAATTTCAGTTTTCGTCAGTACCCTCCAAAAGCCACTTCGGAATATTGTCGTCACTTATACGCCTTATGTATGCCATCTTCAGACAAGGAAAAACCACCCGAAAAGGACACGATCACTTGCACGCGTTTAAGCATGTAGCCTGATAGACCCACAGCGTGAACCCGAACTACACCGACAAAAGATCGGAAGCTGTTTAGGGGTAGATTTTTTATTATTTTGGCGTGAGCGACCCATTTTCTCCCGTGGCTGTAATTAAGTTATATTCTTCAAATACCTTAGCTTCTGTGAAAATATTTTCAAATCAGTGAAACAATCTGTAATATGCAATCGGCAAAAAGTACAAAACAAAGCGAAAAGTTATGAAGCAAACTTCAGATGCGAAATTATTGTGATGTAGTTGCCGTCGCTGAACCTATACACACTGCGTCTATCGGCCAAAGCTTCGTCAGTAAACGTGTCCATACCGCTGTTTATCGCTGTTAACGCACGACTAACACTGCCGGAAAAACAAACCCGAGACAGAACACAGCAGTACTGAATGCAAGCCACGTGTGACGTGGGCATTATTGTTGTTAGCAGCAAACACCGTGAGTGCGTGGAGCAAGTTTGTTTGCAAACAAGGCACCCAGCGCATACCGTCTACTTTTGCACGGTTCTGTATGTATTGTCAGCGCAGTACGGATAATGTAATAAATGGTGGTGAGAAATGAAACGAAATGCGATTTGTCTGTACCGGACCACCGGAGATCACTGGTCCCTCGTACTAGAATACTCATAAAATATCACTGAACAAGTTCACTTTGCATAGACCAGAGGCCTATGATGGTCAGAAATGGTATTTCTACAACAATCAGACAATGAAAGCAACGAAAGCAACAAAAGTGATGTTTTGGATGTCATTGATGCGTTAGCGGCAAATCAGTTTGTCGGAAGAGGTCCGACATAGGAGCGAAAAGGGTTTATGGATATAGCGTTTAGGGATTGCGTATTTTGTAAACGTTAAGAGCGTTTCATTATACACTAACAAGAACAGATTTAATATAAGAACACGACTAACCAGTTAGTAAATTATGAGTTGTTTTATTTACTATGCTTTTTTGGAGTCTTTGCTCTATTACCAGGTGGCAGTTCCGGTAGTTGTCCCAGATGCACTGCTTCTGAGAAACCAGTGATGTCGAAATACCTGCAGTTTTGTGCATTTTGGTTGTTCACGTTCCTCCAGAAGAGTGTGTATATATGTTTTTAATAGGTAGTCACGGAAACAGCCTCTAAACATGTTTGTGTGGTGAACAGAAGACTCGGTTTAGCTGCGAGCACTCCAGCGTAAGACGCCAACGGCGTGAAGTCAGCCGACGGGCGGGGTGTAAAGCCGTCGGCACACGGACCGTGCTGTCGAACGTTAACGTTGAGCGTGCCAAGTTCAACGTGCTGCTGAACGCTCGAGAACAATGCGACTTGTGCATACGGTACGTGGGCCCCAACGTGGTACACGCGATCGCAACGCACTCCGGCGGCAGTTGCGGGAAGTTTCTAGTTCGTAAATCACACTGTTTGCTAAACGGGCGTGCGTAAAATTCCCTCGTTAGCTGTATTAGAACGCACATTTCCTAAATCGTCCACGAATAGGAAAGTACCATGTCCAATCAATAAGGACACAGTGTTATAAAAGTTCCATTATAAACAGTGCGGTACAAATTTGGAATGCTTCTCCGCATAAGATAAACATTATTTCATCACTCCCACATTTTAGTAAAACTCCAAGGTCAGTCTTACTTGATCGCTGTTCCTGTCCAGTTCCAGAATCTTTGCAATATGTGAATTACGAAGCGTAAAAGAAAAAGGAGCAAAATATCTTTATACAACTAGCGCAAGCTGTCCTATAGATTAAGCCAATCGACCAAAGTCACCCCTCAAAAAGAGGTGGACTTATATTTATGTAACATCAAATATTATAGTATATACTTATATTAAACTAATAATAAAGTATCAGAACCTAATAAAAACGCCAATGTTAGGAAAAACAATTGACAATGTCAAGATGGGAACCACCGCCCTAACTGACAGTTTATTGACGAACAGTGACGCTGCTCACTACGCTAAACAAACATCAGCCCCTAGCAACTAATGATATCGTGTTACCTTTGCTGAAAACCTTAATCGTAGATATGTTACCAATTGAAATTTAATTATAACAAATTGTGCCAAGAACAATGCGTTTTGGGTAGATCTTCAGTGTGTGGCTACCTTCTGACGTCATAGCATGGAATAGCACGTTCGGAAAGACTCCCGAACGTGCTGTTCCACGCTATGACGTCAGAAACTGGGCACGCTCAACGCTTAACGTTCGGATGCACGGTCCGTGTGCCGACGGCTTAACCGCCGCTCGTTCCCCGCCACAGTGGGGCAGCAGCGCCTCGTGACCCCGCCACAGTACAGTAGTGCGTGTATTCCTGGCGTCGCCCCGCTCCCCAGCGAGCGACACAATGCGAGGCCGCCCCGCGCTGCGACCTTCGCCATAACCGCCGGTCACAGGAAGCGAACCCGCCGATACCATCTCGGAACGACAGCAGCTCTGCATGTAATTGTTAAAACCTGTCAACGAGTCAACCTGGAGGAACGAATTTAGTACTGTGGAAGCCTCGGTCCTTCCTGCTGCTGACCACATTATAAAAACGATTCCCTGCGTCCTCTTTGCACGTTGTCGCAGAATCGCCAGCCTTCATGGGTTCCAAAGTCAAATATTCCATAAACGGACTTCCCAATACCGCTTGTGGTTGACCTTGTAAACACTCCAACAGCTAGGACAGCAAGGAGTTAGCATCGGCCGTAATATCATCTGTCTTTTTTATTGCAGATCTAGATTAGTGTTATAAATACGCATAATACAAGAATCTGACATAGAGACAGCGCATTGATCAAAGGCCATGCCATACTTGTGCATAATTCCATAATTACAAGCAGTTATATGTAATCATGTAGAGTCCGCAGCTCGTGGTCGTGCGGTAGCGTTCTCGCTTCTCGCTTCCCGCGCCCGGGTACCCGGGTTCGATTTCCGGCGGGGTCAGGGATTTTCTCTGCCTCGTGATGACTGGGTGTTGTGTGCTGTCCTTAGGTTAGTTAGGTTTAAGTAGTTCTAAGTTCTAGGGGACTGATGACCATCGATGTTAAGTCCCATTGTACTCAGAGCCATTTGAACCATTTAATCATGTACACTCAACGTAATGAAAACAACACATAATATTCCAGTATAACTAAGGCATGTAAAGTTGTGGCAGCTGTGCACCGATACATACACCAAAGCTCGGTTCACGTCATAATAGCCAGCGCCCTCTGTTCTATTGTGCGTATGTAAATGGTTGGATTGAGATAGAAAAAAACAAATACTATACATAAAAATACTGTATATTGGCAATTATGCTTTAGATTTGACTACAGAATTAAGTAAATTTTTACACCAATTTGTTAATCCGTATTCAGGGTTTTGTGGAAACAGTTTCTAATATTCCTATGTGCTTCACGATAAACGGTATGTAATTATGGAATTGGAATTGTGTGCAATTATGACATGGCTTTTGATCAGTGTGCTGTTTTTTGTGTCTGATTATTGTCCTGTTTGTATTCAAAGCACTGATGGTAGCTGAAATCAACATCTGCAATAAAAGACAGATGATATTACAACCGAGGTTGACCTTCTTTCTATCCTGGAATACATCACGGTCGTGGGGCACGATCATTCCCGTGGAGACGAACATGACTCCAGTAGCTATTCTGGACATGTAGGCGTGGCTGCCGGTTTACAGCGTCCACAACTGAATTTAGCTCCGTATGAGCTCCGTCATTTGCTACGTGCTTTCTAAAACGATCGTTGACGTGGGCGAAGATTATATGTGAAGTGAAGGAAAAACAAGAGACGGCTAATTGTTGAACTGCTGTCCACACTTTTGTAATGACCCAGACTCTCGTAAACAGTTAATTGCTGGTGACAGAACATTCTCGTACTCGCGAATGGGAATATCTTTTCTCTTTCGGAAGTTTTCTAGTCAGTCGAAGTCTCCAGACCACTGGAATGTAATGATTTTCGACGAGTGATTACTTTGCACTTTTTACCACAACGGCCTTGATATAAGTTGGTATAAGAAAATTTTGAACGCAATACTTCGCATGCAGAAGATTTTTAATATCTGTTCTTGTATCAAATCCTCGTCCCATCTTCATTAAAAATATTAAGGAAATAGCTTCATCATGCAGACGAAATCGGGGCAGTTGATTTACAGACACTGTTCGTATGAAATAACTGACGCTCGGTGCATCGTTTCAGATTCAACTTCTAAACATGGCATCGAAAAACTGTTTCTGAAATTAGCTTGCTGGTTATTGACCAACTTTCTCATATCCAGTGCGGTGCGGGCCGTATTTATCGATGGCAATGAAACTTGGTAAATAAACTGGTGCAGTAAAGGCGAACCGATGTGCGCTTAAATAAAAGATCGAATTGTGGCCGTCAGGTGCAAATCCGACGTTGGAATGCAAGAAAGACGTATAGAAATGTTTCCGTTTAGAAACAGCACCTGGGCAGAAGACGTCAAACAAATGAGAAAGGCATAATATTGATTTTATTATTAAACGCCAGTTGCACCATTTGTTCGGTATGAACACCGGAGACGTCGACGAGATGCTGCATCCGTAAAAAGACGTCATAATCTGTTCCTCGCAGCATTTCCGGCGTAATATGAGCAACTTCCTGTATACTGGCCTTCAGGTCAGGTGGAGACCGAACGTATCCCTGGTAAATGCGTGCTTTTAGATAACCTCAGAGTCAAAAGTCATATGGACTCAGATCAGGTGATTTTGCAGCCATGCATCTGGAAAACCTCTGGAGATAAGATGTTAGTGGTAGGGTGCTCTGGGCGATCGACATGAGATGTTGCCCGATCTTGCATGAAAACAGTGCTCGCCACACAGTTGCGCATTTCAAAAGCAGGAATCACATGCTACACAAGGAGTTATCGATAGCGTGCAACGTACACCTGACAGGTCATCTTGGTGTAGAACGGACCGAGAATAAAAATGCTTAGGAATGCACACCACAGAGTCACATACGGCGAGTGCAATGACTCTTCGTGCACAACGCGCTGTTTAACAGCATCCCAAATTTGAAAGCTGTTTTTATTCACTGCACCCTTTAGTGTAAAATGTACCTTGTTATCTTATAGAATATTTCCCGGAAATATTTCCCGGAAATATGTCATCAACTTCGATCCGTGACAGAAACCGAAGAGCAAATTCAGAACGTTGCTGCGGTTCGTGAGGTTTCAGTTGCTGCAACTTTGGATCTTGTACAGGTATCAGTGTGAAATAGACCGCGAAACTTCCCATACTGTTGACCATGGGATGGTCAATTCTCGTGACACTGCGCGAGTACTAGCACTACCCGAGGGATGTTCCACATGCTCCATTACAGCAACAGTGACTCGTCAATAACTTCCAAGGGATAGGACGCCTTCCTCTTCCAGGTGCCACACCAAGCTCACTCGTGTTTTTGAATTTCATTATCATCTTCTTTTGACTATTTAATTACAACGGGCCTCTCATCAGTGCATTCAGTCGGCGACATTCTCTCAGTGTGGTGCTGTAATTGCTGCCGTTCACATAAAACGGTTTCACTAACAGCGCACCGTCTCTCTGATGTCATACCGTCATACAAACGGCGTACAGTGCCAGATTTGCCCTAATTGCCCACAATTGGAACTAATTTTTTCCCAGCATAAATCGGTTCCGCATTAACGCATTAGCTTATCCTCCAATTTTCGCTGCCGCGAGGTAGCTGCATTTTAATTATAACCACTCGGTAAAGTGTGGTAGCATAAAGACTTTGTGAACGACAATAGACAACTAAACTTATGCTGCAGGGAAAGTAAGACTCAGTTGAGTACCTTGCAACTCTTAAGCACATCTACCATCCATACCAAAGAAGATTCAGTGAAATAAAGCATACTTCGAAAACTATCCACTACCCATTGTAGCGCCCGCTTAGGTTAGCGGGTACGTAATGAACTGTTACATTACGGATGTTTGTAAACAATGGTACATTGCTAATCCTCTTCCTTCTCTCAACCCAGCCCGCCCGACCGAGCCGCCCCCCCCCCCCCCCCGGTCAGAAAAAGGGGCATGCGCACACACTCCCCTCCCTCCACTTCACCCCATCCCAAATACACAGGTTCGTTTGCGTCAGTAACAGCCGTGTGTAAGCTGTCTAGTAAAGAAGACCAGGACGGATGTGAGACGGCAGACCAGGTTACGAATAATTGTGTGTCGCAAGGAGAATCCACGACAACGGCGCGAGACAGATGCGGACTGTGCGGCAGACAAAGAGCGGCTGACCACAGGACACAGCTGCGTGAAGTGTGCGGTGAGTGGAAGGCCCACTACCTGCTCCGGCAGGTTATCTCGGTTCACTGTCGCACTCTGCTGCCCTGTGGGCAGCAGGCTGTCAGTCGGGGCTTATCCGGCACATCTCGCACTCAGCCGTGTCTTTCGCAAACGCACACCACAGCGACAGACCATTCTGCTGTATAGAGCCACTTCATTCGCAGGTAATGTCACTGAAGGTCTGACAACCTGCCTCGCTACAGGTGTCAGGTGTCCGGGCACTTCGTCGTCAGTAGATGGCTAGAAGCGTAAATCTGCACCGAATCTACTTCGAGCTAACCTGCACTGGAATTATGGATTAACGCGAAACCATAAATTTGTCACTATACTGGAGAGTACGCCGGCTGTATTTCATATCTCAGAGCACATAACTACCGAGCGAGGTGGCGCAGTGGTTAGACACTGGAGTCTCATTCGGGAGGACGACGGTTCAATCCCGCGTCCGGCCGTCCTGATTTAGGTTTTCCGTGATTTCCCTAAATCAGTCCAGGCGAATGCCGGGATGGTTCCTCTGAAAGGGCACGACCGATTTCCTTCCCATCCTTCCCTAATCCGATGAGACCGATGACCACGCTGTCTGGTCTCTTCCCCAAACAACCAACCAACCAACCAACCAACCAACCAACCATCAGAACACATAAGACCTGTACTGTATCGGCTCAAGTGTGATACTGCAAACCCCACTCCCGCTGAAGTCGTTGTTCTTGTGACAGATTTATCTGTAGCGTAGCGCGACGCCTACGTTAGACTGGAAGGTCATAACTTAGTTGCGAGATGGCGTAACCAGCTAATGCGATTGTCAAATAAAGGTTGTGGTAACAGGCAGATCTGTTATACAGTCTGATGTTTACTTTCGCATCACTTTGCCGCATTTGAGGCAGTTTTCATCATAAAAACTAAAACTCCAAAGAAAATTCAGAAAACGCATAACATATAATGGACAAGTCACTGGCGAGTATTCTGATGCATATTGTATACATACACTACGAAAAATGCAAGAGGGCCCACTACTTACTGTATCAACATGATACAATGAGTGCTTTATTGGTATTGCTGACAGGAAATTGAGGCAGAATCTCTGAAACTGTATGCCTAGGGCCACAGCATCACACGACACCGAAACAGGAGCGTGGTAAAACTGGAGGAGAAAGGGTGAGAACATTTGCAACATGGTATTATAAAGAAAAATTAAGCAAGGCAGTAAAAGTATGAATACCGATGTCTGAGCCGGCCGGAGTGGCCGTGCGGTTCTGGGTGCTACAGTCTGGAACCGAGGGATCGCTACGGTCGCAGGTTCGAATCCTGCGTCGGGCATGGATGTGTCTGATGTCCTTAGGTTAGTTAGGTTTAATTAGTTCTAAGTTCTACGCGACTGCTGACCTCAGAAGTTAAGTCGCATAGTGCTCAGAGCCATTTGAACCGATGTCTGACGAAACAGTAGGTGAGCGAGCCATGCGCAAACCGTACGGAAATGCTCAATTTGACACTTCAAAAAGCAGCAAAAGGATGAGTTCTAGGAACAGGTGAGAATTGGAATATGCTAAACAGATAACTGAGGATATAGGAAAGGAGGAGAGAAAGTCATATAATTGGCGAGCGGCCATTTTAAAATGGTTCAAATGGCTCTGAGCACTATGGGACTTAACATCTGAGGTCATCAGTCCCCTAGAACTTAGAACTACTTAAACCTAACTAACCTAAGGACATCACACACACATCCATGCCCGAGGCAGGATTCGAACCTGCGACCGTAGCGGTCGTGCAGTTCCAGACTGAAGCGCCTAGAACTGCTCGGCCACCCCGGCCGGCAGACATTGTAAGTAGATGAAGTACGCATCGTACGCAATGTCTTAACCAGTTACCGTTTTGGAGATTAGTCTTCTATTTCCTAAATAAAGTCAATTTTTTTGCGTGTTAGTTTGCTCATTTTGTGAATCATGGAAATTTCCCAGAGTATTGAATACTCGGTATTTCATCTGCGTCCCGGCCATCATCTTATAGTGCCCAGTGGTAGTAAACGACGATCGACTGCTCACCAGAAACATCTTCGAAATTGTCTGAATAACGCATACGATTTATTTTCAGCGACCGGTTTCAGCTAGTATTGTCCAGCTTCAGATCTAAAAAGTCGTCCCAACAGTAACAACTGCTGTGCATCGTCAACTGAATTGCTGTTGACGACGCACGAAAGTAGCAGCGACGAGTTTTGAGATCTGAGAATGGCCTACACTGGCTGAAACCGGCCATCTAAAATAAATATACTGTGATGTAGGCTGAGTTATTTACAGTTTGCTTATAAAGATCACTGCGGGCGTCTCCACGACAGCATAATGTCTTTTTGTAAACGTCATCGATTTTTACATTTTCTTAAATCTTGAGTAGCTCAGCCAGGAGCGACAAAAGTCTTCGCAGTACTTCTTAAACAAAACTGTAGCATTTTCTCTGGTGGCGATACTGCGTAATTGATGACGACGTGTAGAAATGTCGGAAACGTGAACCATATCTCAATTCGCACTGTTAAGCACTGGTTTCCTTAAGGGAGCAGGTGATCCAGCAGTTTGCCTCCTGGCACGCAACGGGTTCCCGTAGGTCACTGTGACCCAAAAAATGACGGAATGGCGTGCAGTCGTCGACACGTTTCGCCGGTGCGAGCGGGCCTTTGTGTGTGTGTGTGTGTGTGTGTGTGTGTGTGTGACTCGTTAGCGGGGCGAGAGTGGCACACGGAGCCGCAAGTGGAGCGCCAACTTTCCTCGCCACGCCTACGGGCCGCGGCCCGCGCCCTAGTCTGCACTTTGCAAACTGCGCTGCCGAGGCACCCGGTACCAGTAACCTGCTGTGTGAAGCTGTCCTCATCGTCCGTTCATTCCATGGGTGTAACGCCAGTCTACACGCCTTGGAAAACCAGTTCGTAGCCGAGACTTAGACAGCACAGACATCAGTAACCGAAGCAGATTTCGTGTGAAAAATGTAAGTATGCTAGCATCGTTCGTCGTCGTTGGAGTCGGTCAGCTAGGTTTCGCTGGTAAACAGTATAGGTATAGTAGCAGGAAAGCGCTGAATCTGCCGTCTGTCCCGGGTAGGGGACGACTGCCACGCCCTTGTGACACAGCGTGGCCAATGTGGCGTCACCTAGAACTTGTGTGGCGGCCCTTGGCGAGAGACCGCCACCAACTCTAAGTGTGTTTATATCGAGTCCGCATCGATAGCGTTGCCGGATACTAAACTCCAGTCATCTGCCTCGGATGTCACGGCTATCAAATTCTGTTTCTTTGTTTATCCTGTATGTGGACCAGTCTATTCGGATGCGTGTATTGGTTCGTATCCTATCGCTGCCAAATCTTGTATTTAACGTGTATTTTGGTGAAGTTACGCGGTATTAAATAATCATAAATAAACTGTGACAGACAAAAAAGTGAGTAAATGCTAGAGACCAATCCTTCGGTCTAACATCCGAGGCAAGTGTGTCCTAGAACTTATCGCTTCTTCTAGCTCAGCAGTGATTCGTGAAAAATTCCTAGCCGCACTGTTGTTCGGAATCCACGTTAAACTGGAGGTCCCCCTATAGCTGACGGAGTGACTTCAAAGGTCGGAGGAAGGCGAAGGCGTACCACCTTCAGTATGACCATGCAGACTAAAGCACTGCGCTGTTGAAAGTAGCCATCGGTTCGAGGATAGCATTAGTGATTTATACAGTGAGGGAGGAAATGAAAGGAAGCAAGATTTCGAATTTAGCGTCTCGTCGTCGACAAGACCTTTTATAGCTGGGGTGAAGCGCGGATTGGGGTTGAGCGGCTTCTAAATCACACTCGCGGATCTGGAGACGAAATCGGCCGTGGTCTTCTCGAAAGATCCATGCTTTAAGCGGTATAGAGAAAAACTGAATGTGGATGCTCACACGCGAGATTTCAACCACCGTTCTGCTGAATGTGAGTCGAGTCTCCCAGTCTCTTAACGACTGCACCATATCACTCAGCGATGGAAGAAAGTTGGAATTTAACTTTCCGTCGACATCGAAGTCACTGTAGACGAAGTACTGGCTCAGGCGAGGATTGAGAAGGACTCGTCCATGGCCATACTTAAGGAACTGTCCATGAATTCTCAAGAAATGATTTAGGGAACCCACTAAAAATATAAATTATGATGGACGAACAGGATTTGAATACCTCTCTTCCCAAATACGAATCCAGTGTCATAAGCAGTGCGGCAACTCCGTCATTCCTTTTCCCCCGTCCATATTCACCATTTATTTTTCCTTTTCTTCCTTTTCCTACTATCGAATTCCAGTCCCTCATCACAATTAAATTTTCGTCTCATTTAGCTATCTGAATAATTTCTTTTATCTCATCATACATTTCTTCAAACTCGTCCTCTGCGGAGGTAGCTGGCATGTAAAGTTGTACGTCTGTGGTAAGCATGGGCTTCATATTTATCTTGGCTACGCTATGCTGTTTATAGTTGCTTACCGGCATTCCTGTTTGTTGTTTATTATTGAACCCACTTCTTCGTTACCCCTATTTAACTTTTATTTATAATCCTGTATTCACCTGACAAGAAGTCCTGTTCCTCCTACCACTGGACTTCACACTATATCTACTTCAACCTATCCATTACTCTTTTTAAATTTTCTAACCTACCTGCCCGATTAAGGGATGTAACTTTCCACGCTCCGATCCGTAGAATGCCAATTTTGTTTCTCCTGATGACGACGTCATAAAGAGTACTCTCCACCCGGAGATCCGAATAGGGGACTATTCTGTGTCCGGACTATTTTACCGAAGAGAACGCCGTGATCATTTAACCATACAGTAGAGCTGCATGTGCTCTGGAAAAATTGTGGCTGTAGTTTCCCTTGTTTTCAGCCGTTCGCAGTACCAGCACAGCAAGGCCGTTTTGGTTGATGTTGCAAGGCCAGATCAGTCAGTCATTCAGTTTGTTGCCCCTGCAACTGTGGGGCTGCAGCCCCTCTTCAGATGCTGGGTGTATTTTCTGCAAGTCGTCGACTGGTTGCATTCCCATTAATACATTTATACAATATGGCATTACAGAAACTTAAAATTAGATTGTAGAAACGGTGAGGCCGTTTTGCTTTTTAAAGATATTCCTGATTCGATTGCAGATTTTTACAAGGTACGGAAGAAAATTGTGAAAATAAGAGGTACACGTTGACACTTAATCAACAAAGTATAAAACATTGTAAATTAATGTTTCTAATGATGGTACCGATAGTGAATAAATAGTAATCTTGACGTAGCCCTTAGCTGGCCTGTAATGACCAAAGGATACAGTTAATGGAAGTTGTTAGAGCGCCAAATAGACCCACACGGAATGGTTACGATTTCCGGCAACAGCGATGCCGAGCCCCGTCGGTGAATTTGTTTTCGACGAAGCGTTACTCACCGTCAGAGCGGCTTTCCGTTTCGCCAGCGACCGTCACCGCGCTTGACCTAGTTGGGAGTGTAACCCGCCTGGGGTGGCGCTCAGCCTCCGTGCGCCGGCGTTGCGCCATCGCGCGCAATCCGCACGTGAGTCTCTTTCCCGAAACGTGCGGCGCCCCCATCCGTATGAAGCAACAGCGCGGCCCGCTTTTGCACAGCTGTGGGTGAGAGAGCAGTGCGAGGTCTATTCCGGGAACAGCGTCGCATCACTTATACCTGTCGGGACGCGCGCTTGCCGGCGCACCCTGCAGCGGAATGCTGACGCCTGCGCAGTCAAGGGCAGCGGGCCAGTGATTCAACGCCGACAGCAGCCTCCGAGCCGGACTCACCGCGGTGGCATTGTTCCCGCAGAAATACTACGGTGCTCACCCACGCGCGGCCCCACTGACATAACTGCGTCCCTGGCACTGTGCAACTCTCTCTCTCTCTCTCTCTCTCTCTCTCTCTCTCTCTTTGTATTTATCTTTCTCAACACGGAACACTGAATTCCTGTTTACAGCTCGTAGACGGGGTGTATAGCCATAGCTCACGTATTATTTTATTTATTTTGACGGGTTTCGCTCGTCAGGCGCGACAGCTTTTAACTGGCAACCTGTTGCTTACGAGGGCATTGAATATATGAGGGTGTTCAATTCTGGTGAATGAAACTAGTTAAAATAAATAAAACATTTACGACTTATGGCTACGTTCCGTAAATCAATTACAATGCTTGCTCTGACTCATGCGAATGAAGCCGCGTTTTCTAAGCATATAATAATTGTAAATTTAAATCTACCGATATCATATGAAATCGATGGAAGTCAGCGACTATATTATAAATTTACGATAATTTTCTACTTCAGTCATTTTTTATTGATAATTATTACTACTACGCGTTTGGGCAGCATGTTTCGATCATCGAGTGTATTACAGTTACATGTGAATTAATCTGAAGTGTGATGAAGGTTATTTGCTGGGTGTGCCAGTTGAGATTATGTACCCAATTTTAACCCTGTACAGAAAGATTCATTTATTTACTGTATACCTCGGTTGAGTTGTATGTTTTTAACTTCTTTACCAACATTTTGGAGAAATATTTGTTTGGCACACGGAGTACAGTGATAAACATAGCATGATCACTTAACACTTTCACATTCAGATGTTTATTACTACTCTTTGTGTGCAAGACACGTAACTTTCCAGCAAAAAATTAAGTAAAAGCAATAATCAAATGATTTAAACATAAAACTCGCTTAAGGTACGTTATACACTAAAATTAATTAATGTTTCTGTACAGGGTTAAATTTCGGCACATAACTTCACTGGCACACGGGGCAAATAATCCTCATCATACTTCACGTTAATTTAATGCACATGTAAAAGTAATGACTCTGATGATGCCTGCAGGCTGCTGAAACGTATCATGCTAATAAAGATTGTAAAAATTGACTGATGCAGGGAAAACCATTTCATTAATATGTAACAGTGTTTCGTCCTCTGTTGCAACTACCATTAATTACTTTCTGTACCTAGATTCGAACTTTTTCCTTGTGAGATATAGTCCCCGTTAGTGCATTAAGATGCTAGATAAGGAATGATACAGACTTCAGAAGGGTATTCCTGAGAGCAAGAGGGGAAGAAGTGTGTCTATAACAACATTTGCGCTAGACCTCTTGTGTTTCTCCCCTTTGTATGTTTGAAATATGCCATTCCCATACTTATTCCAGTTCTCAAAATTTCAAAGTATTTGCTCGAAATTCATTCAATGTGATTTCGAACACTACAAAAGTGCAAATCTGGTAAGACGTTACGAAAGGGAATGGCTTGGTACGGCGTCATAGTGTATGGATCACATTGAAACCAGTGTGTGCAATGAAAGATTTTGTAACAATTTCGCAAGTACATTGCGCAAGGAGTTTTGGTATACTCCGCCTAACCCTGCATAGTTCCCAGGGATACACTGCCCGACGCCCACACTTAACTTCTTGAAAGATTCGTTTCGTCATAATACAGACATAGAGACAGCTGTTGTTCTGAAATAGATGAGTTCTGGGCCATATGTGCAAGTACCTTTTATTTTCCTTTCAGTTTGTGGTGCGTACACTATACAGCAGTTTGTACAGATGTTTATCTGACGAGCAGTATACTCGTAATTTACCTATATGAGCTGATTGTGTACAGCAACAGGAAGGAGAACCATGAGAGTAGGAGGAAAGCCAGAAAGCGAATATAAGAAGTCAAAGACAGAGATTTCCGTCCAAGTCAGTAAAAGTAAACTAGGAAACCTCAGTCAGTCGGACAACGACAGGGGAGTGAAACGACTGTTGCTCTGTTGCACATAGATTCCGACCTTTACTGCCACACGACATTCAGAGAAATTCTGCAAACCTAAATCAGGATGATTGGTGGGTCGGGAATCTGAAAGCCTTTCGTATGAGAGTCCATTCCACAGCGCTACCTCGCTCGTTACTAAATTTTACACCGGCCAGCCAGACTCCGGTTTTTGTGTGTTTCACAAGAGTCATTTAGGTGATGCTATGCTGGTTTATCGCCCACAAGCAGTTAAACATGAACGCGCACAGAATAGAGTTTTCAAGATTCGCAGGTTGATGGCATGTTTAATATTTCTTCGTTACTGTAAGATATTGAGGCATAAGGAAATGCATCTGGCTACAGAAGCAAATAAAAGAATTGCACCCTGCAAAAAGAGGTAACGTTAAGAGCAAAATGGATAATTTATTTCCCATACAGATAAAACGATTTACTTTTCTGCAACTCGTGTAAGCGGAAGGTCGATGGATATGCCGACTTCTGCTTCGTGTTGAATGAATCATCGGTTCTTTAGTAACTCACCGCCAAAAAAATGATCTTTTAGGAACACTGGAATATCGAATCTTTCGAAACTATTCAGTCCTGTCCGACAACAGTATCAAGTACACTGCGGCTTGCTAGTAACCTTCAGTATTCAGCATAATGTCCTGTTGTGACTGATGCAATGTTTTAACTTGGCGGTGCCTCGTAACCTTCCGAAATACATTGAGTGTCTCTTGGTAATTATGCAAACCCCAGTGGGCCTGAAGCTACACCCTACGTCGTAGTTCCAGAAATGAAACAAGTGAGTCTGCAGCGGATTGTGCGCTCGAAGACAGAAATTAATTCAGGGATCCTGTCCTGTGCATGCATCGAAGTCTCCGGAGATGGTCGATTAAGGTTGCGCAAATGTATTACTACGGTGGATGCTCTTGCAGAGAAGGTGAGTTAGCGTGTGCTAGTTGCATCCACAGTAATTTTGAAAGTTCAGAATTAAAAAAAGGCGCTGTGTTCTGTGTGAGAATATGATTGGCACTTTGGGTGTTGAGTTAATGTGAGACTGTCATATCATAGAGTTACTTCTCTTTATGAGTGACATGTTTAGAGTGGAATATCTGGTTTGGCATTAACCAACAAAACAGTTATATATAGACATGCTCAGCTATAAAAGGAAACCTTGCTCCAGTCGTAATGCTTATTTGCTTTTTGATGTGTTGTTTTATTGCAGGAGCAAGGAAGTTAATGTTCCGTGGGCCAACGGCTATGGAATTGATCACGTTTGAAGATGCCCGCTTATGATAACAGGAGACTTTAACTCTCACGAAGGAAGGTGGAGCTCATATCCACCTAAATGCGACGGAGACCAGTAAAACGTTGATTTGATTAGAGTTAAATACTCGTAGCCCGAACCGCCCACGTCTCATTTTTTGTGACGTAATAAAAGTAGTGCCGGAATAGGTTATAATGTAAACGACCACTTTATTGCTCGAAGAAAGAGAGTCAATTTCTTGTACCTTTCGTATTGAGCCTCTTGTATGATTTCCCAGAACTGGATGAAGTTAGCTGCCCGCTGGATAACATAGGGTGCAGTCAGAGCAGAAAACTTTTGTCCTCAGACAGGAAGACGGACGAACTTGAAGATGGTCTCATCCTGATCCCGGGTCTGTGAGCCACAATCATTAAGAGGCGATTCCCAGTCTCGAGTTTCGGCTTGGTCGTACGCAGGGAGCACAGCTGCACCTGGCGTAGCTCGGCCTCTCGCTTAGTCGCTTCACGCCTACACGCCCGCCCACCTATTCAGCCGGATTACGACCCAGCCTTGCGTTACAGCATAACTCAGGACTTGGCTCGGCGCACAGCTGCTTCCTAGCAAGTCTCCGCTGTCGGGCACGTGGCGACGTTTACGCAGCTAGATGCTTCTGCTATTTATTCGTACTTGGCATACTCAGCACGAGACCGAACTGTGAAGGCGAACATGAAAGTAGTGAGAACGCCAGAAACGCAACAGTAACATGGAACATCCACTAAACATTGAGGCAAGTCTTACACACTAACGGAAAATAGACTGTGGAGCCACATTTGTTGTGAGCAGCTGCTAAATGTGATGGATGCTCACTAGCGACTGACAAGCTGTCTGTATCACCCTCATACCCCAATCCTTTTCCAACATTATCGCATACCCACCTTTCATACCGACCACCTAAACCTCGTAAATGTTTTGAAGTACCTTGACTCGTGACACCATTATTCCCACATACCCACGATGTACGATGAAAGTACTCAGGAGATGGACATAGGGGAGACACTGTAGAGATCTATACCATATGTGAGATTCAGAATTTTGGGGCGATAATTGTAGAGAATAGATACTTCAAACTGCAGGGTGGGGAAAATATAACTGGCCTGGAGAGTATTTCGTGCACCTTAAGATAGGCAAATCAATTTGCATTACACGGCTGGAGTTGAGGTCTTCGAAGATCCCTGACAGCTTGCAGACGTTGCCGTAGGGACATTTACAAAAAAATAGCATTGTGCTACTGGTTTAGGTAGTCCGACGAAGTTGCCGCGCCAAGGTCACTGCAACTGCCAGGGACCAACTTACGCCGACTCAACTTAGGGCGCAAAGTATTTAAGTTGAATTCCCTATATAAGCTGCCTTAAATACTCACCTGTTCACTTGTATTTTGCTCATCTTGTACCTGTTATGAGTTCAATGTTGACGAAATTAAAGAAAAATAAAAAGCCGCACGCATCAAACGCAGTGCGATGCGCATATTTGGAAGGGCCATTGCGCGAGGGATATTTTGGTAACCAAAAGAAGGAAAAACGATGTCAGCGAGTTAAACAGTTTTAGAGATATGATGTAATAAGTTTAAACCGTTTTTTCTGATGAGAAAACCAACGTTACTGTGGTCTTAATTTTTTGACATGCTTAGAGAAACTACAGAGGATTATTCCGTATAAGATTTCAGATTTTTATGCCGCTTTTTTAGGAGATAGAGACTAAAGTGATTTTCTAACGCCACCGAGAGCGACTGCGTGCAGGAGTACTTTTTGCGACAACGTAGAAACTATAGGTCCTAGACATCAGCTGCCAACTAATTTAATAAAAGACAGTTTCACATAAATCACCAAAAAAACCAACGTATAACTTTATTTCACCGCAACTGGTTTGGTCTATTTCGTCATCGTTATGCAGACTTTAAAGCTTAAAGTAGAAATACATATCATTTTAAGGGCAAAAGTCTGCTTGGAGACGATGCAGATTTTTGGAAATAATGGTTCAAATGGCTCTGAGCACTATGGGACTTAACATCTGAGGTCATCAGTCCCGTATAAGTTAGAACTACTTAAACCGAACTAACCTAAGGACATCACACACATCCATGCCCGAGGCAGGATTCCAACATGCGACCGTAGCGGTCGCGCGGTTCCAGACAGAAGCGCCTAGAACCCCAACGGCCGGCAGCTTTTTGGAGTTAAATGTAAAAGTGACTACTACACGATTTCGTCCTCTCCTCCCAGAACACGCATATCATCTCCTGTCGTTATTCTTGAGAGAAGGTGAACACAACATCACCAGCAGTATCATCGAAAATATCAGTAATAAGAACACCAGCCGCAACCGCTCCTCACGCCAAAGTCATTCGCCACACATCTCTCGTTCTTAATTACTCAAACCCCTTTTATTTTCTTGCCTGTATTGTGCGTGTTCTCGTATACGTACTACGTGTGAAGACCAGGAACTCATGCTTACAGGAGCTGCGCTATGGCGAGGGCAAGGTTCTTTTGGTGTACCTAAGGCCATTCATCCTGTGGAAAGGCACTCCGGGTTGGATACGAATCCTTGATCACTATTGTCTTTCTGGGGATGACGTCATTTTCAAAAAAGGTAATTCGCCCTATGTTCGAAAATAGCTGAAATACAATGCACGAAGCAGCAAAGTATTTCTCTGGTTTCTAAATTCTTCGAGTGTTAACGCAAATTACGTCTACGAGACCCATCCTCCTCGATCGTCGTGGCGCTGCCCACACGGTTAAGCAAACATATACTGTCATAAAGATTTATTGAAATTCCAGCAACCAGTCACATATGTTGAATGAGCTTGATTTCGCTGAAACATTTTTTGGTCATCGACCGGTGGCATAGTTACGACACGGAAGTGTCGTGCGGATATTTCATACTTCAAGTAAAGCGCTCGCACGATCAGCCTATCGATACGAAGCGTTTGTAGGTAAATTTGTGATGAGGATGGGCCTGTCTGTGGATATTAAGCGAAAATAACATTAAATTAAGTTCGTACAATTTAGCACGATCGTCGATTATGTAGCACGTTGGTGCTAAAGAAACAAAGCGCTCGACCCATGTACAAAGTATAAACGACAGTATAAAACAAGTAGTACAAGCATCACCGAACACACTGTCAGTAAAGTTACGGCATTTCATTGACTATAGTGTGCAAAATATTGTTATTCACGTGCACGTTTGACATGGAAGTTCAATGCGTATTGTTTCTTGGTACCTCGGTAACTGCCTACGAACCAAAAGTCACGAAACGGACATCGATCGAAAGTTTGTTTAAAATACGTGTAGGGCTGTTTGAATTGTACAGCGTCGTAAAAAAAAGGTATATGTTGTAGTGTAAACTATGCGCTTTTTCTGTTATGTTGATGATGATCTAACTGGTTATTGCGCTTGGATCTAATGTGGGTCGTCAAATGCATCCTGAAACAGTTTATACTACGAATGGGCGTTCAGTAAGCAATGAAACACATTTTTTACTGAAAGCAGGTTGGTTTTATAAAGGATTTCAGTACACCATATTATCCCCAGTCTTTTGACTACAAAACTCTGTTTATCAACATAATCTCCGTCCAGTACGATGGTCTTACGCCACTTTACTGGAAGGGCCTGTCTGCCCGCATGGTATCACTCTACTGGTAGACGTCGTGCTGCATCAGTAGCCTCCCCACCATCCACGCACAGCTTCCCGCAGAGTGCATCCTTCATTGGGCCAAACAGATGGAAGTCGGGGAAGTGCGAGATACGGGCCGTAGGGTGGATGAGGAAGGACACCACAATGAAGTTTTGCGAGCTCCTCTGTGGTGCGCTGACTTGTGTGAGATCTTGCTTTGTCCAGTAGATCAGCGAGGTGTCTGATTGTGATCCGTCGCAGACCTCGAATGAGGGTGTTGTTTGCGCGGCCTTGTTGCAATGATGAACAGACACCTCGTCCAACGACTTTCCGTACTTTTGTTCACAGGCATCTCTCCGTACACATTCTGCAAATGCCTATATCTGCGGTGCTCTGGTTTTCCGTCAAAAGAAACAGAATGACAGATCTCTGCTTGAACGCGCCTCCGTTACAAGCGACATTTGAAGGCTACATATATCGTCGCCACATATCGGAATTTCACGAAACAAAGGATAGGGGCTGAAGCGGAAGTATTCTACGATTTTCCACAGCAAATTCTGCATTTTTTCAGCCGAAATGGTCGAGAAAAAAAGTGGTGCGTTGCTTAGTGAACACCCCTCGTATTAACAAAGTCGTCACGTTATCACTACCCGACTTACTTTGCTTTTCCTTAGACCAAGTTTACACCTGCAGTGGCGGTCACCGTGGCCACGGAAGGATAGTTGCGTTGCCGCGGAGTTTTGCAAGAGGCGGCGGTCGCTGGCGGAGGGTTCAATGCCACGGAAACAGCGAACGTGAGCGCGCTCCTCGAGTACGGCGCGCCCACGGTCTGCGCATGCGCGCTGCGTCGAGGACACAGTGACCCAGCCAGCCAGCTTGGCCGGCGTCCACCGCGCAACTCTGCGGCGCTCTTCCAGCCAGACACGCTGTGCTCCACAACTTAATGCGAATAAGCGTCTCTCCAGCAGAAAGTATTCACCATTTCCACACGCCACTGCCAAGAGTAGGGCGGCCGAAAGCCTGTCGTGCCTACACGAGGGAATATTTAATACAGTTGGCATTGTATGAATTCGTTTCCTCTTTTTTGTCGATCGAGTTACGTCAAGACGAGTGATTGTAGACGGTAAGAGGCTTTATAGAATAATTTGCGAATGAGAATAAAACCAAACCGAGAATGTATGCTGATAACTGAAATGACTCACATACGCCTCTTATTTCTTACTGTGTAAAAACTGACCACCTCTATGACTGCAGAATTAGATATTTTTCATTGCAAGACTGTGCAGAACAAAACTGAAAAATATGAATGTGTACTTGACTAAATAGTTGTCTTTAGTTATCAGTAGCATGCCTAAACCAATACTATTTCAGTTTCATTTATGCCAGACTTTCCATAATCATCGTAGAAGTTAGCAAATTACAAGACCAGGTACTCTCAGTTAATTGCATTCGCAGCCCTATCTGGAGCCTCAGGCTGCAAGATGAAAAAGCTGTGAGAACCTGAAAGTACCTTAATAGATCGCCGGCCGGGATGGCCGAGCGGTTCTAGGCGCTACAGTCTGGAACTGCGCGACCGCTACGGTCGCAGGTTCGAATCCTGCCTCGGACATGGATGTGTGTGATGTCCTTAGGTTAGTTAGGTTTAAGTAGTTCTAAGTTCTAGGGGACTGATGACCTCAGAATTTAAGTCCCATAGTGCTCAGGGCCATTCGAACCTTAATAGATCAAGATATAAAGCTGGGAGATCCAAGATTAACGTCGAGAAATGATTTTCCTTTGCTGATCAATTTTTCGCATAGAGCGCCTACTTATGACAACACTAAAAAGACGTTACCTTGCTAAATAATGATGTAATGTTATCTAAGAAACACATCTTGTCCGCAGTAGTGTCATTTTTCAAATTTACGTCTTCAACATAATTTATGCATTTGTACAATGATGAGCCAAAACATTATGAGCACCTGCTTAGTAGCGTGTTTGCCCATCTTTGGAATGAAATACAACACTGATTCTGCGTATCAAGGATCCGACAGTTTGTCGGTATGTTTGTGGGGATATGTGGCATTACATGTCTACGCACAGTTTATGTAATTCACATAAATAACGGGTCGCTGATTTGCGTTCACAGTGAAGGCCCTCGATAGCGACCCAGATGGGTTTCATAGGGTCTTCATACCCCTACACGTCCATCCGTTCGATACAATTTGAAACGAGACTCGTCCGACCAGCCAACACGTTTCCACTCATAGACAGTCCAATGTCTGTGTTGACGGGCCCAGGAGAGGCGCAAAGCTTTGTGTCGTGCCGTCATCAACGGTACACGAGTGGGCCTTCGGCTCCGAAAGTCCATATCGATGATGTTTCCTTGAATGATTCGTACGGTGACTCGTGCTGATGACCCATCATTGAAATCTGCAGCAAATTGCGGAAGGGTTGGACTTCTATCACGTTGAACGATTCTCTTCAGTTGTCGTTGATCCCATTCTTGCAGGATCTATTTCCGGCCGCAGCGATGTCGGAGATTGATGTTTTACCGGATTCCTGATATTCTCTGTACACTCGTGAAATGGTCGTAAGGGAAAAACCCCATTTCATCGCTACCTCGGAGATGTTGTGTTACATTGCTCGCGCGCCGACTATAACACTACGTTCAAACTCACTTAAATCTTGATAACCTGCCATTGTAGCAGCGGTAACCGATCCGACAACTGCGCCAAACACTTGTAGTCTTACATAGGTGTTGCCGACCGCAGCGCCGTGTTCTGCCTGTTTACATATGCCTGTATTTGAATACGCATGCCTATACCAGTTCCTTTGGCGCTTCAGTGTATAAAGCTTCGTAAGCTGCGGAGCCCACGATCTGAATTTAAAATACGACTTATTTCTTGATCGTAAATTGTTGTTAAGATTGTCAGTTTCGATAATTAAGCGTTCTTCAGTTACAAGAAAGTCTTTGTGACGACAGGTTACACTTCCCAAGCAGTGCATACATGTTCTAGACCACAACACCCGGTAGGCTGTGCTACGTATTGCAACTATTTGGAGTACTCGAAGATGATTTTTTTCCCCAGTCTGAATTATAATTTCCGTTGAGAACGAAGAAGATGTATATTTCACTTTATTTTGGCCACCCTGCGTGTAAATTATGTTGCTTGTGACAGGTAAGTAACTGTTAGCAGTTTAGCAGCATATTTGCTCATAAAATGCAACCGCCTACGTTGGATATATATACCGTTAAATTTCAATGTAGTAGTTGGCTTTTAGTTCAATTTGTTACTACTTCAAGGCAGTTCACGTATGGAGTATGTGAAGGTTTATCGTTGCTCACGGGTTTCTGAGGAAATGACAAAAATTACTTTCTTATCTGGTATTGGATAATATACGCGCTTGAGAGATCGTCATCCAAGAACGTACCATTAGATGACTTTCATATGCAAACGGGGTGAGTAAATTTTGTGATAAGTTGCAACCGAAATAAGAAAAAAGTTCCGTTTTTGTAGAATACACCACGCTCACGCCTAGGGAATTGGTGACGAATTTAGAAAATCATGGTCGCCTTCCTGAAACGCGATGGCGGGAGCAGGACGGATGGATTGACTGTGGCAGGGAATATGTGTTGTGGAAAAATACTTACATGTGCAGGAGGTTTATTAACTTTAAAAACGTTTGTGGTTTACAGTCACGGAGAGGTTCCAGAGAGCGGGCTCGGATAAGGCTAACAGTGAGTTAATGATATTGGGGTGGTAACCGATATGTGGTCCGTGTGTGTATACAGCTGGTCTCAATAAAATACACGTGCCAAAAGCGGCACCCTGACCGGCTTGTTTATGTCTCAGAGCTCCGAGCACGGCTGCGGTACCGTTGTGCGCTAACTGCTTTGTCTGCTTTCCCTGACGACTTTCCCTTCGTTCAGCTGTCGAGGAGCTCCTTTCAGAGCTATTTGAACCTATTTCTCCCCACTTCCTCTTATACAGGGTCAATTTTGCTTCTCTCTCTCTCTCTCTCTCTCTCTCTCTCTCTCTCTCTCTCTCTCTCTCTAAATACTGCATGTTTGGGCATCCATGGAGCAAGAGATTTGCTGTATCCTCGACTTGTTGAGCTGGATTCGTCATAAGCAGGATATTGACAAGAGCTTCAGTGAGGAGACATAACTAGGCTGAAGTGCCGACTAGTTTAGTTTTTGTAGCAGACAAATTGAATCACACCTACCAATATAGCTTATGCCCAGCGTGCTAGATTGCGTGAAGGGCAGATGAGCATGGCCCGAATCTAACCGGGCACTAGGAAAGATTATGTTATCTTCTAATTAGAGAGAAGTCCTTTTATAGTATATTTGCTATATAGCGCTTTCATTGTAACTGGTTGAAGATAATGTATCATAATCATCATGAAACTTTGCATTATGGCCAGAAGACATCCATCAGGTGTTCGGTCGAAATATATCCAACTCAAACGTCGATAACCTCGGGAACGTTTGCGTTGTTCCTCAGACATTTCAGAAACGTTGGATGAAAATTTCGCATTCATTTACGTAGTGGTGTCTGAACTGTACAGTACTCAAACCCGATTGCCGCAAGAGCCTTTTAGCGTCAGCTTGATGAGAGGACAACGGAATTAATATAGTTGAGCCTGCATATTGCTAAAATAAAGCATTCACCAACGTATAGATTGTTTTACTAAGTCTCGGTCCTATTGGTATTCGTCCGACCTTTGAATGGATTGACCCAGCTAGGCAGCGTCGGGCCACAGTAAGTCCCACATTAACAATCATTGTCATATGTGAAAGACGTGATAGTTGCAGATAAAAATCCTACGATTTATCGGGAGTTGAATAACAGATCCGTAGTCTTGGATTACACAACTTTGTATACCAAAATTTGATTGCAAAGCTGTGATAGTGCTTCTCCCTTTAGTGTTGCATCTGATTAAAATTTAATAACTTACTAGGACATAATTACCATAATCATTCTTGCGAACATTTCAATACGTCACAGATGTTTTTGTACTTTGTTACGTTCCGCGAATTGTATTACGGTCCCATATAGTGCGTCCTCCATCATCCCCGATTTCTCCACCTGTTCTAACCTGCAATATTTATGATCGACGATGCGGTGTGCGATATACTCCCGACATTTGCCGACACGCGGGTTTTGACTGACAGATGCTACGACCCTTCTTCGCAGTGAATCAAGAACTCTTTCAGGCACACCGGACTCCATTCGAATTGTGTCACATGAATTGCTCACACGCTCCTGTAACGTCTGCACACCGTGAATCGCCCGGGCATACACTAATGCCTTTAAACGTCCCCTTGGCCAGAAATCCAGCAGATTTAGCTCTGGTGATCGGGAAGACCGTGTTACCGGACCTCGTCGACCAATCCATCGCCTATGAAACGTTGCAGGGTGTTACCGTCGCACGATCCGTAAAAAATCGGGTCGTGCCCTGTCATGCGTAAATAGCTCTCGTCATTATTCTGTAAGAGTAACGTTCTCTAGCAGGAGAGATAACTTCCGTACACAAATCGGTGACGCACAGCACCTGTTAATCTGTTTCGTAAAGCGCGTAGTCCTACGAGTATGTTACCGACGGTTCCTGCCCATCCATTGATACTGAAGCTATTCTGGTGCCTCAGATGCGTTATCGCTCGAGGATTTGCAGCTGCGAACACGTGTGCATTTTAGTAGTTTGCTGTGCAATCTCTTGTGAATCCTGCCTTATCCATACATATTATAAAAGTGGATCTACATACGTATGTATATTTCACGTCTCCTCCTAAAATCACTGAAGCAATTTGAACCAAACTTGGTAGAAGTGGCAGTTACCATCTGGAAAGAAACGCTGCACGGCTAAAAACCACCTACATATGAAAGGAGTGGGGGTGGAAAAGGAGTGTAACCCAAGACGCGCGAATACCCAGACTTCATTCTTCCGTTATTCGAGAATGAGAATACTTAATGACGTACAACAAACTTTACTTATAACTTCAAACCTTTACGAAATTTTTTCTCGCTGACAGCCCTCCCCCCTCCCTCCCTCCCTCCCTCTGCCTCTCTCCCACCCTCCCTCTCTCCCCCCCCATATAATGATAAAGGAAAAAAGTTTATGGATTACTACATTTTCGCTGTTCATACAGTAAAACTGCCGCATCAGGCAGTTAATTATTAATTTATAACGTCTTTACTACTAATTGTATTCGCGACACATTTTGCACGCAGTATTCACATACACCACTGAATTTACCTGGAAAATTATCTCACTGTACGACACATAGTTCAGGAGATGTGACGTTATAAATGTTGAACTGCGGGAAACCGAAAATACAGGCCAAAATTCAACAGGATTATAGGTGAACTTTGTGTACAAATATGTGCGAAATATGTAAATTGCACGTGAAATATATGTGACATGTGCGTACATGGGCAAATGCACGTGGGAAAAAAGCTCCTCCTAAATCGCTGTATCGATTTGACCCAAATTTGCTGCACTATCTGGATAGAAATGCTGTGGCATACGAATCAAGAACCTCCTCTTGGGGTAGGGGTGATAACGTGGAGAGAGAAAGCGGGAGAACGGGGTGGACAGAGAGACAGTAAGGGAAAGACGGAGATGGACACAAACGAGGCGAGGAGCGAATGGACAGAGAAAGGGGTAGGGGGGCAAATATACACAAATGGAAGAGGAGGAGACGGGGAGAGAGAGAGAGAGAGAGAGAGAGAGAGAGAGAGAGAGAGAGAGGCGGGAGGGGGGAAGGAGGAGATGGACCAATAGAAGACTGGAGGACAACGCCGAATCCTAGCTAGTCTGTGTGAATAAAATGCAGATTACGAGCTGTGAATCTTGAACGGTCCATATCTCTTCAGGTATTGTTTTTCGAATACACTATTATATGAATTTCCTATCTAATTTTAAGCAGTACTACCTGCTGTAGGAATATGCAATAGGTTTTTTCTTTTTTAAAAACACGCTGTATAATCTCCGATGCAGGCTTTTCGCCAGTGCGCCATGGGCAATGCAGTATGAACTTTTTGCCAATGCCTGTCCCTCGTACTGGCGACACGTCAGAAAGTCATGTAACGAACGTCGGCCGAGGACCTCGAGAGGGAAACCAAGAGTCATTATGTGAGCTGAGTATTTGTTTCAGCGTCGTAATTAGTCCGTTGGCCTTAACGCCAATGTTACCGTTGTGATTACGCTGCGCGCTGACGTAACGCGTTGCAGAAGCGTGCGTGCAGGAGGAGGCTGTGCATAATGCTGTGCGCAGCGAATCGCGGCCGGCGAGATCAGGTGAGCCGCGGCCTCGGTAACCCAGTGAGGCCGGGCTGCATGCAGGTAGGAGGAATGCACCCGGCGCGGCCGACGGGTTTTTTGTGGCCGCTATTGAAATGTTGCCCCCCTGGCCGCCCCGCCCGGGCCCAGCGCCGGGTGGGGACCGCCGACAGATCTAAATTTATGCTGATCGCCCCGGACTCCTACCTGCTCCCCTCGCGCCCAGCTTTGTAGGAAGAGGGCGCCTCCGCCGGACAGTGGACGTCCTCTCCGAGCTGTTGCTGCTGTTGCTGCTGCTGCTGCTGCTGCTGCCGGCTCGCCCCGGCCACTGCGTCCCGAGGGAGCAATTTACCTGCCATCTGCGCTCCGTTCTCACAGCAGCTCAGCAGCCTCTGGTGGATGGCCCGTTAGTCTCCCACATGCAGATCCGTGCACTCGCTAAATTCGGACCAGTGGATCAGAATTTCTTTTTGTGTCTGTGCATAAGAACGCTGCGGAGACAGCTTACCAGTCACAGATCCAGGAGACGGGTTCTGGGATGGTGGGGGAATTAACTTGCTTCTCTCCCCTGATATACAGCCTGACAAGCAAAGAGAAGCTCTCATAGGACATGGTCGGGTGTCGGTGTAACTTCGTACACGTAAACACACCAAACACATCACTGGTGGCTTTGTAAATGATTAGCTTTGTAATTATCTGGGACAGGTAGAACGGCCTTCAGGCTGCAGTAGTGTTGTTCATGTTTAGAGTTGTTCATGCCCTTAATATACCCTACCAGGGCGGTATAGAGTCATACGTTGAATTTGTGAAGAACTTGGAGATGCCGTGTACTCGTATGGGACAGCGTTATCGGCACCTGATAGGGTTTTAAGTGGGTCTTATTGATATTCATATAAAGAAAAATTTTTCGCTCGAGGGGAGACTTGAACCAAGGACCTCTCGTTCCATAGCTGCTCACGCTAACCACGGGACCATGGCGCTCCTGAGTTTTGTCTCTCCTTGATGGAGCATATCTTACACATGGACTAATCAGTTTGTATATTTTGCTTATTTTTTCATAGTTCCACACAACTTCTTCCTGTTTTCTCGATTGATCTGTGTTCAGTTTTTCAGGCTCTATCCACTGTGGCACTTATAACTAAATCTGAGGGGGGTGCGATGGGGAGGTAAGAATCACGGTCTTTTTCTACCCCGGATGACCATCGTCCTCGAGCCTGGCGGCCGCTTGGGGAGAGGTCCAATTCTTGCAGTGTTTTCGAGAGGCACAGCGGTTTTACCGCTAGCGTCCAGATATGGAGAGCTATCGGGTATGACTTCAGATCACGGCTGGTAGAGATGAGAGAACAGTGATGGCAAAATGGTACGTCACGGATGTCTTGCTTCCTCGTTTATTATGTCTCGTGCGACAGTTCTTTGTAACTGGACAATGCTCATCCACAAATGGCACACGTCTCTGTAAACTGCTTGCATGATGTTGAGGTACTCCTGTGAGCAGCAAGATCCCCAGATCTTTGTCTGATATAACATGTGTGGGACCAGCTCGATATTCGACTGCGTCCCAGTGCCAGTATCGATGATATCGAGGTCCAGCCGCAACAGTTGTGGACCAGCTTCCTTAGGAGAGGATTTTACCTGCTCTGTGACAGCCTTCCCAAGCGAATCAGTGCATGCGTTCAGCCCATAGGGAATGGAACATGATACTGATAAATGTGCTCATAGTATCAACTTCTGAAATTTGACTATTTTGTAATGACTGACGTATCATCACATACCCTCCTCCCCTGCTAGGGCCTTGCAATTTTCTAGAATTCCTTGCAACTCTTAAAATCTTTCCATGCTACATTTTCCCCCAAGACTTATCTATTGGAAAACGATATGTGCAAAATTAAAGGGAGTTTTAGTAAAATGTTGGTGGGGGTAGGGATAGTTGCTTATGAGTTCCAAGGCCCTTTCCCCTTTTGGATTCGTGCCTGATGCTTACAAAGGAAGAAACTCTTAACATATGGTTACAGTGCGAAGTACCCTATACCACGCACTTCATAGCACTTCGCAGAGTTTGTATGTAGTTATATAAGTACTCCTGCTCAGCCATAAATACTGTTGACTCACTAAACAATTGGCACAAGAACATGGTACCGCTGTGAGTAGTAACTAGTAATTCGACGACGTTCTTGTATCGAAGTTCTGAAGATTGCTTGAGCCGAAACGCGCAAAGCTGTATACAGGGCTATTACAAATGATTGAAGCGATTTCATAAATTCACTGTAGCTCCATTCATTGACATATGGTCACGACACACTACAGATACGTAGAAAAACTCATAAAGTTTTGTTCGGCTGAAGCCGCACTTCAGGTTTCTGCCGCCAGAGCGCTCGAGAGCGCAGTGAGACAAAATGGCGACAGGAGCCGAGAAAGCGTATGTCGTGGTTGAAATGCACTCACATCAGTCAGTCATAACAGTGCAACGACACTTCAGGACGAAGTTCAACAAAGATCCACCAACTGCTAACTCCATTCGGCGATGGTATCCGCAGTTTAAAGCTTCTGGATGCCTCTGTAAGGGGAAATCAACGGGTCGGCCTGCAGTGAGCGAAGAAACGGTTGAACGCGTGCGGGCAAGTTTCACGCGTAGCCCGCGGAAGTCGACGAATAAAGCAAGCAGGGAGCTAAACGTACCACAGCCGACGGTTTGGAAAATCTCACGGAAAAGGCTAAAGCAGAAGCCTTACCGTTTACAATTGCTACAAGCCCTGACACCCGATGACAAAGTCAAACACTTTGAATTTTCGGCGCGGTTGCAACAGCTCATGGAAGAGGATGCGTTCAGAGCGAAACTTGTTTTCAGTGATGAAGCAACATTTTTTTTTAATGGTGAAGTGAACAGACACAATGTGCGAATCTGGGCGGTAGAGAATCGTCACGCATTCGTGCAGCAAATTCGCAATTCACCAAAAGTTAACGTGTTTTGTGCAAAATCAAGGTTTAAAGTTTACGGCCCCTTTTTCTTCCGCGAAAAAAAAAAACGTTACAGGACACGTGTATCTGGACATGCTGGAAAATTGGCTCATGCTACAACTGGAGACCGACAGCGCCGACTTCATCTTTCAACAGGATGGTGCACCACCGCACTTCCATCATGATGTTCGGCATTTCTTAAACAGGACCTCCTGACTTAACCCCATGCGATTTCTTTCTGTGGGGTTATGTGAAAGATTCAGTGTTTAAACCACCTCTACCAAGAAACGTGCCAGAACTGCGAGCTCGCATCAACGATGCTTTCGAACTCATTGATGGGGACATGCTGCGCCGAGTGTGTGAGGAACTTGATTATCGGCTTGATGTCTGCCGAATCACTAAAGGGGCACATATCGAACATTTGTGAATGCCTAAAAAAAACTTTTTGAGTTTTTGTATGTGTGTGCAAAGCATTGTGAAAATATCTCAAATAATAAAGTTATTGTAGAGCTGTGAAATCGTTTCAATCATTTGTAATAACCCTGTAGTTTTAAAAACCGATCTAGACTGAATGTTACATTAACTAGTACCAGTGATCGCGAACTCGTATAACTTATTGACAAAAGTACAAATTTAGCCAAAACTCGCCAGCGCGAAAACGAAGCAGCTGTCTCGTTAGATGGGAAAGAGCGCCAGTGGGCAACGCGTACGTAGCTGCAACCGCATCGCTTCAGTCGTCAGGCGAAGCGCACTTCGGAATGCGTACAGAAGTCTCCTCCGTCAGAGTCTTCCTTTTTTTTGTTCTTCCTTGCCGGGCAGTCGGTAATTATGCAGCTCCCTACAGGTGGAGGCGATTATCCCTAATTTAAATTTCATGATCGGCCCTGTTATCACCACCTCGGCGAGCCATACAAGGAGTAGGAGGGAAGGAGGATGGGCGGAAGGTTAGGAGATCCGTGGGTAGCCGGCGCGCGGGCTCAGTAATGAACAGAAGGGAAGAGCCGCTTCATTTGGACCGTCGTGCACCAGTGCATGAATTGCTCTCCCTTTTCCTAATGAGATACAGACAAGAATAAATGCATGTGTGCGTCTGCGAGGAGAAGGGGGCCGGGGGGGGGGGGGGTGAAAACTACGTGTGTGGGAGGTGACCGGGAGGCCCAATCATTACTTTGCCAGACATTATCTTGCCCTCAAATTGTGACCATTTACGTTCAGCAAAAATTTTCCCACTAATTTCAACAGACGTGTACAAAGATAAAGTAGGAATGGGAGAGGGGGGGGGGGGGATAAGAAGAGTAAAACAGCTATTTCACAGAGATTAAAACTTATTTGTTTCCGGTATTTATGAAATGGCAATGTTTATAAACTTCTGGAATGCCGTTGTGGTGTAGATGAACTAATGCTGTAACTGTGCGATTGCCATCAGAGGTGAATGACGAGTAAGTGCTAAGTGAAGCCGAAGACTAACGGAGATGGTGTTACGGAACGACTGATGGTTCATAGTAACCAATACACCTTATATTTCGCAGAACTTAACGTAATTAAGCCAATATGTTACTTCTTTAATGCTCGTCGTGCTTTTTTTGTATGATTATTCCTCCCTGTTCACTGGTAGCCTCGGACAGCCGTGTCAGTCCCAGCTGATACGCGTCACTGTATGCGCAAGTGGACGGGCGTGTGGTCAGCACATCGCACTTCAATTCGTCGTCAGCTTTCGTGACCGGAGCCGCAATTTTTCAATCAAGTAGCTCCTCAGTTGGCCTCACAAGGGCTGTGTGAATCAGTCGGTACTGTTGGGCTTTCGGAGGCCTGTACGGACGAAGTTTGTTTTATTCCTCCCCACATCAGTGAATATCCTTCGTAAGTATTGCAGATACCACGCGTACGTGCGGAGATATATGAACGCCAGATGTAGTTGCTTCTAGCTTTACTAGCCGGGAAAGAATTTCTCGAGGGCCATTTTATTTTCTGAAGTATATCCATGACAGACACAGTCGCCCAACATCACATCGTGTTCGTAGTTACACAGAGTAATCCGGCCTTCAGAAAGATTAAGTGTTTCACTGTCTAAATACTTATGACACGGATGGACGACAGTGCCCGAAACCTGTAACCTTGAGATAGTAAATCAGTGCAACTCACTCCATACTGAGGAGTATCTTCAGTTTCAAAGCATCTGAGATGCGGCGTTAGAAAATAATGTTGAAAAGGAAGTGGGCTGATAAGAAATGAGATTCTTTGCAAAATCTGCGAGGAGAGAAATATGTGGGGAAAATAAAGAGAAGAAGGGACAGGATGATGATACATTCGTGGTACTACAGAGGGAGACGAAATTGGAAAAAAAAGGAGGAGAAAATAAAAGCTTGTCGAGAAGTAGTTTCGGACGCCTTTGTGTGTGTGTGTGTGTGTGTGTGTGTGTGTGTGTGTGTGAGAGAGAGAGAGAGAGAGAGAGAGAGAGAGAGAGAGAGAGAGAGAGAGAGGGGGGGCTCTCTTCTCTTAATAATACCGGGTGGACATTATAACGGTGACTGTGTAACTTGAAACACGTGCTAAACTTGCTGTTCGTTATTTTAATAATGTACGAGGAGAAAGTAATTACATAATCAAAAATGGATTACACTGTTGCCCGCAGGAAGGCTTGAACCCCGCTGACAGATGGAAGAAGGAAGAGCAGGGCTGAATGACCCGTCAGTGACATGAACTCCTAACGCTAGAAAATTTTAGCGAAATGCAGGAAGGCCTGCAGAGAACCGACCCTCGCACGTAATGTTTTGCGCACAAATATGCGGAAAGACCCAATACTGTATGATTATGCGATTGCAGAACAATCACTGAAAGCTTTCACATCCATAAAATACCTAGGAAAAGCGTACGGGGCGATTTAAAGTCGAACGAACACAGAAAACTTATGGCAGGTAAGGCGGATGGCAGACTGAGATTCATTGGAGGAATTCTCGGGAAGCGCACTCCATCCACAAAAGAGGTAGCGTACAAAACCCTTGTTTGACCGATACTTAAATATTGCTGGTGAGTCTGCGATCCATTCCAGACAGGACTGATGGAAAAAATTGAAAAGATCCAAAGAAGAGAAGCCCGTTTCGTCACGGGCCCACTTAGTAAGCGCGAAATCATCAATGACATGCTCAGCCAACTCCAGTGCCAGACGTTGCAAAACGAGCCGTTCTGCATCACCGTCTGGTTTATTGTTGAAATTCCGAGAACGTACGTTCCTAGAAGAGTTAGTCAATATATTACCTCTTCCTTAAAGTATATCTCGGAAAAAGACCGTGAAGGTAAAAGAGCACACGCAGAGGCTTAGCAGCGGTCGTCATTCCCGCGAGCCATTCGCAACTGAAACAAAGGGGGAAGTCGTATTGGCACACAAAGTGCACTCCGCCCCACACCGTCAGGTGGTTTACGGTGTGTAGTACATCTACAGGTTTAGATTGGGGGGGGCGGGGTGAGAGGGGGGAGGATAAGGAGGAGGAGGGCGGCAGGAAGTATTACGCAATCTCTTGAAAGGAACATCCGCCTTTAGTTTGAATAGTTTGACCAATATATGTAAATCCCACTGCATCTCAGTGTGTTTTAGTGAGTTTCTGTAAGCACCACCTCACTCGATAGGCGGAAGCGGTTGAACTGAAGGATATTAGGATTTAACGTCCTGTCGATGTCGAGCTTGTTATCGACAGAGCGCAATCTCGGATTGGAGAAGGGAACTGGTCATGCCCTTTCAAACGGACGATGTCGGACCGACAGCAATTCCAACCACCCTCCACCTGAATACCCGAACTAAATGCGTATCTGACGCGAGGTGCTCCGTTACCTGAAACCGAGGCACTCATTGAAAGCGTCGCAAAGTGTTTTAAGCTCGAAACTTTTGATTGCATTGTCGAGAAACCTGTTAGCTGCCTTGATGGCGTGATGCATAACAGTGTCTTCGTCACGCGTCTTCGGCGTCCTCGTTATCTTCTCGCTTAAATGGAACTAGCGTAATCTGTACCTGCGGCACCGGCAAGCTGCATTCCGACTTAATTGCCGCTTCTCAGCTGAAAAGGTACGGATTCCGGGAAGGGTTCGGCGCGCGATCCACACTGCTGTATCAATTAAGGGCAGGTCGGCTGGCAGCATTGCTAGTAATGGGGCTATTTATACTGCGCAACACAAGGTGACAGGGACAGAGCGACCATAGGTCGCTGCTTGGAAGGGTGAGGGACTCTTTGTACGTCATTATGGACCGCAGCAGGTACACGGGTACAGAGGGGATGGCTAAAAAAAAAAAGGAAAAAAAGCGACTTGCACAGTCGCTGGTGGTACCTGTATTCGCCGCAAAATGATTTTAAGTCCCAAAATCTGGCAAACAGATCAGTGCCTTTTTCAGCTGAGATGATATCCAGTATGGAAAAGATATCGCCAAGGTGTGAAAATTGGTAATTGATCGTGAATAACAGAAAGTGCTCAGTCATTCACGTGAGTACCAAAATTAATTCTGCTACATTTCTCTTACACTGTAGATTACACACCTTTAAAAGCATGTCGAATTAGCTATATACCTAGGAATTACAGTCACGAACAACTTAAACTGGAATCATCATACAGCCAATGTTGGGGGAAGGCGAACCAGATACTGCGTTTTATTGTCATAACCCATAGAATATGCAACAGACCTACTAAAGAAGCTGCCTACACTACGCATGCCAGTGCGCTGCTAGACTATTGCTTTGCGGTATGGTATCATTACCGGATAGGACTGTCGGAGGACATGGAAACAGTCCATAGAAGAGCAGTTCGCTTTTTACTGTCGCGAAATAGGGGGGAGAGATCATGGATGCGATAACTGAGTTGGGCTGGCAATAATTAAAACAAAGGCATTTTTTTCATTACGGTGAGATCTTATCACGAAGTTAATTCAGAAGATAGAGGTAGAAGGTAGAGAACGTAAAAGCAACGCTACGGTCGCAGGTTCGGTTCGTTAGGTTTTAGTTGTTCTACTACGTTCTAGGGGACAGATGACTTCAGAAGTTAAGCTGGCCGGTGTGGCCGAGCGGTTCTAAGCGCTACAGTCTGAAACCGCGTGACCGCTACGATCGCAGGTTTGAATCCTGCCTCGGGCATGGATGTGTGTGATGTCCTTAGGTTAGTTAGGTTAGTTAGGTTTAAGTAGTTCTAACTTCTAGGGGACTGATGACCTTAGCAGTTAAGTCCCATAGTGCTCAGAGGCAACATAAAAGCAAATATTTTTATTTATAGTGCATGTGATCCCTGCCAGTAATTTCTGACGCTACGGACGATTAACACAGAATGTTGTTTAGCATGCCAATTACAGCAGTGGGATTCACAGGTACTGCTCGAATGCGCGATCGTTGGCCTGTACGCACGCAGTATATCGTCGGACCATTGACTGTCGTGTCCGTTCGAAGATTGCTGCCATGTCGGCAGCGCTGCCACAGCGACGGCACTCCTACCGACGAGTTCTTCTGTTTCCACAACGGCTTCACACACTAGCTGCTTCGTGTGGCCTCCAGACATGGGAGGTCAGGTGACCAGGGTGGCCAGGCTATAGAGCTACCTCGGCCGATCCGGCGATTCCCGAAGGTGGTTGTTAGGTGGTTTCTCACAGCAATCTTGAACTGGGCTCGTGGCCCGTCGCGCTGATAGTGCACCCTTTGCCTAACCAGTACAGCCAGCCATCTGTACACAGAACAGTTTTCAGCCTGAGTACACATTCCCACTCAGTAACACCGACACAGCAGCTTATGTCAGTACCACTAAAAAAGTGTTCCCTACCTTCACAAATTGATTTCAGAGATCATATGTTCCTTATCGAAATACCGGGTGATCAAAAAGTCAGTATAAATTTGAAAACTGAATACATCACGGAGTAATGTAGATAGAGAGCTACAAATTGACACACATGCTGGGAATGACATGGGGTTTTACTAGAACAAAAAAAAAAAATACAAAAGTTCAAAAAAAGTACGACAGATGGCGTTTCATGTGATCAGAATAGCAATAATTAGCATGACAAAGAAAGGCAAAGCAAAGATGATGTTCTTTACAGGAAATGCTCAATATGTCCACCATCATTCCTCAACAATAGCTGTAGTCGAGGAATAATGTGAACAGCACTGTAAAGCATGTCCGGAGTTACGGTGAGGCGTTGGCGTCGGATGTTGTCTTTCAGCATCCCTAGGGATGTCGGTCGATCACGATACACTTGCGACTTCAGGTAACCCCAAAGCCAATAATCGCACGGACTGAGGTCTGGGGACCTGGTAGGCCAAGCATGCCAAGCATGACGAAAGTCGCGGCTGAGCACACGATCAGCACCAAACGACGCGCGTAAGAGATCTTTCACGCGTCTAGCAATATGGGGTGGAGCGCTATCCTGCATAAACATCGTACGTTCCAGCAGGTGTTTATCAGCCATGCTGGGGATGATGCGATTCTGTAACATATCGGCGCACCTCTCACCCGTCACGGTAGCAGTTACAAAACCAGAATCACGCATTTCCTCGAAGAAAAAAGGCCCGATATTGGTAGATGTGGTAAATCCAACCCATGCCGTGACTTTCTCATAGTGGAATGGAGTTTCCACGATAGTTCTAGGATTTTCGGTAGCCCAAATTCTGCAGTTGTGGCCGTTGACAGACCCTCGGAGTGTGAAATGAGCTTCGTCGGTCCACAAAACGTTACTCAACCAATCGTCATCTTCTGCCTTCTTTTGAAACGCCCACGCCCCAAATGCCCTCCGCTTCACTAAATCGTCGATGGATTTTGTACGGATAGCATCGGAGGGTACGCCTAAGTGCCAACCAAACAGTAGTGTATAGAATGCCGGTGCGACGCGCGGCTGCACGAGCGCTGACTTCCCCGTGCATAGACGAACCCGCTACAGCCTCCATTTCTTCCTGAACTGTCTCAGCAGCATTACGCCTTGTGCTCGGTCGGCCACTACGGGGTCTATCGTCTAAACAACCCGTGGCTTCGGACTTCGAAATCATTCTTGACACAGCTGCATTTGGCAACGGACCTTTACGCGTTCGAATCCCCTTCCTATGGCGATAGGATCGTAACGCTGAACAAGCACATTCCCCATTCTGATAATACAGCTTCACCAAAAGCGCCTTTTCAGGTAACGTCAACATGCTGCGACTGCTGGCGCATCTGATTCTCTCTCATTGCAGCTCCTTTTATACACGATTGTCATGCGCAGTCACTGACGTTTTGCTGTCCAGCGCCATCTGTCGGACATTTTGTGAAACTTTTTTTTGTTCTAATAAAACCCCATGTCATTCGAAGCATGTGTGTCAATTTGTACCTCTCTATCTACATTATTCCGTGTTTATTAAGTTTTCAAATTTATACTGACTTTTTGATCACCCGGTACGTTTGTTCTGATGTTCCCTGCCTCCTGTATTAATTTGAACGAATAGTTTCGGAACACTGTATGTTCAGTGCTAATCAGCTGGCGACGAGGCCAGAGGGTACCGCCCCTGCCCGGCGGCGCGTAACACTGGCACAGTTGAGTAGGCCGGGGTAGGTAGTGGTGTGGGTCCGGCAGTTGCGGCCGTTTGTTGTCGCGAGCGGCCGGGCCGTTGAACCCTGCGCCGCCTGTTGCTGGTCGCAGCCGGGCGATTGCGCGAGACGTGGCGTCTTCGTGACCGCCGCTTTATCGCCGGCCGCGGATTGAAGGATGCTGCCTATTATCGCAGGCAACGAGCTTGCGTTAATAGATGCGTCACTCGGCGCTGGAAATGAACGGCACGTTCTGGTACGCCCAGCTGATCGATTCGTAATCGGCAGTCGTTTATTTCCGTTCTAGGGGCGTGTGCTGTATTCTTACATTCCTGTGACGCCAGAAGAGACTGTGCCTTCGTGAATGTGACAGTTTCACCCGGGCGAGTGTATCGATCAAAGCGTGCAAAAATAGACAGACATTCGACACAGGGCAGGGTAAAGTATGAATGCACTGCTTAATACGCACTGCTTGACAAAAAAAGCAAATGACCCAGAAGGGAAAGAAGATACGAAATGAAACTTCACGGGTTGACAGGATATGCTACGTCTCTTCAGTGATTACAAAATCGAGTGAATTTTATAAAGATCGTGGTGGTATGTGTCCACTTACCATTACGACGTTGCACACAGTCTGGTCTGTATGCATCCAAATGATTCGGTTGGGAAGGGTGTCATAAAACCGTTGTGTTCTGTCCTGAGGCTTGCTGGTCCACAGCTTTTGTAACTGGTCCTTGAGATCGCGGATACGGGATGTCCTTGAGATCGCGGATACGGGATGGGGATCTTGCTGGCCAAGGGAGTCCCTCACCATCACTCAGACAGTTGTTAGACGGCCATGCCATGTGTGGGTGAGTGCTGTCCTGTTCTAAAATGGCATCGCAGTACTCTCCACGAGAGGCAACATGTGAGTACACAGGATGTCCGTGACGTACCGCCGTGCCGTCAGGATTGCCTCAATCACTACCAGTTGTGACACGCAACCATGACCGATGTTATATAGAGCCTGCGACAACACACACTTAGCTCACGTGATGTCAAGAAGTCGGTTCCACGCCAGGGGAGGTCGTACTTGGAATCCCGCTGTGATCTTCGAAATACTGTAGGTTTAAGTCTATACGAGCCGTATTCGGAAAGTAACGTCCGATGAGGCGCGAAATGGAAACCACTGTGAAAATCCGATGGAACTTTGCACAGATGTGTGTGCCTATCGATCGCTTCACGTAGCTGTTTCCAGTTCAGAGCGCAAAGTGATCACGTACCAATGCCCAAAACAACACTGTCTCCCACTAAGTGTGTGCCGGCCGGTTCTAGGCGCTTCAGTCTGGAACCGCCCGACCGCTACGGTCGCATGTTCGAATCCTGCCTCGGGCGTGGCGTCTCTTGTAGGACGATCTTTAACCCTCGCAATACCCGGGGGTGGGAGTTCTTTTTGCACACCTTTTGAAAATAAAGAAATAAAGTCTGGTACTTTATATTTTCAAAATTTGAAAAAAAATTATTTACTGTTTATGATGAATTTTTATATCAGATTCCGTAACTGTTTTAAATTTTTCGATAAAACTTATCCAAAAAATTGTTATTAGTGAACGTGACTTTCTACAACAAATTTAGTCTTCAGATTTTCAGGTTCAGGACCAATGTTGCACATCTAGATTACTTTAAAAAGTATGTTGTGAGCGAAAAGGAACAATTACGAAATTTTTATTTATTTTTTGTTGGACATAAAGTACCCTTTCACTCAGTGTAAACATTACGGAAAATGCGTTGGTGTTGCTAAGATAGAGCTAAAAGATATTTTGAGGATTTGTACCCAGCTTATAGATCACAACCTTTTTAAGGAGGATGTTTTTACTAAAAGTTAAACACATTAAACGAATTTTTTTTCAGCTTTTTGATGGTGCGCACAAAGTACCCTCCCTCCCCCCGCTTAGTATTACACGTTATGGAAAATGCGTTGGTATTGTAGGGTTAAAGAGTGAAGTAGAGGTTAAGGATACAGCTGTTGGTGAAAAGAGGTTACAGCGAAAGCGATTCCGATGGAGACCTAATCAGTACCAGCCGTCCGTTCTCTTTGTTTTGATTTGCACACACGACAGCGGTCAGTCGCGCTGGCGCAGCGTAAAACTGGGCCAAAATGTGGCCGCCGCCGCCGGCGGCGGCGGCGTTGTGCGCGCCGCGAGCGATAAGCGAGTGGAAAATTTGTCGGCGCGCTGCCAGGGGGCAGGTCGGTCGCCCGCGGCCGGCGGCGCTGTGCGCCAGTAGCGCGGCGACCCATGCGCGAGCGTCGGCCGGCCTCTCCCTGCTGCTGCTGTTGCCACTGCGTCCCGCACGCTTGGCACTGCTGCCCGGCGCCAGGTACGCGGCACCAGCCGAGTCTCGCAAACGTCTCCTCCACCACTAGGTCAGAAAATTACAATTAACATTTAAGAGGGCCACTTAAAGGTCGCTCGTGGCCGGTAGCACTTAACAACTGCGGGACCACTATTAAGAAATATACGGTATCTTTTTAAATGCACTATTTTACTCCCGTTTCATATGTGGAGGTAGCCTGTAATAAAAATATGTTATACTAATTTAATCACAAACAGATTTTCCAACCACTATTGAGCAACTCCACAATCAAGAGTGAAACTTGCTGACAGATTAAAACTGTGATCCAGACCGTTCTCGAACTCGGGACCTTTGGCTTTCGTGGGCATTTGCTCTACCGATTGAGATTCCCAAGCACGGTTCACGACTCCTCTGCTCGTAAGAGAGCTTCTGCGAACTTTGGAAGGCAGGAGGGACTGACCTAAGTAAAGCTATGAGGACGGGTCACGAGTCGTGATTGGGTAGCTCAGTCAGTAGAGCACTTGCCCGCGAAAGGCAAAGGTCTCGAGTTCGAGTCTCGATCATGGACAAAGTTAAATCTGCCAGGAAGTTTAATATTGGCGCACACTCTGCTTCGGAGCGAAAATTTCTTTCTGTAATCATCGTCGTTCGAACACTACAACTACGTGTCACAACTGAGTCCTACTCGGTCCATTTGTGTAACAAGAAAAGAAAATATTTCTAATAATAATTCTGTTGCATTATAAAGTTTAGATCTCTGGATACAAGAAACATTCCACGAAACACACCTGGGGTTGTGACACGCACTGAAACGTTGGAAAAGCGTAATCTCCTTTGCCCTTGGCGCTCGAAGGAGGGAACTTACGGTTCAAATGGCTCTGAGCACTATGGGACTTAACTTCTGAGGTCACCAGTCCCCTAGAACTTAGAACTACTTAAACCTAACTAACCTAAGCACATCACACACATCCATGCCCGAGGCAGGATTCGAACCTGCGACGGTAGCGGTCGCGCGATTCCAGACTGTAACGCCTAGAACCGTTCTGCCACTCCGGCCGGCGAGGGAACTTAAAACTGTAACATTCAGAGGGAGAAAATGATTTACCGGCATATCTGAATGCGTTACACAACAGAAGATCCATGGAAACTTTACAGAATTGTGTTTAAACGTGGTAGGCAGATATAACGTACTGTCAGTACACACACTGCCTGAATAAATTAGTAAAAGGAACGTAAAACAAGATAGGAAAACCAAAACTGAGTGACCTAAACAGTCGCTAATTTTACGCTAGCTAATCGAAAGTATCCGGACAATCCTATGGAATGCGGAATTGACTATTAGATGTCGCGATAGGCGGACCAGCCAGTGTAAGAGGAGGCGAAGAGTGTTGTGTTGTCAGTAGAGGAGCAGCAACAGCGGAGTGAGCAGAGCTGAGTAACAGCGAACGTGTCACCTGAGTAACAAACTCATCAGGGGCGTTCCAACTCTTCTAAAGCCGCCCAAGGTGACTGTTGATGATGTGATTCTGAGTGGGAACGCGAAGGAACAAACAAGACCAGGTAGACATCATGTACTGAGGGACAGGGACCGTCGAGCGTTGGCGAGGATGGTTGTAGAAACTAGCATTAAATTAGCGGAACGTCCGGCTCCTTAGCTGAGCGAGCGATCAGCGCGTCTTGAGTGCCTTGCAGCGGGCCCAGTTTCGATTCCCGGCAGGATCGGCGTTGTTCTCCCCTCGGGGACCGGGCGTTGTGTTGTTCTCATCCTAATTTCGTCGTCATCGACACGCAAGTCGCCCAGTGTGACGTCAGATGAAATAACTGACAGCTCGGGGCTGAACTTCCCCAGGTGGGGATGCCCGGTCATCAATGCCTTACGATCATTTATTATTTTTTCCCATTTTTTTCAGGGTATGGAACTACTCACGAGTTTCAAAGTACTACCAGCCATCCGTCGAGCACAGTGACTGTGTGTAGGGAGAATCGGTTACGTTGGTCGAACAGCTTATCTTAGCCACACATTTCAGTGGTCTCTGCCAGGCGACCCTTGAGGTGGTCTAAAGAGCGTCGCCACTGGGAAGTGGATAAGTGGAAACGAGTGGTTCCTGTTGATGAATCACGCTCTGCCTTGTGGCAATGCGATGGAAGGGTTTGGATCTGGCGAATGCATGCAGAACGTTTAACTGCCATCATGTGTAGTGCCAATAGCGAAATACGGTGAAGGAATTGTCGCGCTTTAGGAAACGCTAAATACGGAAAGATATGAACCGCCTTTTACATTTTTGCGTACAGTAGAGAAACATGTCGGAGACGATGATGGTTTAAATCGACGTGACGATGCACCCTATTATAAAACAGCGTTTGTGAGGCAATGGTCGTGGACAATAACATACTTGAAAGGGACTGGACCGCTCAAGTTCCGACCTGAACCCCTATGGAAACACATTCGGGACGAGTTAAAACGTCCAACGTCACTACCTTGTCTGGTTTCGGCTCTTGAGGAAGAATGGGCTGTCATTCCCTCCCACACATTCACACACTTAACTGAAAGTGTGTCCAGAGAGTTCAACACGCCATAAAGGTGAAGGGTAGATACGTACCTTATTAATGTCCTCTAATAGTGTGTGGATAACTTTGGTGGTGTAGTGAAGTACAGACGAATAACTATTTACTGGTTGTCAGAGTGTTTCGTTGATCGGCCTGCGTCGTTTGGTGTATCGGTATACTGACTTTTATATTTTTATTTTCTTATGTGTGTGGGGGGAGGGGGCGAGCTTTGTTAACAACGTGTAGACACTATATCTTTTGGGAATATACTTGCGCAAATTAGTAGTAAAGCGCTGCAGTGGAACAGACTATGTAAATAAAACTCATGTGCCAATTTGTAATACGAAAAGGGATTTAATGCAATAGTATTACTTCGAATGTATTCTTGAAACATTCTAAGATATTTTAAAATGTAATAGAAATCTCTTTGTTAGTCTTTTCTGAAGATATTTGTTTTGTCTCAAGGTATTTGTCTTTAGTGTGGTTTTTCACATAAATGAACCGTAGACGATAAATATTGAAGTCAAGAAAATAATAGGAGGTTTTGTACTCGTACAGAAGAATCCTGAAGATTAGATGGGGAGAATAGAAATTATAGCACAACTTAAAAAGCGTTCGGTGTAGAGGACACGTGCTGACGCATCAAGAAATGATGTTTCTGGTAATGAAGAGAAGTGTCATTTTTTTTATTTTTTATTTTTTTATTTATTATTTTTTTTTTTTTTAGAGGGAGACCAATGCTTGACTATGGTAGGCACTGTGTTTAAATTTATCATGTTGTTAACTGAGAGCCACTAAATAACTTTGTGAACATTGGCAGAAATAAATCGTATTCGTTGGAAAATATTTTAGCAGTGACTCCAGTATCACCGCATATTGTTTCAAGAACTCAACAAATTCCTCTTCATTGGTTGGTATCGTCCGTTGATTACTTGTTAACCCCATGTGAGCCGTTAGTCACTGTTTGCCTATAGGCATTCGGGTAATTAATATTGACCCGTACGATTATTATTCTTCCATTTGAGCCTGTCCACAACCACACACAGAGTGATTAAGGCCGCGTGTCCGTTGGTGACTGAAAGTTTAGTGCGGGAGGCGGGAGAACCATTTGTACGGTCAGACGGTGAAAATGAACGCCCAGCAATTAAGCTCAGCGAACGACGCTCCCCTGTGGCTGTCGTCGTAAATAACTCCTCGATACTCCCCGTCCGTGACCGGAACACCCAACCAAGAGTCCTGGCTAATAATAATAAACAGCTTTAATTCGTTCCTAAAGCAAAGGTTGCGAGCGCTGGCTATTAATTTTGTGCCTTTTATGCCATAGCTGCTCCTCGGATCATAAATCGCCAGAGCTACCGAAAGACTGTACTCTTCGGGAATGAACAGTTCCTGGCGCACACCTTCCCGTAACTATATCACAGACAACGTTTTTAATAGGCTCTCTATACACAAGAGAGGTGGTTATCACTCGCCGGTACTTAACGCCCACCGCAGCGGTTATCGACAGGACCGAGAGCTAGCACACAACTTGTAGCGCCCTGTGGGCGTTACGTTTATCTGAAACGGGCAGTAGTTAGATGTTTGCCCGTGTCCTTTCATACCGGTTACTCCTTGTGCGTGGCGTCTAGCCGTCTTGAAACATTCACTTCGGTACCCGAACGCTATATACGTTGCGGTATTCCACTGCTACCTGAATGACTTAATGGGAAGACGCTGCCATCCGGCAGGCTTCCGAACCGCGGCTAAAACCCGACCACTTCCGCATGTGAATCTGATGGATTTGATTCTACAGCACCAGCTCCTTTCCATTCTGTAAAGATTAGTAGGCTATATAGCGGCCACTGTACCATACCGATTGACGGAAGACAGTTAAAAGAAGAGCAGCTTGTTTTGTATTATCACGAAGTAGGAGGGTGGGGAAGAATTCTGGGTATGATGAGCGAGTTTCGCGAGATTTCAATCGCCAGCTTTCTTCGGAAGACGAAAATATTTTGTTGACTGCTACGTCCTTCTATGACCCTAGCGGTCAGAGAAATCAGACCTGTCGAGGAAAGCTTTAGGTGTAATTTTTTTTCCGCGTGCTATTCGACAGTATAGAAATAATCTGGAGGCGATTCTATCCTCCCTCTTTCAAACACTTGAGTATGATTTGCAGAGTAATCATGTAGATATAGACGCAGTTTATGCTCCATTAGTTAAAAGTTGGTGACTCGAATGTTCCCTCGGATCTATTTTTGTTGTTGTTGTTGTTGTTGTCATATTTTGACAAGTCTTTTCTGACAGTTTCACATGGTTGGACGTATACGCCTGGCTTTGTTTTGTTAGTCCTTCAGTAAGGGAAACTAGGATATCAACTGCAAATCATTTCATTTAACGGTCACTCTGTTTTTTCCCTAGTTTCTTTTCTAACTGATTGACCCTACATTGGGATGCCCTCCCAATCTCTTTCGTTTCCCTCTTAAGACGCTTATATGGGTCCACTTTTACATCAATTTCAAATTTAAAAAATAGGGCAATTAATAGGCGGCGATTGATACGATTGTGCCCTATGTGCTTACACTTATGGAAGCTTAGATGCCAACGTTAGGAGTAGCACTGAAGAAATGCATAGAACAACCTCACATAGCTTTTTAAAATACCGAAACTCTCCCGTTTTAAAGTGCTCCAACACTGACGAGTTAATGTTCCAGAAAGCAATAACTACGAATTGAAAGCCGGCCGGAGTCACCGTGCGGTTCTAGGCGCTACAGTCTGGAGCCGAGCGACCGCTACGGTCGCAGATTCGAATCCTGCCTCGGGCATGGATGTGTGTGATGTCCTTCGGTTAGTTAGGTTTAATTAGTTCTAGGTTCTAGACGACTGATGACCGCCGAAGTTAAGTCGCATAGTGCTCAGAGCCATTTGAGACATTGCGAATTGAAAGCTACTTCAGTTTGAATTCTTGTTCAGCATAAACAAAGAAAACGCAAACGCAAAAGAAATCACGGATAATACAAACGAGAATACCAACTGGCGAAAGTTCAAAAATTAGATAACAGTCAGCGGGAAAAACAGAGGAAGGCAGGGAGTCCGTCGAGGACGTTAGAGAACAGAAGCGCTTTTGCATTAGGCGGATAGTCTTGCTGAGGAACCGTTCCGAAATTTAAATGTGCATTGCTGAATAGGGATTTGAACCCAGCGCTATCCGAATACGAGCCCAGTACTTTAGCTGCAGTGTTTGCGCGGCGCTGCTGGGTGTAAAACGAGTAACTTTTGTTTCTACAAGTGGATATTAGCAAAAATGTGTACAGATGAGTTTCGAAATGAAGAGAGACAATCAATTAGTTGATGACTGGACTGTTAAAGAAAAACCATTAGTGGAAGAACGGACTGCCTGTCAGGAAATGTGCCACGATTTTTAGGACTAACCGATTTGATTGTAGAAGCAGCATTTAAGAGGGAAACATTTTGGGGCGATAAATGCTGAATTAGGCATCAGAGTGTGTTGAGTACGTTGAGTGTAGTATATGGGCGAGAATGAAGAGATCGGCACCATAGGATTCTCAAAACGAAGAGGACTTGGAAAGTAGGTACTTGGTGATAAGCCCTTATCGATGTGACAGTGGGGGGAAAGAGGATCCTTCGGTGACTGGAGATGTTTCATTTTTCTTCAATTCACTCTGTCTTTAATTTCGCCTGCATTGCTTTATCTTTTATTTCTTTGGGTTTCTCTCCACGACGTTGTTAGATTAACTTCCTGCAGCCATGGACAGCTCTAAACGCCCCAGTGCTCGCGGCGGTGATATTTCTTATGTCGGATCCTCGTAAATTTGTCCGAACTGTAATTGGGATAGCCACCTTCCACCGTACCTGCAATCTTGCTGAGTCGTTCCTCCTCCATGTGAAATACAACTTTGATTCGGCTCACGAAAAGAGCCATTTCCGCCCTGACTCACTGTGACTTAATATATTCCATTCATTTTTCTTCCATTGCCTCGAAGCCCTCGGTGATCAGGCTGTATTTTACCTCCTGATTCATTCTCCACCTGTTGAAAAGTAGATCTCCTCTGCAGTACTTTTTATTCTCGTTAATACTGAACTTTAATAAAAAGTTCACATCGAGTTGCCTTGTCTTACTGCCAACATCTCCTGGCAGTGGATAGATTATTCGCTTTCTCAGCACTACTGTAATAAAATAGCAAAAGGTGTAGGAAGGCGATGTAGTGTCACAGACAGCGAATTAATTTCTTCCGCGCCAGTCCTACTAAACTCATTACACCGATTTGATAACCGCAAATAATAGTAACGGTGTGAATGCTTTAGCTGGTCGTCTTGGCTTTCAGTGCAGTAAGATACGGTATCCGACGATATATCGCAACTTGGGTGCTGTGGTCATGCCAGACACTGAAGAGATTCACGGGTTCAAGTTTTACATTAGTACAGTGCTGCAGCACTTCAACCATTGTTTCACACCAAGACGCAGCTGAAACTTATCTATTGCCAATTTTGTTTTGTTCAGCTGTTCGAAATTGACTTATAACATCAAAATAGGTGCTCTTTATATAGTCCTGCAAGTTTGCAGTAGCACAACGTACTTTCTGTAGGGTAATCAAAAGAGTAAAGAGGCTTAAACCTTCCTTGAGTTATTCTATCGAAAAAATTGGTTATGATTTTAGAGCTGCGCTGGCCGTTTGTCGCATCCTGAATAACATACTATTGTAGCTCGCTGTTGCTATTCTTGTAAGCCTTTGTTCCAATGACTGCCCTAACCTAATCTTTTATTCTCTTCTACTCTCTCTTTTTAGTAGTTTTCCCTTTTCCTTCTTATCGCGTGGAATGCAGTCCTAACATCTGTGTGGTAATCATTCTTCAGATAATCTCCGTAAGTTATCCCATCAAGATACTACGTTTGATGGAGGACAACCATTACCTTAGCAACTCCCGTATTCCGGCTCTATAAATCACGTAGCTGCACTCACTATTTTACGGCGAAAGTAAACGTTTCTGTAATCTATTCAGTTCCGGAGTACCACCAAAGAATACGTTGTAATTGACTTACCTAGTGATGCGGCCAGTAACCTCCTTTGGAACTTGGAAGTGTAAAAATTTATCTGTGTCGCAATCTGTGGTAGTCTCTTTACGTTGTAGAAGGAAAGAAAACAGTTCGAAATACTTTCCGTGAAAGGATTTTACCTCATCGTATAGCAGCGATTTTTGTGGTAGAGCTTCTTCGCTTGAGACTATTCATCGCGTTAATAGTGTCCCTGTTTCATACTGACTCCTAGGAACTTCAGTAAACACCGCCGTCCGATTCTTTAACTCCCTTGTATTAAACATTCGTTTCATGCATGTCAATGTTAATAATTTTTTAGGCACATTCAGTGGTATATGTGGATACGTCTGCAAAATGTATCGCGAATAGAGTTAGCAGTAAAGAGTTAATAAATTAAAACGTCATACCTGATGCTGAAGGTTTACTGCATCAACAAGAAAAATACAGTAAGCGATGAAGTTATTTTGTGAGTGGTGTCAACAAGCAAAAATTTCGAAAATGTTTGAAATTATGTGTAAAGTTTGTTGGAAATCGCTAAATGCTCTCTTCAACAAATGGTTCAAATGGCTCTGAGCACTATGGGACTCAACTGCTGTGGTCATCAGTCCCCTAGAACTTAGAACTACTTAAACCTAACTAACCTAAGGACATCACACACATCCATCCCCGAGGCAGGATTCGAACCTGCGACCGTAGCAGTCGCACGGTTCCGGACACACCTTTAAGTCCGCTGCCTCAAGAAGAAATAAGCACAGTCTCTAACTATAATACTTGTCTTAATGTGTTAAACTATTAACGTAATATGATACCTCTGAACGATTAGATTATGACAGCAATTAAATTTTTAAATTCGTTCTATGATTATAGGAAGTATTGAAACCAAAATTTTGGTTGCTTCTAGAAGCTACCCACAACTGAGATTGCTCTGGCTTCGTCGTTTAATAATACAGATTCGTGGTCTCGATATGTTACTGGCTCTTGGTCCACGAGTTCCGTCCTCGCCAGTACTACTGCCCGGTATGCCATACACATTTGCCCCCTTTTCTGAGATCTCGTCTTCCGAGATAATGGAGAAGCCAGAAGGGGTTGGAAGCGGCTGCCTTGCATTAGCGCTGCCTTCAGCCGCACGTTGGCGGAAACTTGACTCCAACTGCTTGCAGCGTCCATTAGGAGCAGCAGAAACAGGCAGAAATGCTACACGGCCAGCTCGCTTTCAGACTCTGACTGGGCAGGTGTCCGAAACATCTTGCGCACTGTTCCGAAAGCAGCCGTTCCTCCACTTCTTCCATGCTTTCTAAAGTCAACTTACGTGGCAGAACAACTCTTTATATTGCAGCCAAACTAATACCGAACGCCGAATCCTACTGTTTTTGCCGTCTGCAACTCCCTCTAGTACTAAGAGAGTTAATCCATAATGCCTTTAACATACTTTGCAACATTCTGTTCCTTCTACTCTCCAGCGTTTTGCACGTATTCCTCCTCCGCCGCTTCTGCGGAGAACCGCCAAATTTCGCATCAGTCTACACAATTTTCGACATCTTTCTACAGCACAATATCTCAAGCACAATATCTCAAGCACAATATCTCAGACTGTTCGATCCTCTTCTTTTCCGGCTTTCATACAATTGTGTGGTCCAAACGTACATCCTCAGATATTTCTTCCACAAATTAGGGCCTATTCTTGATACAAGTAGACTTTACATTCTTGCGAAGAATTCCGTCTTTGCCTTTGCTGCTAGTAAACTTCATACAGAGTCTTTGCTTCGTCCGTCATACGCCATTTTGGTTCCAGGATAGCAGAATTCCTTATCTTTGTCTATTTCGTCGTTCCAAATTTTGGTTTCCACCTATCAGCCTTTAAAAATTTCACGTAAGCGACTTGATTTAGATTTCTACTAGCGTGGCGCTGTGCATTAGTGCGAGGGTAAAAATTACCAATCGGTCCGTTTATTTCTTGTGTCATTGATCACTGTTTTCCCCTCTCGTCATGATTTAAGCACGTGGAAAACATCGAGTTGCACCGTGGTTCGGAATAAAGGTTAAACTGTAGGTCCCCGTATAACTAATTGCGTAGGTCAGCTCCTAGGTCAGAGGAAGGCCAAGGCATGTCACCTCCAATAGGATCATGCCTAATAAAATACTGTGGTGCTCAAATCAACGTTCGGTTTGATAACAGATTTACGACACTATTTCACCAATAGCAGATTATTTCTTAAGGTTTCAACGTTGTAATTACCGCAGCGAATTAAAAAATAAATAAATAAAATGAAATAAAAAGCTGTTGGTTAACACGCATCTACAATGTTCATTGTGCATAGTGATTACTGGTTTCAGACTTTTTAGTTCGTGGCTGTGGAAGTGAACTAAAGCACCAGAGAAAATAAACCAAACATTGCCACGTATTTCTGCCAGATAAAAGAAATAAAAAAAATTCCGCATAGATAGTCTTAGGTCCTTTCAACGAATTTGGAAAACCCTGTACAGAGTAAAAGGAGAGGTCTTTGTACTGGGACTCACTTTAGGAAGATAATGGATCTATTTCCTCGTGGTGCTGTACTGTGCTCGAAAATATTATGTTGTTCAGTGCTATTCACTAACATTCCAGACGATTACTGTAGTCTACTGTAGTGTCGGCGTTTGTGGGGACGATACCAATGCTTTAGAAAGGACAATATTTTCATCGTATTCTGTTATATTAAATGTATTTATTAAAGTTCGCATTTTGGCGCTACTGTGCCATTGTCAAGTACAGCTGACTATTTTTTTTAACAACACCAGATCCTGCCTCGCTACAAAGAACGTCAGTGCATACCAAATATGTAAACATCCTTGATTCGAGGACGATGTTATTTTGAAGAGGAATGAATTAATAAAAAATAATTTGGCTTTACAAATTTTTGAGAGCAGAATGTTTTTCTAAAACTGAAATCGTTATTCAGTGCTGCTACTTGATTGAAAACGGCACAGTAGCAGAAATTGCAATCGTGAATAAACAAACAGATTCAATAACAGTCCATACTGTCATTTCTAGCCCTGTGGACGAAAACGAACGGAAAAATTATACCATTGTTTCCGTAAGAGTGGCCACCAGCTGTCTGTGGATCTTTTTATGACACGAAATGATTTCTTATTTTAGTTTCGTTGCAGTTTTATTTGAATGTAAGTCCTATGTATTTGCTATAAATCCACCAGCATTTCTTTATTATTCTAGGGATGATTGTGGAATTGGTAAGTTGCCAGCTGAAACGACTGCGTCTTTTAACAAGTTAAGCAGGAGAGCTGAAAGAGCTCTCGTCACTGTTTGCCGTGTCCAACAGACAACAGAGCGCGCTCCGATGGCAAGCGCTGCCGCTGTACTTGTGAGGTGGCTTGCCACTGTTTACTGTGGGCTCACGATCAGCTGACTTGTCGCCTCGGCCTATAGACATAACTGGCCATCTCCTTCGCGACAGCTTAGGCTTGATGACGCAACTTGGCTGGATTCCACAACCAGCTGTGGGCGCAGAATGTGCGCGTGGTGTCGGACTGTGGGAACGCTGGTGTCTGGGGCGGGGGGCTAGGTTTTAGTTACTGGCGTCGCCGAACAGAGGGCGGGGCGGTCGCTGCTGAAGAGGTAACGGTGCCTCAGCTGCGTCCTTTTGTCGGCAGCTTCCGCACTGAAAGCTCGCCGAAGGAGCCCGGCCCCTGTTGCGCGCCTGGACCATTTGTGAATGTGGAGACTCCGCGCAGCTTCCGAGGGCTTTCTACAGAAACTCTTCGCTATAACTCCTGTTGCATGCCGTTCGTGAGTAGAAATCGGATCTCTGACAAAAAAAAGGAGATTTTGGTCGTGCTGTAGACGTCAGTGATGGTTGAAATAATAAGTTTCACAATAAAACGCCTTTCTGCATGCTGTACGTGATTTTTTTAAAATTTTATTCATACATCTAACACGGTTTCGCCTTTTTAACGAAGCATCTCCTCTGTGTACCCGGGAATATTAGACGTACATGTGTTTTCGTTTTCACGAATTGGTTTCTCACGGAATAGTTTGTAATAAAATGGACAGGTAATTACACTACAACGTCGAAACAAATGTTTGAAAACCGTGCTGTTTTTTCCCATGTGGAAAAGCAATTGAAAATTTCTATGTTTTTAGTGCTGTAATTTCGTAACATAACATTTCAACAGCCACTTTCAGTATCTAACTTTTCATTTGTTTCTGTAAATCATGCCAAGTTTCCCGAATTTTTTTTCACTTCTCCTCTCTTCCTTCCCGGCTCCCCCCCTCCCCGCCCCCCCCCCCCCCCCCCCTCTCTCTCTCTCTCTCTCTCTCTCTCTCTCTCTCTCTCTCTCTCTCTCTCTCTCTCTCTGTGTGTGTGTGTGTGTGTGTGTGTGTGTGTGTGTGTGTGTGTGTGTGTGTGTGTGTGTGTTTCTTTTGATTCTTACAAACATATATTCACTCATAATTCCTATAATAAATTATCTGTTTCCATCGGCAGTCATGAGCTCGTAAGAAGGTAGCAGTAGTTCACTATCAAAGACAGAGGAAACTACAGTGTTCAGTCTTTTAGAAAAAAGCAGTTAACGACTATAGTTAAGAGTCTTCTCACTGACAAGGGAACCTCCCCATCGCACCCCCCTCAGATTTAGTTGTTAGTTGGCACAGTGGATAGGCCTTGATAAACTGAACACAGATCAATTGAGAAAACAGGAAGAAGTTGTGTGGAACTGTGAAAAAATAAGCAAAATATACAAACTGAGTAGTCCATGGGCCACATAAGCAACATCATGGACGAAGTGTGCTTAGAAGCGCCGTGGTCCCGTGGTAGCGTGAGCAGCTGCCGAACGAGAGATCCTTGTTTCAAGTCTTCCCTCGACTGAAAATTTTACTTTATTTTTGCATAGTTATTATCTGTCCGTTCGTTCATTGACATCTCTGTTCACTGTAATAAGTTTAGTGTCTGTGTTTTGCGACCGCACTGCAAAACCGTGCGATTAGTAGACGAAAGGACGTGCCTCTCCAATGGGAACAGAAAACATTTGATCGTAAGGTCATAGGTCAACCGATTCCTCCACAGGAAAACACATCTGATATATTCTATACGACACGGCATGTGCGTCACATGACAGGAATATGTTGTCGACCCACCTAACTTGTACACTTGGCGAATGGGTAAAAAGATTCTTCTACTTTGCCCGATTTAGGTTTTCTTGTGGATGTGATAATCACTCCCAAAAAAGTGATGAAAACATAAGAGTTTGTCACATAAACTGAAAATAAAAAATTAAAATTTACACTCGATGGAAGATTTGATCCTAGGACCTTTCGTTCCGCAGCTGCTCACGTTACCACGAGACCACGGCGCTCCTGCGTTCCTATCGTCCTTATTGTTGCTTATCTTCCCTTGAACTACTCAGTTTGTATATTTTGCTTATTTTTTCACAGTTCTACACAACTTCTTCCTGTTTTCTCAATTGATCTGTGTTCAGTTTTTCAAGGCCTATCCACTGTGCCAACTTATAACTAAATCTGAGGGGGGTGCGATGGGGAGGTTCCCTTGTGAGACTATTTAATACAGGAACATTCACAACAGGAATACGTTACTGGACTGGCAATATAGTATGCAGTATCATTGGCGTCACTGCAACCAGCGCTTTAGAATAGCAATATGGCGGCCAGCGCAGAGAACCTTTAAAGAGCTGTTTATTTACTGATGAACCAGTAAGAAATGGGGATAAAGTAATATAACTACGTTACTTTAGATTTTTGCTATAATGGTTAACACAAGCGTCGTGTTTGGCTGTAATTTTTCGTACAGCAGACGAAAGATGCAGGGAAGGAACATGCCTCAATGCAAGCGTAACTAGAAACATCTTACGTAGTCTTCCTTTTATAATGCATATAAGCCTAAACAATTACATTACAGTTTGTCTTAGCTGAAATACCAGCAGTGTTTAAATAGTTTATGTATATTTTAAAGGGTTTAATAAATCTAGCTGTATTAACAGACGTGACTTAATGATCTGTTGCAACCAGTTTTTATGAAATTCGGCTATTGTTCGAATAGTAAGCTCGTTATCTAAGTGTTCCTACAAGTAGGAAGTGTTATTTCCCGTTGATAACAAACTGTCTTTATTCAGTTGAGTGTTTTTAACAGTACTACAGTCTGCTTTAAGCGTGTTTATATGTAACCTGATGTTCTTTCATAGCATGATGTATCTATTAAACACACCTAGTAAGCAAATATTTGCTCAACTGCAGCACCAGTTTAGACAACCTCGTAAAGCTTACAACGTCATTTCATTTCAGAAAGTCATAGTAATACGAGCACAATACACAGAGTTCCTGACGCCACCATCTTACCTCATCAAACGTCATGCTTCAGTAAAAGAGACGCTTTTGACAGTTTATATAATTCGGCCGGGAGAACGGTGTGCTGACCACATGCCCTCCATATCTGTATTCATTGATGCCTTTGGTCTGAGGATGACACGGCGGTCGGTCGGTGCCGTTGGGCCCTTCAATGCTTGTTCGGACGGAGTAAAAAAAAATTGTATATCTGTGAAAACAACCATAGATAATATTTAGCAAACTGGTAGGAAATGAACAAGTCTCAGATACACATTATGACGGTGTCGTTTTGTTTTTAATGTAGAAGTTAAAATCACATCTGTTTCCGAAATCACTGTTGGAATTAATAATTGTCTATAATTTAATTACATATCGATATTGCTATGATTCGACCGACGTATTCAAACACACGGTTTTTTTAACGTCCAGAATATTTTCTTGAGACCCAGGTGTAATGGGTCACTTTTGTGAACGAACCGTAATGATTATGTAGTTTGCGCGGCGTGAGCGAAAGCACGTTAGACTTACTGACTAGCGTAATGTTGGAACGATAGACGACTATACGAACGGGTGCAATTCGATATCTCGCGCGGTTTTACGAAATTTTGCTTCCAAATTTTGCTATCCAGTTTGAATAATAATGTATTTTTGCAATGACTGCGCCTTGACAGCATTAAACATTACTTCACGGTTTTAAGTGAGGCTGTTCGCTTTTGCTTTTGTGATAGATTTTTATAACAAACGCGCTACTCGAATACCAAACAGTGCGAACTTTCGTGGACTTCCGCGGGCCGATCCAGGAGACCTATGAACTCATTCGCAAATTCAGAGAAGTTCCAATTTGGAATTACATCATACGTCATTTGAAACAACTGCGCTAAAACAATACCCGTTGTTAGTACGGAGCGCTCAACGAAAGCCAAATTTTTCTTAGAGTACCCTGGACTTGTTTCGTATGCAATGCAAATATCTTTAAGGGATTTGCTAACAGTGGGACTCTTAACAGCGGAGAAAGAAAGACTGGGTCGCAAATTCAGATGGATTCCAGTTTGGAATACTCGTACGTCTGAAACGTCCCCTTTCAACAATTATACACGACTGTGCTTAAACTGACGCACAATATTTTGTTAGCGCAACGCAATCTGACTTTCAAAATTCCCTACAAAAGAATGGCCCTGACTAACATTAAACTATACCTTTCACAAATCACTTACCTCACAAAAATCTTCGCTGCTCAAGCTACTGCAATACAGCGAGCGCCACTACAGCCAGCTAAATAAAAGATTCAAACTATGGAAGGCACTAACTACTGATAGGGATAGTTAGCAAATGAAAGATATTAATAGAGAACGAACAATGTATTTACCTTGATATCATCATATATAAATATAGCAGTTCATGACAAATTACAAACCTCCGCCATCTCTCTCCCCACATCCACCACTGCTGGCGGCTCACCTCCAACTGCGCAACGCTACGCGCTGTTCACATCCAGCTGCCGCTGCCCAACACTACAATGGCGAGTATTACAACAATGCAAAGCAGCCACAGACTGCACACAGCACAGCCAGTGATTTTCATACAGAGGTGGCGTTACCAATAAAAAAACCTAAACAGCCTACTTACACGTCGTTTGATGGAGTTGGATGGAAAACCCTCATTGAAATCCAAAGTTTGCGCAGAGTACACTGGAAATTATATTCTGTGCTTCTTTTGAATGCAGTTTAAACGTCTTGAAAGGGTTCACTAACCGTGGAACTTTAAATGCGAAGGAGGGGAGGCTGGCGCGCGTTCGCCTTTTTTGCGATGACGTGTCAGGACGGAGCCTAAGCAGCCGATGGGCGAGGCGTGGGTGTGCACGAGAGCGGAGGGCCTTAACGGTTCCCTATGGCGAGAGTGACTCACGGCGAAGCGAAATCGTGCGTCGCCGTCGCCGTCGCTTTCGACGGCAGCGGTAAACCAGTAACCAAGCAACCATCCTGTCTGGCCGGTTCCTCCACGACCGGCTTCTGTCGTCCGGGTTGCCAAGGAGGCGCACGAAGGGACTCGCTAGCCCCGCGCTACCGTCTGTACACACTGGACGTCAGTCGAACGGAAGGCGACGTCACTGTGTGTTGACACTAGGTAAAACGTCAACACTACGTCACTTCGCTCAGACGAGCAGCGGATACCGAAATTGGGTAATGGCATGCAAAAAGTCCGAATACGGTACCAGAATTAAGGAACAAGAGATAATAGGGTGTATTAATGGCCAAAACAAAATTCATGATAAAAGTTTTTGACAAATGTTGTCAGAAGATCGACATTTATTTACTCGAGACCACATATGGTTTTCTACTCTAATACAGCTCCTTTTCACTGCCGATAATACGTTCCGTTGACGGTCGGTGCAAATGCCGTCATTTGAAACATCCAGTTGAATTTTTTGAGATTCCGTGACGTCAAACCTAACATTACTCGGCCCTTTACTATGAGATTTTGAAACTCGCTAAATAAGCAAGTATGGTTTTCAAAGAATACTGCACCTTGACTTTGTGGAGTTTAATGAAGAACGATGAATATGTGGAGTACATCAGCATTTATGAAATATTACATCTCAGCCACTGTCGCCTACTTCGATGGAGCAATTTCTGTTTGCCATAGTAAAACAAATTAACAAACGGCGAACCCAGAAACATCTTGTTAGTTTGACGACTGACAACTGCCCATAATCCACGGGTTCCCTTTTACTTCCCTCTTCCTTTGTACGCAGCTGTCAGCCCCCACTTCATCGAGTTAATTAGCAGCAGCTTAGACAGGGTCAGTGGATAGACTTAACTCTGTCCTGGCTTCAGAAACAATTCCAGCATTTATTAAAGTGATTAAGGAGTAGTATTTGCACTCTAAACACCGCTATTGCTCCAAAGCATCAGATGACTGACTTTTTATTTTTACGGATTATCTTGAGAATAATGCATCTAGTTTGTCTTCACTGTAGCCTCTCCTAAAGAGGAAATACAATGTGTAAAATGCAAGGTGACAGTTCTCTGATGATCCGGAAAACCTCCAGATATTGCTATATGTGGTATATATACACTGAAGAACCAAAGAAATTGGTACACCTGCCTGACATCGTGTAGGGCTCCTGCGAGCACGCAGAAGTGCCGTAGCACGACGTGCCATGGACTCGACTAATGTCTGAAGTAGTGCTGGAGGGAACTGACACCACGAATCCTGTAGGGCTGTCCATAAATCCGTAAGAGTACGAGGGGTGGGGGTCTCTTATGAACAGCGCGTAGCAAGTTATTCCAGATATGCTCAATAATGTTCATGTCTGGGGGGGTTGGTGGCCAGCGGAAATGTTTAATCTCAGAAGAGTGTTCCTGGAGCCACTCTGTACAAATTCTGGACGTGTGGGGTGTCGCCTTATCCTGATGGAATTGCCCAAGTCCGTCGGAATGCATAATGGACATAAATGGATGCAGGTAATCAGACAGGATGCTTACGCACGTGTCACCTATCAGAGTCGTCTCTAAACGTATCAGGGATCGCATATCGCTACAACAGCACACGCCCCACACCATTTTGGAGCCTCCACCAGCTTGAACAGTCCACTGCTGACATGCAGGGTCCATGGATTCATGTGGTTTCCATACCCGTAAACGTCCATCCGCACGATACAACTTGAAACGAAACTCATTCGATCAGGCAACATGTTTCCAATCACAGACAGTCCAATGTCGATGTTGACGGGCCCAGTCGCGGCGTAAAGCTTTGTGTCGTGCAGTCATCAAGGATACACGAGTGGGCCTTCGGCTCCGAAAGTCCATATCGATGATGTTTCGTTGAATGATTCGCAAGCTGACACTAGTTGATGGACCAGCATTGAAATCTGCAGCATGCGGAAGGGTTGCACTTGTCACGTTGATGACTGTCATCGTTTGTCCCGTTCTTGTAGGATCTTTTTCCGGCCGCAGCGATGTCGGAGATCTGATATTTTACCGGACTCATGATAGTCACAGTACACTCGTGAAATGGTCGTACGGGAAAATCCCCACTTCAACGCTACCTCAGAGATGCTGTGTCCCATCGCTCGTGCGCCGACTATTAACACCAAGTTCAGGCTTACTTAAATCTTGGTAACCTGCCATTGTAGCAGCAGTAACCGATCTAACAACTGCGCCAGACACTTTTTTTATACAGGCGTTGCCAACCGCAACGCCGTATTGTGCCTGTTTACTTATCTCTGTATTTGAATATGCATGCCTATACCAGTTTCTTTGGCGCTTCAGCGTACATAAAGAAGAGAAGTAGAACCACGTGACGTTGATTTCGATACCATTAGATAGAGTGCTAGGTAAGAGTGAATGCTAAGACATTGATGTAGCCACGTTAAAGAGAACTTCCTGATGTGATACAAGAAAAAGCAATATTGCCCAGTTCCGCTTCTGTCCCCCGTCACGAATACAACCCCACTAAGACTTGTCAGCGGAAGTATAGCAAAAACTTGGTCTTTCTTCTCGTTAAGAAATGTTAGGACGACCAGGAGTGCAAAGTGGAAATTAATGAAATACACACGTGAAATGCCACCTTATAATAGTAAACGTTCATGTCCAACCATCGTCGCATATTTTGGGCAACTAAACATGTGGGAAGAAGCGAAACTGAGTAACATTCTGCTAATATCAGAACGGTTACGGAGGAATTCCACAGCCAGTCTAATAGTTCTTCCTCCACTTGAAGCTGGTTGAGTGTGTCAGGAGTGTGATGAACCATTTTCTGCCAAGTTTTATGCTATAAGAGCTTTAGAGTTTCAGTTTGGGTCTGAAGGTGTTCATAAGTAGTCTTTATTAGGGATGAGTTTATGAATTCATAAAAATGGCTCTGAACGCTATGGGACTTAACTTCTGAGGTCATCAGTTCCCTAGAACTTAGAACTACTTAAACCTAACTAACCTAAGGACATCGCACACATCCATGCCCGAGGCAGGATTCGAACCTACGACCGTAGCGGTCGCGCGGTTCCAGACTGTAGCGCCTAGAACCGCTCGGCCACCTCGGCTGGCGTTGATGAATTACGGTGGAAAGGAACGCAGCATAATTAACATCATAACCGAACTTGGGTTTTAAGATTTAGACTGTGCCAGGCAATTACTATAGCTTCACTTCCAGCACCAGTGCCCTTCTCCAGAGACCAGCAAGATGTGTCCTTGTATATTCTAGAGGTCTTCGGCCTCGCCTGGTGTAACTTAGAGGATAAACAGACGTCGTCATACGTTTGCCGAGTTGTGCATGGGGCAGCAGAAGATCGTCCGTTAATTGGAAACATGACATGGGCGGTTATAAAGGGTGTTCGGAAATTCCGATTACAGACTTCTAGGAGCTGTAGAGGGGAGTGAGTACATATTATTTTGAACAGGAACCCATGTCCTGAAACGTACCGTCTCCTTTGTACGACGGTTTCAACTCACCCACTTCGGCGTGATGAACTGAATTAGGCGTGACGCAGAACATTTATTAGGTAACAGTTCGAAAGGAAACATAACGAAACATCCATTTATCACCTAAGCATATTTGTTTGTATTAACGCTTCAGCATTATGTGTTTACCACATATTCCAAAACAAAATATAACCCAGATGTTGTACGTAGGGAACGTGATGTTTAAGTGTTAATATATGATAAATGGGTTTAGTGTGTTTCCCTATCGAATTGTTACCTGATAGTTGTACCGGGTCACGCCTAATTCAGTTCCTTAAGTAGAAGTGGATGAGTTAATCAACTTCAAAATATTATATACTCACTCCCATCGCTGCTGAAGTCTGTAACCAGAATTTCCGAACATCCTGTATGTGTGCAGCATTTGAGCGAGGCAGCGTTTAGAAGGGAAGAGCGTCGCTGTGGAAGATGTCGACTTACTCCGTTGGTACTGTTAGTTGCCATTTGTGGTGGGCACTTCTATTGCGTTAGCTAAAAGATGCTGTGATCTTCACTCCGAAGATTGGTTTCTCTCTTCAATTCCTCCTCCCCCCCCCCCCCTCCAATCTCTCTCTCTCTCTCTCACTCATATGCGCGGGCACACACACACACACACACACACACACACACTCACACACTCATTTTCTCCATCCATCCTGACGATTCGTTCATGCCCATCTTCTAGTCAAATTGCTATAAATTTATTTTCCTCTCAATTTAATTCAGTACCTTTCATGACTTCTCCGATCCACCCATCTAATCTGCAGCATTTTCCTGTAGTACCGCATTTCAAGAGTGCCATTTTCAATTCTAGTTCGAACTGCTTATCGCCCACGTCTCATTTCTGTACGGGGCTACACACCGGAAAATATATAAATTTACATTCGACGTTTTTGTAGTCCGCGTTCCACGAGTTACCATAAATGTGCGTGACGTTTCGTGATTTGGTAATTTTTTAGCGTGCAGGAACATACCGCAGTGCCGAAGTTATAGTTTATTAGTCTCCACAGTTGCCGGCAGGCGTTCTCAGAGGAAAGTGCACAGGGAGGCCTGGACTGTGCGAACCGTCGCGGCGCAGACTCTGGCCACCGGAGCGAGACCACTCTCGCGGTCACGTGGACGCGCTCCTCCGCGGTTGGCAGCCCTGCGGCGCGCTGCGTTGCCACGTCCACCTGTCGTCCGCCACCGCCTCCGATGGTGTTTTAACTCCATTTGCCAAAGTCAGTCTCATAGAAAACGTTGCCATGTTTTACTTTTGCAGCGATCAAAGTACTCACAATTTTTGTTTGAGCTACCGTTCTTATTACGACTCCTAATAGGCTTACTACGAGGGCATACTGAAAATAATACCTCCACATTTTTTATTCTGTTCTCAGCATCGGTTGAGGTATTACATGTCGTGCACATTACTCGGTCGACTTTCCCGCTTCGCTGACGCAAGTTGCAACCAACTACCGTTAGAGGCCTCCGAATTGTAGCGTGTAACATGGAAGTGTGCAGCATAACAGTGTGGGTGCATAAGAAACAACGTGCTTTAGTCGAGTTTCTAACCGCAGAAAACGTGACTCCATTTGAATTCCATAGAAGAATGAAAGCTGTGTACTGAGATGATTCTGTCGACGTCAGTAATGTGCGACGTTGCTGTTTTCGTGCTCGTAGTGTAGGAAACGGTGGTGATGACCTCAACTTGTGTGATAGGTTTCAGAGTGAACGACCGTGTACAGCAACCAGTGAGACTCAACGGAATTGGATTGAGGAACTCATCACAAACACACGAGAGCGTGTACAGGCCATCATTGCAAAACTCCGATGGGTGCCTCGAATGCTCACTCCTGACGTCAAGCAGATATCTGTCATCAATTTGTTTTGCGTTTTGAGCGTGAGAGAGATGGGTTCCTTAACAGTGTGACAGGTGATGAAAGCTGGGTTCAACCTTTTGAATCCGAAAACCAGAGAGCATCAATGGAGTCCCGAAAGCTGGGATCACCGTTTTGAATCCAAAAACGAGAGAACATCAAAGGAGTCCCACCACAAAGAGTCACCGACGCCGGGAAAGTTCAAGATCGTGTCGTCAGCAGGCAACGTCATGCTCACAGTGTTCTGGGATGTTCAAGGTGTGGAACTAATGCCTAAAGGCACCAGCATAATCTCCGCAAGATACTGCTAGATCCTCAGGAAACTGAAAGCACGACTTCGAAGAGTTCGTCCACACATGGAGCACCCACTCCTTCAGCGTAACAATGCCAGACCACTCTCGACCGCTGCCACATCTGCAAGAATCCGAGGCCTTGCGTTCACTATCATCGATCTTCCTACATAGGGTCCTGACTTGGCCCCATCCGATTTTCATCTGTATCCAAAACTTAAATAACACCTTCGAGGACATCACCTTGGTAGCGATGAAGCGGTGCAAACAGATGTGAGGTTGTGTCTTCGTCCAGAAAGTCAAACTTTCCACAATGTTGGTGCTGGTAGAGGAGGAGGATTACCACTTTCGCTTCAGGGTGCAAAATGGGTGGTGTTAAAGTTGAAATACTGGGATTGCAACTTGACGCAGCTGGGGAACGGCAGTGACACATATAGAGTTGTGAATAGAATCAATCAGAATCATTCTTTAAACTGAATCAAGATTTGGAAGCTCCACACTGGATTGCGTACCTTAAACGCAGTTTCAGTTTCACAGGGAGGTACTGGTCATGGCTAAGCCGTTTGACTTTTATTTGACAAGGGCGGATTTCAAATAAGGATATGGTGATCGATATTTAGCTTTTCACAGGAAACGCCAAGTACTTGAGCCGAATGTGGGGTTGATTTCCTAACAAAATAGCTTTCTGCAGCTAACGACCCTGACATCAGCAGCATGGTATACTCTAGGATTTATAATCTTGCCAAACTGTCCTTCGCTTTGTGCGCAAATTGGCTACCTATTGCGAGTGAGGAAACGCGAGACATGCTGCTTTTTCCATGGAAATTATAGTCGTTCGCTCATTGGGATTAATACTGATAAGCACTAATTTTATTTAATTACAATTTTTTGGGGGTGGGGGGAGGCGGAGGCGCCGAGGAAAACTAACAAACGTGTCGGTGCTGACGTATCACAGTAAAATGCGAACTGGGTCATGAGTGGGGTTGTACTGGCCTGTTGGCATCTTTGGCCGGTTATAACTACCCAGCTACTATGGCTGAAATTCTTTTAATTTTTTCTTGATCCATTTCTGATCAGGAAGACGTAACATCAAATGGTGGTATTTCTTTCTTTGTTCACTGACATGTTTTCCCGGTTTCAACCACAGCTGCATGTCTCGTGGGGTCTTCAAATTCTCCTTATCGGAGAATAAATGAGGGCACTGATAAACAGATTATAACTCTCGCTTGAAAATCTATCCCACGGCATCTCCTTTGTTTCCGCGAAGCTGCGTTAATTGGCGATATGCTGACACCCCACCCATCCCGACCCAATTTCGGTACACGGATGGCAAAACACAAGTAGCTGCCGAGGTGACGTGCTACTCTGACGACCCTTGTCAGAAAGCCGCGTGTGCGTCACGCGATAACTGACCCATTTGCCGCATTTTTATCTTGAGCGGCGGCGGGATGTGCCGGTGTCGTAATAAATCCGACACTTTCTCGTCCAGCTGAAAGCGACGCTGGCGCACCGAGCGGCACGCTGGCTAATCACATCGTCGCCGCTTCGATAAAGAGGTCACGCCGCTGTCTCGGAATTGCGTGTGTGTCTCACGCTTGACAGCAGAAGGCCACCGCGCGAGGACAATGGCATTTTGTTGCGAGCTAAAGGCTCTCGGTCAGAGAATGTATTCGGACATGACCATCGCTCAGCGGAATTCACACGCCATGTACAAGCTTGCCGGTCGGAGGCACCGCTTACCAGCTGGTATCTGTTCTAAAAGTGCGGAGCTGAAGATTGTTGAACTTGCCCTTTAATAACGCAGTGGACTTTGTTATAATGGAAATGCATTGGTTAACACCACCTTTAGAAAACAGTGTTATATCTAATTTTGCGATGTTTTAACGCAGTTATGTTGTCATTAGATGCTTTTTATTTCTCGAGCAGCAACTTCATTCGTCACTTTTCACTTCATGTAATGTTCGCCTGTTTCTGAGGCTGACTTGATAGCTTTTTCATTGAAATTTGTTTTCTGTTTGGTTTTAAGGAAAAGGACCGTGTTATCGGACCATTAAATAGTTCTTAGGACTCACAAGATCACGAACAAAGCGAAGAATATTGTATGTAAAAGGACAGTAAGCAACCACATGTGTAAATGGGTCAAAGGTTTGGGAAATAAGAAAGAAATAGACAGACTGCTATTCATGGAAATGGATGGCTGGAGATGAAGTGCTGAAAAATGGTTCAAATGGCTCTGAGCACTATGGGACTTAACATCTGAGGTCATCAGTCCCCTAGAACTTAGAACTACTTAAACCTAACTAACCGAAGCACATCACACACATCCATGCCCGAGGCAGGATTCGAACCTGCGACCGTAGCAGTCGCGCGGTTCCAGACTGTAGCACCTAGAACAGCTCGGCCACAATGGCCGGCTGAAGTGCTCAAGATCAGACGACATCAGAAATCAATATACCAGAAAATTTTAGTGGAAGGGAACATAATGGAAGCTTTTGAGTGGAAGAGGTTAATCTGATATGGCCATTTATAGCGAATGGATGATAAAAGGTATCCAAAGAAGTTATGGAAGTGGATCCCAGGAGAAACACATAATTCCACTAATATTTTACTGAGAGTCAGAAGTATTGAGTTTAAAGCGTCTGCTTATTTCTTTGTTATATTGTGCTGAATGAATCTCACCCATAGAATAAAATTGACGTAGCTGTCCTGTTCCACCTCCTGTTGTATCCGTGTAGTTCCGAGGCTCGGTTGAGAACTTTTGCATTGAATCAGTTATTGACGTAAGACAAGTAAGATGAGAAGTGGGAACACACAATTCATGCACGAACATTGTCGAACATGATTTTTGTGGTACTCAAGATGTTATAGTGTGGGGAGAAATTACGTTGCACGGGCGTAGACGTTTTAACATAGTACACTCAACCGGTCAACGTTATTGTGACACTGTACTCCTTCCCCATGTACGTCTTTTCAGGGCTGCATTCGGCCCTGACCTCCGTTTTATGGATGACTGCGCGCCACCGCATGGAACAGAGCGGGTGGAGGAGCTCCTGCAATGAGAGGATACTCGGTGAACGGACTGCCCTGCCCGTTCCACCGACTTAAATCACACATCGATGACGCGTGCGAGCGTTGGGTACTCATTACATACAACACACGCACCGGCGACCATCCAGCAGTTGGCAGCCGCGTTGGAGGAGGAATGGAACGCCCTACCACAAGAACGCCATACCAGCCATGGTAGGACGTTGCAGAGAACGCATTGCCGTCCGTTGTGATCTTACTCACTAATAAGAACAGTGTTCCGCCTTTTGCAATGTCCAGGGGACTATTATAAATCGCGTTGACGTCATTGTAATTATTGACTTCGAATGGAAGTGTCATTTCTGTTCGTCTCATTGCGTCATTGTTCTATAGTATAGTGCTACAGTAGTAGCAGTTATTTCAGTCAGTGGTCGAAGTTTCATCGAGTGATATATCTTGGTAGTGGCACATTACGCAACTGTTCTTTCGTCCTCATGTTTTGCACACTAATGTAGTTGCAGCCGCTGCCAGTTTTCACCCACCACAGATAGTACGTTGTTCATATTTCTTCTGTGGCGTTATTTCGGCCCAGTATTTCGTGTTATCTGGGTACTTTCGATCCGCCTTGTGAAGCACTCAAACTTTTAGAAATTTCAAAGGAAAGGAAGACACTCGTGGCCCATGAGCGTAGGAACGAAAATACCGTAGCTGACCCAGATACACTTCAGCTGATTGCTAGCAGACCAAAAGTAACGTCACTTGGCGAGTGTGTGTCGATAAGACAAGAGACGATCTGCAGTCGGTTATCAGTTGCGCTCATCTAATCCTCGAACTGGCGAGCGGTGTTAAATGCGATCGGAGATAAGGAACAATGACCGATAAGGGGAAGGAACGGTGTGAAGGTTGTGCGCCGGCCGCCGCCTGCAGTGTGGTCAGGAGCGGAGGCCCGGCCGGCCATGGTGCTGCCCCCGCAGGAGCTGGACGCCAGCGGCGCCGACCTGCTCTCGCAGCTCGCCTTCGACGCCGTCGACATCGCGTGCATCGACTTCGACTCGGAAGACGCCTTCCCCGAGGTTCCCGAGTGCACCGAAGGTTGTTCGTCTGTTCTGGTACATTCCACGTGCGTTTGTGTGAACGGGCGTGACATTTCTGTAACTAACGCAAAAGTGAAATCCATATTTTAACAACGGGTAATTTCTAGGCATCATAAAGTTTCATCTGCAAGAGATCTCTTGCAAATTATCGCGTTTAATACTTTTGTTAACACTATCAGCTTGAGAGAAATGATTTATTTTATAAAGCTCACAACATCGCTTCGTCTTTTGTGATGTCTACTTCAATGCTCGCGAATATGACGCCACGCAAAAGTGAACAGAGAAGAAAAAACGCAAACGTAACTTTGTTGAAAGAGTATGTTGAATTTTGTATATTTTCTCATCCTCGTCCTTCGAAAGTCTACATCTGTGGTCTTTTCTTTTTTCCTATCGGCCTTAAGTAGGTATTACGTTGTTAACCGCAGACCTTATAAAACTGTTGCCTCTACATGATACGCATGACAAAAGAACATGATTTTTCGCATTGTGCTGAGTGAGCATGCCGCGATTTCGGTGTCGTGGGCGAAATACTGTACTGTGCTTGTCGTAGCGTTGCGGTTCCTGAGGTAGTAGTCAGCACTTGTTTCAGTGTATTTCCTGGACAGTATTTTCTTAAACCTTCTGGACCTGGATATTTTTCGTCGATGAGGTATGCAAGGAAATGACCACTGGTCTACATCTGTTTGCAGGTTCTGTTCAGCGATTCGGTACTACTTCATCCCGCTTTTTTTATTTTCTAGGAAAAAAAAACTTTCCAGCTCCACGACGAACTGTCCATCCGTAACACTGACACATATTAGCAAAACAGGAAGTCTTTCCGTCGTAGACATTCTGTAGTTAACTACAAAAATTGATTAAATACAGATGTTTTTGACAGCTACTGTCAGATGACGTACCCCATCTAGCGCAAGAGATACCATATTGGTGGCTTCATTTAGTCACAAAGTTCTTTAGTGATTAAACCCTAACATGTAAACCTATCTTTTTGTAAGTTGATCAAAGACGAAAGCGTGCGCGAGGAAACTGTACGACTGTAATAACTATATTACTCCTCCAAAGCTTTCAGTGCAGTTGGTATGTACGAATGATGGCTGGCGTGGAAACAACTGACAATTTCTCACGGAAGTTAAATCTTATCAGACTGATTTAAAATCAGTAATATTTCTGATACGATACTTGGTTCTGTAACTCAGCGATATGGGCTTACCCTTGTTATTCAGCTTTGCATACTATCTTTTAGACGTTGAGTCTCATTATTCAAGAAATAACAATTGAATTATATTCTTTTTAGGATTCCACACCTCAATCGGTAAAAACAGAACCCTTATAGGGTCACTTTGTCGTCCACCCATCCGGCTGACTGTTAAAAACTCTTTCTCAGGAACGAGTAGACGTATCGAATTGAAGTGTGTGTCACATATTAAGGTCTACGGTCCCTTTTGTTTTCGTCATTTGTTATCTAACTGTCTATCATGTTAAGACCCGTTTTTCTGCGGAGTGAGTAGACATACATCTTGAAGTTAAAATCTTCTGGGTTATTAGGCCGCGTCATGTTTCAGAACATGCAGACGTACATGACATACATCTTGCCTGTATTGATATCGATAATAGGCATAAACCTTCGAAATTGCCGATTCCCGGGATGGGTGAACTCTCTACTTACATAATTAAGTTTGTACGCAACCCTCGGTGGCCGAGACCTACTCGCACTTATCCGAATTTCTTTATCTGTCTGCAGGTATTTGAGTATTGTACTGATTCTGCTACATCGGGTTTTTCCATAAACAGACCTGCAGGTGGTACAGTGGAGATAACCAGTTGCATTTTTTGCAGGCGCTGCAGCTGAGTTATCGTAGGTCTTGATATCACGTCGTTGAGTTTGGTCAGTAATCGAAAGTCCTTCGCTTGTTTAGGTTTCAATCACTTCCGTGTGATGCGAACAATACTAAACGTTTACTGTGTCAGTTTTCTCCGATATCACATCTACATGTTCTTGTTAAACTACCGTCGTACGATAATAACGCTATGCATTTATTAGTCCCTGTATTGACCGAATTAATTGCTGTGTCTGGAGATACGTCACCGTTTTGGACACTGAAGATAAACTTTCAGCTAAGCTTAATATCTTGCGGTTCCAACTATCGTGTAATGATTTTTTTTTTTTTTTGGCATTTAATAACAAGATAACTGTGGTATATTCCAATGAACTTTATTTATTACTGATGTTCATATTTTCACTTATTTAACGCCATTCCCAAATGTTCCATAAGAACAAATTTCACAAACGAGACTGTAAACTAAATACACTCCATGTATTCACAAAGCTTCAGCACATTAAGACTAAAACAAGTACTACTTAAATATGGCAAATGGAAGGTGTAAATGAAAAAAATATAGGTCACAGCACACTTCTTTCGTATTACCTATAAGTCTCCCTCACACCGTTCTTATTTTATTTTAATTAGAAGTTTTACTTTTAATTAGTTATTATTTGATGACGCTATATTTATGTAAGCAGTGAAATGAGTTTGTAGTCTGATTTGTTGTAGTCGTTTTTATAGGAGGTCTGAGACTTAAGCTGTATGATCAAGAAATTGATAACATATTCTGCATGAGAGAGAGAGAGAGAGAGAGAGAGAGAGAGAGAGAGAGAGAGAGCGAGCAACATTTACTCAACTCCCAGTTGAACGGATGCACATTACTTGGAATACTTACCTTTTCCATATGATATCGATCGTTCCTGTTGCAATAGCGGTAATAATTTGCTTTTGAGCATACTAAAGACTAGAATGAAACCACACGGTTACTAATGACGTGGTGGCATTGTCTAGTAGAGAAAAAGAAAACACTGCGTTAGTACATGGAGGTCGTAACCCAACACATACATGCCATATTAAACCACGTAATTTCACGTGGTCGGCGGAGGCTTCTTGCCTGACGAAAATAGAAAGTCTAGTTCACGTTGTAGCCATAAAACAGGATTGAGCTGCATTCATGCACGGGCATCTGTCGGGACATCAGTGTACCACAGATATGTAGCACAGGAAACTCTTTGGCTGCGATTGTTCAGTATCTCTGCCCACAGATGGCAGAAAGCGCGACAGAATGTCGTATCCCTGTGTTCATTTCGTCGTCATAGCTTACGGACCCAACTGATCTGTTGTTTATAATTTGGTTTCGCTTTGTTTAAGATAACGTAAACTGATACTAGTAACGCAGTAAGTAAATAACCCGATCAGACGTTATGAATATGCCCTGACGGCTCTCAAAACCCCCACTCGTCTTTTGTAAAAGAGTGTAAAAAAATGTTTTATTATTACATGTGGACTGCTGTGTTTTTAGTTGCTCAATAACATCTTTCCGAAATATTAAATCCTTGGATGCAGTTTTTCATAATTTGGGCGGGAAAGGGTTGAACCTTCGAAATGTGCTGTGGAAATAACAACAACTGGTAACAGTGAACTTGTTTCGTACGATGTTACTCACGGTAAAACCTAACTAAAGATATTCGAAAGACTGCATGGCGATGGGGTCTGCTTCGCTCGTTTGTTTGTTCAATGTCGGAGTATCTCTGCAGCTACTGCCACAGCTGTTCATGTTTTACACGTGGAATGGCATTTTACGCTTTGGACTGTAATTATTTATTTTCCGCTGTTGGACAGTTTCGGCAGTTACATTGTCAGCTACAAAGTTCGTATCAGTCGAGGCGCACAAAATTAAATGGTTGGGTTTCAGCTGACTAGTCTTTATCAACAGCCATCCTCCACCCCTCAGAAAAAGTAAAGCAGGCATGTAAAGACATACAATAAAGAATTAAATATCTGACTGCAGTACATAAAATTTAAGTGATACCATTTCAAATGATGCTGGGAGTGTACATTTGTATGAGTATCCTACCAAAGGACCTCAGAGACAGTTGAAAATTTCACAGCGTATAGTTACGTATTTATCTAATTTGTAAATGTAAAGTCGTTAAAAGCCTGCTTTGTGTTCCGTATTTTTGTAGGACTGTTAAAAATGACTGTGTCAGTTGAAATTGGTGTAGTAGTTAAATTATTTGATCGTTGACTGAAACAAACTTTGTAGTTGAAATAATGTACTCGCTGCTCCTCTTTGCCAGCAGTATGACAAATAAGGACATGTTAGCGACAGTTTTTAAAGTGTTTCTTTATCGACTATACGCATACCTATTTGTTGTAAGGTTTCTGTTTGCCTTCCATATGATGGTAGTTGGACAACTTGGTGGCTTGTACTCATGCACGCCAACTACCTCTCGAAAATAGCGTAGCAGCTGAAGTGGCCATTAGTGGAAGATAAAGTCGGAGGCGAAACGTGTTGCAATTTCGCAAATTATATGCGACTGTGTAACTGATGAAGAAAAGTAATCGTACGCGGAGTAGTCACACTTCGTTTGTGAAATATGATGACAGACGGTAATTTTTTAAATCATATTTCCAATAATTAGAGCGCATATAAATTGGGCGATTCAAAAAGAAAGAACAGATTTCAGTTGTTTATTACGGAAAGATAGAAACACATTGCGCATGTCACTGGACAGAGGAAGGTTCAGAGTTTTATATTCTCACAGACACTGTATTATACAATCAACATTAGCACGATGCGTTACTCGAGAAACAAAGAAACGGTAGTCCACTTCATTCCACAACGAATTAACACGTCCTTGTTTATTGACAGGTTCAACAGCTCGATTTCTTATATCCTGAAGAGAGCTGCCGTTGGTGGGACAAATACTCTGACTTTCATGCAGGTCAACAGAAAAAAAAATTGTAAGGTGTGAGTTTCGGTGACCTGGGAGGTCAAAAGCAGTGAACAAGAACTTGACTTCACACAAATTCCAACAGGCTCAATGATTTCTCTTGTGTTGTTGTCACCATGTTGCTACGAACAATCACCACCGCAGCTTTGTCGAAACTTTGAACCTCCATCTACCCACTGACCTGCCTTTTATAGTTTGTATGTAATGAACAACTGAAATGTGTTCTTTTATTTTGAATCACCCTGTACGTTGCGAGCGCATGTCTCGTATGTTAAGTGTTCAAGTACGTATAGTCGTGTATAGTTGTTAGTTTGGTTTGTAATTTACCTTCCTAGTGTTCTGCTGCCCCCCTTTATCTGTCTTACTTTCTTTTTAAACAGCTGATCTGGTGTCGTGCCAATAACTCGATACCACGTAGTAAAAATCTTTATTTTCAACTACTGGTTTCGACAGACTTTGCTGTCATCTTCAGATCTTTAACATAGTGTACATACATGGAATACATCACATATCATGAATTATGACGTAATATTTGAGAAAATTTTTGTTTGTTTGACTTTATAATGAACAGAAATGGACATTTACCTACCTTCAAAATTTTTATTACAAAATGTGTTCATTGTGAGTTGGAACTTCACGCCAAGTTGTCATGTTAGTGGATAAAATGTAGCACATTATACAAAGGTTTGTCAGAAATAAGACATTTACCGGTTCCTGTTGGCATTTGACGCGTACTCTGTGCATTCTACAGACGGAACACTAACACAGTATCGATGAATGTGGGGTAATGGACGCGGCGTTGTCGTGGGAAGCATCCCAGCTTTCGGCTGGAGTTATGTGGATAGCGCGAAAAGGCCGTTGGGAGGGGAGAGGTCGGAGTGCAAGACGAGAGGTCGTGGCGGCAGCGAGTCGTTCCTCGACCCCGTTCCCGGACCTTGCGTAACCGGGTTCAGCGCCTGGCCGCCGTCGCCCCGGCCTTGGGGTCTCCGGTATCGCACGGCCCGGCCGCGCCTCGGGTTTCGCCACCAGCTGACTCGGCGGCGCAGGTGTACGTCGTCTGTACGCCGCGCTGCACGCTCGCCACTCCAAACCACCCGACGCCTCGCCGCCTCTCGAATCATCACTTTCTTACCGCTCTGATTCCGAATCGTGCTCCGAACTGTATGTTACGACTTTGACCCCAAGAGTATTTGGTAGAGTAACTTAAGTGTAAAACCACTATATTTCGTGCTTGTCCCTGGTTGATGCTAATAAACTGACTCCGCCTCGTACGGCGTCGATATTGGCGGGGCCTTTTAAGGGGCGTAGGTAAATGTAATTTCCACACAAATTTAGGACGTATTCTCATTTCGAAAACCCCAAAATGTAAAACCCAATTCTGTCCATTATTTAAAGGAAATAAGCGTTCGGGCAATAGAAAAAACAAAACAGACACTAAAATAAATAACGAGTTTCCTTGATAGCTTTCCGTTCGTTTATCGTGGCCTTCTCAAAGTCTCAAATTTCTGACCTCTTCTTTAGATCTCCCATTCATTTCCGTGTAACTTTTTTTTTCACCTTGAGCCCATGTTTTTACTCTCTGGCATCCAGTAATCCTGACCCTTCCCCTTCCCTCTTCCTCTTAATCTTTGCCCTGTTCCACGTCCTTCCCCTCTGTTGTTTCCTTCCCGCGTAACACACTCTCTCTCTCTCTCTCTCTCTCTCTCTCTCTCTCTCTCACTCTCTCTCACTCTCTCTCATATATATATAACGTTGCTCCGTACGACACAGCGCGCAGATGCTATAAACCATTTGTAAAACCTGAATTACGGGAAGATAAGGTCTTAAATTTGAAAATCCTAATGCATTGTTAACAAAATCATTTCTCAGCGGTTATAGGTATCAGTTTGGTTTTCATGCACTAGTTTTAGCGATACCATACTGGTGTTCCTTCAGAGTAATTTGATATTATGTAAGACTACAGGCTTTAGGTGCCATTCTCATCTCAAATTTCTGAGCTCTTCTTGAAATTTATTTTGACACAACGTTCCATTCGAGTAAGTGCGTGTTTTTATACACCTCTTTTAAAAAAAATATTTACAACATTTAGGGGAGAGACGTTATTACCAAAAATATCGAAAATTTCTTGGCCGATTTACTCCAAATATTTACACATAGAATGAGATTTTCACTGTGCAGCGGAGTGTGCGCTGATATGAAACTTCCTGGCAGATTAAAACTGTGTGCCGGAGCGAGACTCGAACTCGGCGAGTTCGAGCCTTGGTCCGGCACACAGTTTTAATCTGCCAGGAAGTTTCATTTACACATTACTAATAAACTTTTGGATATATATATAGGCTATACGTTATATAATGGCGTATCTGCTTATGATTATAATACTACTGCAGAATATGAATTTGCAATAACAACAAACAAGGGTCAATGTCAGATAGACGGGGGAATAGGAGACGGGCAGAAAGAGGAGTAGAGAGGGGGGTGGGGAGGTGGACAGAGACGGGGGAGAAAGATATGAGGAAGTATATCCAATTCCGATGCATATTAGAAATGCGTGCTTCCTCATTTCTTTAATCCGTTTTAACGAGTCTGAGCCACGGCAACGCATGGCCGGGAACAGCTAGTTGAAAATGAAACCTTAAAAGTCGCTAGACCGCGGTAGCTACCTGCTCATATGTCTCTTTCCGTTATCGGCCTCCCTGGGGGGGACCATAGCTAATCGGGCGCAACAGAAAATGACGAAAAAGATCCCAGCGGAGTGGTCGAAACGTCCGTTGTGTAATAAGGAATTTGAAGAGAGACATGACGCGGCCTACCTTTATTGTGATATTGTTTAGACCTCTCTTATCTCACCGTTGTATGAGGCGCTGGCAGCTCGGCAACAGTGTTTCGCTCCTGGTTGTAGTGTGTGTACTGAACCTTACTGGACGGGAATGGGCTGAATTTAGCCGAGGACACGGCAGCACGGTGTTCGGCCCACCGGACAAAGAGGCCATCAGGCGCCAGATTCGTTTAGCTGCGGTGGTGCGCGTATTGTGAAAGTGACTACAATTGCCGTCTACGTACGTGCCGAGGGCAGCGAATTCATTTCGGCCGTGCACACCTGAACGGCATTAAATTAACCGCAGTGACCAAGCACCAATTTGCAAACATGAGAAGCGAGCGCGCTCGTTACCGTCAAGGTGAGCAGGGTCGCAATTTAGCGCCGTGAATAAGCTGCCGGGTCTGCTGGGAGAGCCGCGGGCGGCAGTCGCGGCCACCACCACCACTGCCGATATCCAGCCAGCAGGCTGGTGCGGGTGGTTTTCACCTCACCTCGTCAGGCGCTCCATCCACCAAAACCACAGCATACGTTCCGCGAGTTACAATACGCGCCGTTCCTAATAGAAGATGCCGGCATTTATCCTGGTCCCATCTGGTGGCAACAGCTGGTACGAGCATGCCAACAGTTTGCTCTCTCTCTCGCCACCACGAGAAGTGCACTCACTAAATGACCGTGCACTAGGATAAGGAAACACGGACTCGATAGAGCTGCGTCAAAACGCAGCAGCACTAATGACCCTGCGAGCGCTGGAACACGTTCAGAGTTATAATATACTTTTAGCTGCAGATTTTCCAATTTTTATGCGGCGAAAGTGTATACTGTATACCTGAGATGTACTAAGTATTACCCCGCCGATCGAGTATGATCATATATAGCAAAGGAACTGTAAATTTGCGCGTAATAATACCTGATGGACTACGGTTCACATTCACTTTGCCGCCGAAATAGTACTGACACTGAAACGTAAGAGTTCTCAATTTTGCAGCGCTCTGCCAGCTTTCTTTTTTTTCCGAGAAAGTGTTAAGAGACGATTGGAAGACTTTTTCAATTTCTACACCACCTGAAATTATTCCACCAATGTCTTACGCGTGATTTAAAAAAAAGTAGTTCAGCTGTATTGCTGTCCACGACCAAGGGAGTCTTACAACGAACTAAGACATTTAATAGCCAAAGAAAAGTCGATGAAATCCGATCGCGAGTCTCCTGCGATGTTATGAGGTAAACAGGAAGTTTTATTTAGAGTGTAAATTGGGAAGTGTAGCTAACATGAAATCATAACGAACTATTTGCAGAAAGTACGGCTAAATTGACGATTACCCAACTTTTGACGATTACTTAACTTCTGTTGAAGGAGATTGTGAGTTGGAAGTCATATCTTGTTATCATGAAGTAAAGACGATATCCTCTCTGCATTCAAAAGTAGCAAGAAGTACATCCGGTTAATAAATGACAAAGAATTGGAGTTTTGAGTGTCACCGCACCTCAGAGATATGTATTATTCGTAACACTTTTTATTAACAGATAACGAATAAATGTTTCTGTTCGTGTAAGTCAAAATGTTATGAATACTGTTTGTTATGCACGAGCAACGGTAGTTATTTTTATCTGTACGTGTTATTCGTCATTCGAATAAATTTCGCTGAACCCGGTGGTAAGTGAAGCGTATCTCTTACTCGCACATTGCAGATTTGCAGCCTATGTGTAACTGAATGCAAGTGCGTGACATCCACGTGGCCGTTTACAAGCGCCTACTCGGCTCTCACTAGACGAAGCAGCGTCGGTAAACTTCGGCGAAGTGTGTTCTCTCTCTCTCTCTCTCTCTCTCTCTCTCTCTCTCTCTATATATATATATATATATATGGATGTGCGTTTGTGTGTGTGTGTGTGTGTGTGTGTGTGTGTGTGTGTGTGTGTGTGTGTGTGTGGAGGGGGGGGGGGGGGACTTTCTGTACAAAGAACTTTCTGGCTTGCAGTGGTCGTCATGTGAAACACTCTACGATATTTCACTTCAAGTGAGTCATTGAAAACTTTGGTCTAGCAAACGTCGACCGACTTCAAGCGCTAAACTTCTTCGAAAATTTAGTTTTTCAGGAAATTTTTAAAATTCATAGTAGTACTACTGCCTTTCTGATGGCGATAGATCCTTATCCATTTCTGTAAGAAGGCTATGCACAGAAGTCACATAGTCCTTTTACTTCTTAGGGAATTCCTTAACGAATATGATTAACCACTCAGAAGGGCTAGGTTTGTTGTTTGTTAGACCTAATCACCTAATCGCTGTCGCCCCCCCCCCCCCCGCCCACAGTGAGTGCCTCTGCAATCCCTACCGTGTTGTATTATTTAGTTATCTATGCGCAGAGGCAATAACAATATAGTGTAAGTGTCGTCGTGGTTTCTTTTTGCTTCCTTCGAAACTGCGCTAGGAAGCTAACTAACTTTCCGGTCGCTGTTTTTAACTTATTCTGTAGTTGTATGGACGGGTGCTAACATTTACTATTTGTATTGTTTGGTGGCTTGTTTTTCACCAGTGTAACGTAGCTTTGGCGGGCGTGAAATATGCAGGCTACACCTTCAGCGCTGTCGGATTTGTCGTCCTGAAGCTCCTCTATCTCATAGTATAAAGGCACTAGGCCCCAGCGCTGTTTACATTAAGTATTGAAGTAGGAACTTAATAGGTCGCGCAGAGACAATAGCACGCCGGCTCTGAAAGCTGTCTCCGGATCTCGCTTGAGAGAAGACGAATTGCGTAAGAGGAACCAGACCTTCAGTTCGCAAAGGATCTTGGTATGAGGCCCTTCTCATGTGCAAATAGCGATAGTAATGTCAGCCTCAATATGTGATGGAGAGCACACTGCACCTATTTGCTGCTTTCCGCACTACTGCCTCTTCTCGAGAGGAGAGAAACGGGAAGCTTTTGCTTCAAGTCTGAATTCCTGCAGACGTTCTGAGATGGAACAGTCTCAAGTTTCCTTTTGTGAAGAAAAGTTCTTGGCGTCCATTAAAGCATATATTTTATTGTTTCGGGAACTGATTTCGGTCGACGAGGCGTCCTCTGACAGAAAATACTGCATTACCTTGATAAACATTTGCCGTTTTTGCTATAGTAATTTCTGCCAGATGAAAGTCTCTTACACAAAACTGCCGCAGAAATAAATAACATTGCAGTTAAAACAGCAGCTTTAAAACCATAGAATACAGTTTTGTTCGGAATAGATTCCGTCGCGTTCTGAAAGCAACGCATGTTCCACCGCGTTCAGGGCTGCAACTTACCGTGCACAACATAGAGAAGCGGTTTCTTACGCGCTAAACGATATTTGTGTAGGAAAGAGAAACAACTCCTGCTATCGCAAGCGCTCGTCCTTTAATCGAAAGCGTTTTTGCAATACGTGCTGACTGCCTGATTTCCAGCTTGGTCGACCATCTCTCGAGAAAGGAAAGGTACTTAGGGTACCATTCCATCGGCGACAAAGTCATCAGACATTGGCTGTGTCCTTTTGAAAAGAAGCATTGTGGAATTCGCCTTGATCGATATCGGGAAGCGAGGAAAAAAGTAAATCCAGGTGACTGGAAGCGAATATGAATACTGCACTTTCCGAGTGCAAGAGCAGTATCCCAAAAATTCCCACTCAATGTTCGGTATTTTCGAGAGGTCCGCTGCAAAAAGAGACATGATGCAGTGGACGGTTGCATTCGTGTTACCACTCCCTTTGCAACTCGTAACAGCGTTGCCTTTCTGCAACACTCGCAAGCTGTATGAAGACGATGGAAGTGATAGAAGAGCGATTCAGTTATAGAACAACCCATCGACAGGTCATGAATTCGTCTGGTTCTCAAAGGGAATTGAGACAATGCAGCATAAACCGCACCATGTGCCTGCTTGTAGAGGAAACTACGTATTTTCCTCGCTACCAATTTGCACTCTCATCCTTCCACAATCCGAGCATGTTTTTCGACTCTAATGTCTCCGTCGATAGGACGTTCATCCCTTCCATCATTGCTTTGATACCAGTTGAGGTCAGATATACCGAGGTCAATATGATCGTTCTAATCTAATGCCTGTGTAGCAACTGTGCTGATAAATGCATCCAGGTTTTGTCCAGTTCACAATGTCAATTTTGTTCTCAGGAGTAAATGTTGGGAACCAAGAGGGAGTCCCGCACTGCTTTTCTGCGCAACATTTTAGTCGAAATGACAGAGCGAGGTCTCTGAGTGGTGGACACACACGATTTGCTTTCTTGAGGGGCGGTTATCAAATCCCCCTTCAGCCAGATGTAGGTTTTCCGCGATTTCCCTAAATAAGGGAAATGCCGGGATGGTTGCTAAGGAAAGGACACAGCCTATATCTTTCCACATCCATGTACTGCTTGCGAATTTCGTCTCGGGATTTTCGGGCGACATGTGTTATTCCCTAATCCAATGGGACCGATTACCCACTGTTTGGTTCCCTCCTCCAAATCAACCAACCAACGTAATTGGTGGACGTCCTCTGCTCATTTAGCTTGGAGCTTCGTCCCTCACCTCACCTCATCTCAGCTCGCTGCTGTTCACTGTTGTGCATCAATGACTAGGCAAGAATCTCGAGTGAACAACACACAGTGACCGGCTAGGCAGTCGTTCCTGCGACGCTGCTTGACAGTCGTTTCGTGCTCCACTTTCGTGCGTCTTGCCGGTTCCCCTCCCGCCGTAGAGGAAATCGTCTAAATCGGGTCGCTGCGCCGTAAGACTGGCGCTGGTTTCGCCAATTGCATTCGGCGCGCGGTGTTTCTTTTCGGGTGAACGCGAGTCATGAAGAAAGTGTAACGGTCACGGCTGGCGCGACAGCCCCAGCGTAATGTCTTTACGTAATGCCGTCCGGCCGGAAGGATTTCTCAGTTGTCTCCGATGAGTCTCTACGTCTGCATAAACATTGGGCTACGAAAAGTGGAAGCCGTGAACGTGTTTTACTGGCGCTGCACTAGGAAAGGGAGAGGTTGTGTGCGGCAAGTTGAAGTTTTTTAGGAAATGATACCAGGAAACATTGTGTTCGATGTGTGAGTGCAACTTAATGTAGATATACGAATAGAAAATGTGCCCTGAGTGAAAGAGAAATCTACTTACCCAGCTTCGTTTTAATGTGACGTTTCGATTACTGTACCAGACGTATTCTCGTGGCGATTCACTGAGAAAACTTTCATTTTAGGCAATCTAATTGTTAGATATTTTCGTCCAGTAAGCCATTGCATCATATCAAGATGGAACATGACATCTAATGGCTGAACAACGTTGTTGCTTTGGAAACTTAAGGTAGTATATTCAAGCTGGGAAACGTAGACCGGATACCAATAATACTATACAAACGCTTCCAGGTGCAGGAACAAATTTTTCGAGAAGTGGAAATGCTAAATGCTTTAAATATATTTCGCAAACGGGGTGTTGTTCCAATGTTCGTATTACAGGTTTCTAAGATCTAGGACTTAGTAGATAAAGGTTTGGCAAAGATCCTATGTCCGGAAGTATACCGTTTGGATGTAAAATTAAGTTCGAAGATCGGATCACTTCAAAGCTCCCGTTTCACCTACGCTCGCGTGGGGTACGTCCGTAGCATGGGTAGTGTTTCGTCGTCAGGTTTTATTCTGCTTGAAAGTAGAGGGAGTGGCGCATTCCTGGAGCACCTGACTTAACCCTCCTAGTCGCGGCCCTAGCAGTTTCTCGCAGGCCGTTGTGATGGTCGGGAGAAAATGGTATGTGATGGACTCAGGCGATCCGGAAATCTTTTAAAATTCATTAAAACAGCTTCGATCGCAATAGAGGTTTATTTTAGTGGCTGCCGGTTTCGGTCTATAATGTAGACCATCTTCAAGCCGTAAGTACCACGGTGGCGGGTGGTGGCGTTGGACGGAGCAAGATTCGTAAGAACGTAGACGTCCGGATCTTGCTCCGTCCAACGCCACTAGCCGTTATCATGATGCTTAAGGCCTGAAGATGGTCTACATTATAGACTGAAACTGGTTGCCAACCAACATAGATATGTTGCGATCGATACTGTTTTAATGAATTTTAATATTTCACACCGATCGCTGTTCACTCTCCACTGAAAGTATCCTGTCTAAAATTTTACATCTGGAAAACGTTGTCGTTACTTGCGTTGTGCGAGTTCACCGTAAGCTGTCAACAATCACTGCGTACTCTTCAGACATGTATCCGGCATCTTGTACTGCACAGTGACGGACTGACAGCGGAGCAGGGCGCTGAAGCAGTGACCGTAAACAGAGAATACATTACATCGCCGAAATGACGACGACGCCTTCTGCTCAGTTTCCATGCATACGGTGAAGCGGCAGATTTGTAATGTGGCCCCATCTTCGAACTTACTTCATATCCAATTGGCACATTTCTGGACATGGGTTCCTTTCCAAAACTTTAACTGCTAAGGCCCGTGTGCAATCTCTAGAAACCTTTAATAGGAATTGTGAAACGCCCTCTATATCCCTTGTGGCACGGTAAGCCACGATCCTCTACTGGCTCCGTTACCCCATTGTTGCTGTTCCCATATATCCCGTGGGAGAAACTCGGGTAGTAGTGCATCGTCATACTTTCGAGTGACATAGACGTGAGATTTCAGCCGTGTAGTCGCAGAAAATCTGTTTCTGAAACTGATACAAGTATTTCGGTCGGAATATTGGTGAGCGATGTGCGGCGGAAACACCATTTTAAGAAATGGACGTGCTTTTGCACGGCAGAAATCTAATTATCACTCCGTTAGTAATGTTTGGAAGTCATAGATGTAAATATGAGTGACAATAAAAGTATGAGTCGGGAGTGGGTGTGTGCACGGATAGTCTTTTTTTTTAATTTATTAGGTTGTGTGTCGCAGGTTACGTTCGACGTAGAGAAAGACCCTACTCGCAACCCAGTAGATACTGGCATTTTTGAAAAATCTAGCTCTTGTTTAGACTTTGGTGAAACCTAGGATGTGACTGCTGACGTGATGTTCAACTTGACACCAATGGATACATTTCATTAGTAAGACTTTCCTACCGACATTAGCGCATTGCAGCAATTCGTGTTATCAGAAGTACTAATCTAAGCCTCTTAAGCATCTCCAACCATCGAGCTACGGTGCAGTCTCACCGCAGTTCTAAATCACTGTTCCGAGGAGTTGGAACTGCTGAACGTCATCCCTGACGAGTTCACGGCGAACCTCCAAGACCTGGCCCTCTTTTATTAGCAGTTGATCAAATATTCAAAAATGGGTCAAATGGCTTCTGAGGTCATCAGTCCCCTAGAACTTGAAACTACTTAAACCTAACTAACCTAAGGACATCACACACATCCATGCCCGAGGCGGGATTCGAACCTGCGACCGTACCGGTCGCGCGGTTCCAGACTGTAGCGCCTAGAACCGCTCGGCCACTCCGGCCGGCGATCAAATATTATCGGCAGAATTTAAGAGAAGCGAATTCTCGCACTGCTAACATCCTCTAAACGCCGTTAAAACGTCTTCGTGAACAACCGCAGAACACTGGTACTGATCTGCCCTCCTGTATCTTTCGACGAACAGTAGTTCTACCATCAGTTTAACATAATGCGCTTGCGCTGTCCCAGGCTTGTATTACAGTGACCTCTTCCACGTTAGTTCTTGTGATAAGACAATGTCTGCCATTTATTTCTTTATCGTGGCTGCAAGAATATGCACCACTTGTTCAGCTCGTCGTTGATACCTAATTTAGTCACATTACTTACTCAAATTCAACTGGAATAATGAAGGCATAATACTCGTATAAATAAAGTGATACGAATGTGATAAAGTATTGTTTGCGATGTGACCCAGAAAGCTGACTTATCACATTATGACTTGAAGATAAATGATAATGTTGCGTCTCAGCCAAGCGCCACGTGATTCTTATCGAAGTCACTTCCAGCTGTGTCTGCGTCAACATTTCCAGCCATTCTGTTCAGCATCGCACAATACTTCTAGAATCTCTCCCTAATAAGTTCTTCGGCTGAAATCGTAGTTGTCTTGATGCTGTAATCTTCTCTTTGGATGATTTCAGTGTCGGTAGTCGTCATTACATGGACGTCCACGTGATATTCCTTTATCTCGAATGACCTACATCTTGAATTCACTCTGAAATTTTCTCATGCCATGGTAACAAAGGTTGTTATATTATAAGTAGTTCTCTGAAGAAGAACTGTTTGGTTTCATTTATGACATCCTAGTGACTAGTGGCAAACTAGGTTTCCTATGACCTAATGATATGCGAAATTTCATTAATGTATCTTCTGTATATAATGTATCCGCTAGGAAGTCTTTTCAGAAAGTATGTTCTCGGAGTGCAGCCATATGTAGAAACGAAAAACGGACGATAAACAGTCGAGACAAGTTGATACTCGAAGCGTTTGAAATGTACAACAGAAGAATGCTGAAGATTGTATAGGTAGTTTGCGTAAGTTTGAAGAGATGCATAACCAAAGTGGGGAAAAAAGACTAATAGCGAAAATACTTGGCGCTCACCTAACAGTTGTACACTTTTTGGTGAACCGTTCAAGATGTCGAAATGAGGATTTCTTCGTAGTACGCAGAGGGGCGCGTAGTTTCGTTTCATCTTTAATCCACATACCTTCAAGAAATATATGCATGAAGTACAGTGTTTGTATTCTGTTGCTTTCTGTGGAGTAAGCTGCGATTATACACGTATTTGCAAGTATTTCTTCATGAATAAGTTGTAGCTTATCTCACTAAATCAATAAGATTGGGCTCTTTTTAAATTTACTTCACATTCATTCATTTCTCTTGATAATTTGCTTAGGCTTGTAACCAAAAATATTATTATTGTTTCTTTAATTAAGTAGCAATGTGACTAAAAACAAACATTAATTTTATAGCGGGCTTTCTTGCCGCGAGGGGCCCTAATGGTGTTGCAACTGTCAGACGATAATAACTTTTGCAGTAGTGAGTGTCGCGACTATTTTTGTTAGTTAAAATAATGACATACAGAGTATCTACAAGCGATGTTACGTTTTTATGTCGTGCAGAAATAGTTTAACTAAAAATGAAAAATATAGTTTTTATGTGGAAGTTGTTAGATGTAACAACAGATGAAAAATTAAGTTTTATTTATTGTTGTAATCTAATGTTTGTATAACTGAAATTAATTTAACAGCGAGGCCAGCGGAAATTTTGTTTGGTGATTTGAAACTAAGCTGGCGTAGAGTGTAATATACTTTATTAATTTCAGATATTTCCAGTAGTGTCATCTTTCCGTCTGCTTAAAATACTTGAATAAACATATGACACAGAAGGGCAGCTTAGTTTTGAATGACGAAACTCAGTTCTCTTTTGCTCCCTCTGTTAAGCTATATTTAAGTTATACAAACATTAGATTATAATTGAAAATTCAGCTTTATTTTTCATCTGTTGTTAAATGTAACAGTATCCACATAAAAACTTAATTTTGCATTTTAGTCAAATATAATTATTTCAACGCGACACTAAAACATAACACGTTTCTTTGTAGATCTCTGTATGTCTTTCATTAAATCTCTTATATACACTGATTAGCCAAAACTTTATGACCGCTGCGGGCACGTGACGCGGCAACAAAAGTACGTTAGCGGAGCATACATGGACCAGGAATCACCTCGCAAACGGGGAAATCAAGTGAATCGAGCGACTTCGGCAAAGGGCAAATTACTATTACGCAGGGCCTGTGAACGAGTATCTCGAAATCGGCGAAGTTGGTCGAATGTTATTGTGCTACCGTCGTAAGCCTCTACGGGAAGAGGTGGGAGGACAGTGAAACCAGGCTATCACTAGGCGATAAATGGCCCAAGACTCTTCACAGAACGTGGGGTTCGGAGGCTTGTCTGCTCTGTAAAGTAGGATAGATGGTGGTTTGTGGCATGTCTGCCGAAAGTGCACAATGCTGGGGCAAGCGCAAGTTTTTTCGGAGCACACCTTTCATCATAAGTTGTTGAACACGGAGCTTCGCAGCAGACCTCTCCCACGTGTTCACATATTGACCCAAGGGCATTGTCAGTTATTATTGCAGTAGGCACGGCACCATCGGGTTTCGACCGTTGATAAATGGAATCGTGTCGGTTCTTCGGGTGATTCAAATTTTTGCCACACTAGGTCGCCGGTCGTCTCCACAAATGCCGCTATTGAGGTGAATGGCGGCTCTAAACGCGTAGCGTACCACGGACGCAGGCTGGCGGGAGCAGTATTATGCTGTGGGAGACATTCTCCTGCGCTTGCATGGGACCTGTGGTAGTAATCGAAGACACGCTGACAGCTGCGAAGAACCAGCATCCCTTCCTGCTTGACGCCTTTCCCGAGTATAATTGTGTATGTCTCGGAGTCAGAACCATTCTGCAGTGGTTTTAGGAGCATTAAAGCGAACTCACGTTGATGTCTCGGCGACCAAATTCGCTTGATGTAAACACCATGGAACCCATCTGGCTCCATCGCCGCGCACGCAAATCAGTGAACCTTTATTTACGCCAATTACGTGACCTGTGCGTAGACATCTAATGCCACATGCCTCCATAAAGCTACCAACAAACCGTCGGATCCCTGACATGCAGACTAAGTGATGTGTTTCGTTCCAAAGACGGACAAAGTGGTCATAATGTTTTGGCACATCAGTGTAAGTAATACCTGTGGTACTCTCACATAATTGTATCTGTGTTTGCGGCCTGACGGTGGCCTAAGAAGCCAAAAGCCGGTTCGTGACCAAAATATAATATTTTGCAGAAAATTAGGAAACTGTTCCTATTTAGTAATGTTGTCATGTTCTGCCAAACTACTACGAAAAATTAAACCTTGAGGCGAAGGCTATTTAACCAAGTTGAAAGGATTTTAGGTTGAAGGCAGCGAGTTTGTAGGATAGCGTCGTGTGTTGGCGACGTTGAGTAGGGCGCCTGCGTCTCCCAGGACAGGCGGCAGCTATTCGATTGGAGACTGGAGCTGGAGAGGCTTGCTGGAGCCGCCGGCTGCTGAGTAATGGCGGGCGCGTGGCGCAACGCCGGCCGGCTCCGGCCCGCGCCCCGCCTTGCGAAACAGTCGCCGTTTCTCTCCGCCCGTGGGGCCCTCGCGAAAAAACACACACAGACAGACAGCGCACCGCACCACAGCGCCGCGCCGCGCCGCGCCACCAGGCACCTCCACAATCTTCACGCGACCAATCTTAGCCCCGAAGTGCAACCGCTCGTCTCATTCGGTTGCGTGCAAAGGTCTCCGTGTCCTAGGTGAGGGTTTCAACAGGGATGATACCTCGTTAGGTAACAAGCATGAAACGGAGGCTGATGATACCTTCTGCGTCAGCTTTCGACAAGAAAGCGGTTGTGAAACAGCCTGTTTGCTCGCCTCAGTGGGGGGCTTACAGGAAAATTTTTAAGCTGCTCTTCCCAGTGTCAGACCAGGAGCCCCTCCCGGTCAGAAAGTACTGTAGAAACAGGGGAGCCAACCACGTTGCCCATAGGCGTCTCAGACTTCCCCACACCATCAAATAGCTTATTTCTTTCTTTATTTTATTTCTTTTCTACGTATTAGAGAGAGAGAGAGAGAGAGAGAGAGAGAGAGAGAGAGAGAGAGAGAGAGAGGTGTGGGGGGGAGGGCGGAAGAAGAAAAAGAAACACTGCCGAAGTAATAAATTTCTAAATCTATCGTATTGACGTACCCAAGCTAGATAATAGAAGTCATGCAGCGAACGATGGACAGAAATTTTGGCTAAGTGTAGCTGTTGAATTATTATCAATGTGTATATTGTTGAAGGTATAGTACGAGGATGGCATCACATAAGAGATATGCGCTGAATCTACATCCATATTGTGCCCTGTTCCAAATCATGATCCTTTCAGGAAATAGGCCCTTTGGCCTGTTACGATTTGCCTGCGTCTCTTCGGCCAATGAGTCTCTATGACAGTGTCGTTTTCGGAATCCTTATGCTTTCTAAATGCTCTTCCCACTTGATTCTATGTGCTTCCATTTTTATGCTGTATTGAAAATTTTTGTAACTGATCCCGTATATCATGCTTTCTTATTTTATCAAGGCGTGTCTGTGTCCCAGTGGTGCCCTAAGGAATTTCATTTCTGTGGCGTGTATATGGCTGTGGTCTTTCTGTCTTAATGTACACGTTTTACTGCCACATAGAATAACCTGCACTATCATTATCTTGCATAGCTTCAGCTGTGTTTCGCTCCTTGCTGTCTTCAGTGTTCTTCGAATAGTTCCACACATTGCCTGATATCTTCCTAGATTATTTTTCGTATCTCTATCGTATTCGTACGATATTCACAGCCTAAATAATTAAATGTTGAAAATGTACTAAAATTTTGTCATCCAAAATTATCTTTCCTCTTACTGAGTGTCTGTCCTGAAATGCAATGGTTACTGATTTTGAGGTGGAAATGTTAAAATTATATTGTTTACAAATCTTAAGTAGTAAATAACTACCTCTTTGAAGATTATCTTCACAATTTTGCATAATCTCGAAGTCATCAGCATCTGCTGGCACATTTAAAGTGGTTCTTTCCTTACTTAATTCTAGGTGGTGCCTGACGTTTCCATTTGTGTACGATATCGTCCATATAAATGTTAAAAAACGTGGATGATGATACGCGCCCTTAGTAACTACGTGTTCCCCACTGTCATTCGATAAACTGAGTCTGAACCAGACGCCACTGTATAAACTTTTTAACCATTATATTCCAAAGTTCATAACTGTATACCTTATCGAAGACCTTCTCTAGATATACAAATGCCATATACTTGGGCAAATTGTATTCCCTCTTTTTCTCTTTTAGCTGTTTCATAGCAAATACATTGTCAATACAAACTCTCCCTTTTCGAAAATGAATGTGCTGTTTTTGCAACAGCGACTCTGCTGTTGGCTTTAATACACCAGCGTAAAGTTTATACATTGAATTAAATATACTTATACCTTTTAAGTTTCTAGGTTTATTTCTCTCTCCTTTCTTAAATATACGCTGAAGAGACAGACGGTTGCCGCGAAACATAAATCGGAGATGGTTATTGTAAGCCAGCGTATGTTTAATAGGTGAAGAAAGCGGAGTTTGAGTGAAAGTCCTCCATTCTTTGTAAGTTCTATATATATATGCGCTCTGGTCCTGGTGATTTTTTATTCTTTTGTTTTGTTTAGTACTGCCTCTAACTGTACTAAATGATGTAAGTCAGCCGGCCGCGGTGGTCTCGTGGTTCTAGGCGCGCAGTCCGGAACCGCGCGACTGCTACGGTCGCAGGTTCGAATCCTGCCTCGGGCGTGGATGTGTGTGATGTCCTTAGGTTAGTTAGGTTTAAATAGTTCTAAGTTCTAGGGGACTGATGACCACAGCTGTTAAGTCCCATAGTGCTCAGAGCCATTTTTGAAGTAAGTCAAACTTTCGAGTCTCCGGTCCTATCTTCAGTGTTAGTAGAAATGTCTACGTAGTATAATGTTGAATCCATTCACCACGTGTTATCTCGTCTATTCGTGCATTGTCTCTCTCTGATTGACTTAAATTGTTCAATAATTTACAGGCCAGGTCTTGTCTCCCGTATACATCGTGTTCCGAATATTTCCTAATTGTCTTCATTTGCTCTTCTTGTAAGAGATTTTACAGTATTTTTGTCAGGTATATAATTTCGTGAAGCGTGATCTGTTTTAGCTGTAGGTACGTTTCATACGCTGTTTGCTTATCCCTGAGGGCCTTTTATATTTCGTCATTCCATATTCTTAAACCTTTCTTTCGTTTCCAAGGGTTGTTTACCCAATACTTCATCTGGTGCTCTTTTCATAAAATTTTTTTTTATCCGCTGCCATTCTTCATCAATATCCTTTTTTGTTTCATTTTCTTCCAAATATCTGTTTGATCTTTGCTGATAGAGGTCTGCTATAAATTTTTCTTTCACCGGTGTAATTCTGTAATTTCCTTTTCTAGTACTAATTCGTTTCTTGGATTTTGACCATCTAGTTCTTATAGGTATTTTGGCCATTAGCAGGTAATGCTCGCTACATGCAACACGTGCTCTGTATACCGTTTCATCATTCAGTAGAGATTCTCCTTTTCTAGTAGATACCACATAGCTTATGATTGATAGCTCCAGGAGTACTTATAAATATCTCTTTTCCTATAGAATGTTTGTCACCTTCAAGGGATAAAATGTACAAAATTCTCTCATTCTCTCGCGATTAGTGCTAATTCTGGCTTCCCCGAAATTTCCTAAGATGTTCATGACAGGGATATTCCCAACTCGGACGTTCGATTCTCCACAGAGGTGTGGTACATCTGTTTTATTAATCTCGCTGGTTACAGATTGTAATTTCTCGTAGAATTTATCCATCTCTTCTTTCCTACCTTCTTCTAGACTACAAATCATTACTATCGTCGTATGCCCTATATATATCTTCGAACGAATTGGCACAAGTCTCTCATTATTAAAGGTGTATACTATTATTCTTTTTTCCATTTTTTGCCTACCATTATGGCAGTTCCCGCTTGATCTCTCGTATTTTGTTCCACTTCGCTGTATAGGACTGCGCATACTTGTAGATCTAACCAGCCAATTTTCCGAACGTCTGCGTGAATAGAATGCAGTTTCTAATCACCTCTGTAATGAAAGTAGGTACAACTTAGCCTAAAATTGCTTGCTTCCCGCTCCTTCTTCTACACCCCCCCCCCCCCCCACTCCAATCCTACAAATCTCTCTCTCTCTCTCTCTCTCTCTCTCTCTCTCTCTCTCTCTCTCTCTAAGAAATGTTCCAGCTAGGCGGTACATAGCTATTTTGTCTGTTGAAATGCGAACATTTTAAGTTAGGCTTTACCTGACTGTTAGTGATATCGAATGAAACAAAACGTCTGCTGTTATCAGTTACTATTCATCTGTATTCACAAAGCATTCCGAAGGTTTCAGCCTCCATCAGGTTGATTTACATGTGTTAATATGACGTGTGTACGTGTTGTGTTATTACACATCACATGTAAACTGTCATGTTTTGTTAACAGAGATGGTAACTGTAAACTTTTTCCAGCTAGCCCAAAATCGTAACACAACAAACATGCACGTCATATTAACACTTGTAAATTCTATATTTTGTCTGTGCTTTGAAGAGTTCAATGGGAACTGAGAGTTTCTGAACCTCAATAGATGGATTTTTTTAGATAAAACCGAACTAGATGTCTAGTCGCCTGAAAAAAATATTGGTTCGTTGAAAAAATCCTGCGTGTTCGAGCACACTCGCTAAATCGAGGCAAACACTCTGTAATTCGAAATCAGCGGCTATATAACACTAAGTAATTTGAATTTTTTCATCAACTGTTCGGATAATTATTTCGTCATTCAGCTCCTCGCGAATCTCACGTGTTTTCTTAATAATGCATAACGGACTGTAGTACATAAACCTGTTACAAAAATTTGCTTCGAAGGAGTAAAAATGTTTCACTTTCGCAGAAAAGAGGCAGGTTATTGTGAGCGGGGAATGTGGAGCGAAAATAAATAATGTCGCAAAACTTCCGGGATTCTGTCATCCACAGTGCGTATAAACCTGTACGAGAAAGATAAGATCCCTGTAAAGTGAGAGGACAAGTTGGGTTAGTAGAAGATAGATTGGTTTGCAAAGTAAATGAGAGCGGTGATTACACACCTTTTTCAGCA